>NC_054061.1:28255697-28568774 GCF_017639655.2 Falco naumanni | reverse complement strand
AGAAATTCTAGAACTGTGGCAAATGTCTGTCATGTGCATATAGATTTGTGCTGTCTCACCTACACTCTTCTCTCTTGAATCTTGTACTTCTCATCTAAGTGCCATCCAACGTATTACTTGCATGAAAGATGCCTTCTAGCATATGAATTAGAAAAGCTTCAAATGCTGCAGGTTTTCAGCCATTATTGCTGCTCCGCTTAAGCCTTATCTTCATGGCTAGCACTAACACCATTCTTAATACGCTTTCTTTCAGGTAAGGCAATGGTCAGCAAGAGTGCACCAACAGGCCCTACACTTCCGAGGTGGCCTGAGTCTAAAAAGAGCTAATTAAGGTTTTATTAATCAGCATGCCAGACTACATAACTGCAGCTTTGCTATGAACTAAAAGGCTGTACTATCAGGACCACGGATTTTTCTCTTTCAGCATTATCCCTAACTGCTCCCCCAAACAATTCTGTCAGTTCTATACTCTGAAGTCCGAAGTCAGTCCTCAGAGGGACGCCTTATCTGTACAAATGTGTTTGCACAAACCTCCACTCTCCTTGTATACTTTTTATGAAAGTCCTGTTGCATATCTGTACTCAATTATTCAGTGCACAGAGGGAAGAACAAGTAATATTGACCATTCAATAACTGAAATATTCTGATAAAGAGGTTAACAATGTAAAAGTTTTCTATTTATTTCAAAGAAAAATATTGATAGATTTATCTTTTAAAATGCACCAACAGAAACACAATGTCATCATCCACATTTTTCATAAGTAAATATATTTGCCACTGATGAGGGACTCTCATGAGCTAGTTGTTTTTGAAGTTCCTCTTGTGATCATTCATTTAGGTAGAAAAAAGCCAGATTCCCAAGCTCAGGTAAAAGCATTTGAGACAAGTTGTACACGGTTATGAGATAAGACCTATCCACCTCTACACACACAAGTAGTCAAGGAACTAGAAGCAAGATGAAGGTAATATTACCTGAGATAAAAGTTGGCAAGTACAAGGGAATTCTTTCCCTTCACTAGAAAATAGATTGTGCTGTTAGTGGCTGGGATTCACTAATGAAAACAGGTTTTTGAAAATATTTATCTTTATCATATCTTTGATGAGTATTTAAAGTTTGTTTAGAATGAGCTTTCATGCCAGACATTTTGAAAGTAAATTTACCTGAAGCAGGTAGTGCTGATGGAGTAGAAGTACAGTTAGCTCTCTGTTAACTTCAGGGTTCAGTGTCAACAGTCCGTCCCTGGACTGAAGGAAGGCAGTTCTGAGCTCACCAGGGTAGAAGGTTAGGAATGCCATACAGTGAGTTTAGATAGGATCACATCTCTAAAAAACTAGTAGTTGGAAGTATTCAGAGGGCATGGATCCTTCTGTTCCACATTGGAAGGTGAGAACTTACATATTTCCATTAAAGGCAGGAGTAGATTGTTTACAATAGAACTACTTCCTAGAGTACCGGCTTTTTTGCAGGTGGATACATATACA
This sequence comes from Falco naumanni, assembly GCF_017639655.2. Lineage (NCBI taxonomy): Eukaryota > Metazoa > Chordata > Aves > Falconiformes > Falconidae > Falco > Falco naumanni. The sequence goes on along the minus strand of NC_054061.1, from coordinate 28,567,292 downwards.
TTTCTCAAAACAGTGTGAGAAAAGCTTTATTTAAAACATATTAAAAAGCATTACAGCTTTTTTTCTGGCACCAGCTCAAATTTCTCTTGATACTGAGCTTCCTTCTGTATCAATGGTTTGTCTTCACTGTCTAAAAGTGTTCTTTATCTGCACATATGTACATGTATAGTACACCTGCTAAAAAAGCTTTGTCATTAGCTTTAGGTTTTCTTTAGGCTCTCTGCTTCCTCAGACACATCTGATTTCTATAGACAAAGATTTACATTCCCTCACTTTCTATGCAGCTGTTCTGTGGATATCATATCAACACAAAATGTCCCCCACTGTTCTAGAATTGGAGTTAGCCTTTAACTCCAAGGTATTAATATCTGTGAAAGGTCTTTTCCTTGCATAAAATCTTTGAGATAGAAACTGATGTACTTATTAGCAATACATGATATTGGTGAAGTGTTACTAGGCTTGACATGAGAATCATCTAATGAAATTCTGCAGCCTGTATTCTGCAGTTTAATCCTATTTTATTTCTTTTTTTCTTAACTTGGATAGACAAGTTCTTTTCTCAGGACCAGAAATAACACTTCAGAAAGCATTTACTTTTCTAGGTTTTCTTATATTAATCACAAGATGCCACCCTAAACTGTTTTCAGCATGGGTGACAGACATGTTCTCTTTCAAATTTTAGATGGGAGGTTTTCCTCCAGTGTATTCTGAGCTTTTTGTTTTGCCTTTTTTCCCCTCTGTTGATACAAACTAACTGGTTGCATACAAGTGCTCAAAAGAGGTTTCAGAGAAGCCACACCGATGATAGCATGTAGAAAAAATTAATCCTAGTAATGGTTGATGAAGCTCTGTCAACAAAGACAGATCAAAGTATTAAAACTAATTCATTCTCTTTCCAGACATTACGGAATTCATAACTCCTTCACAGAGTACGAGATGAAAAATTAGAACAGATTTCTAGAACAACAGAATACCAAAGCTACAAATCAGAAGTATTTCAAAGGCACTTTGATTAACTGAATTACAGTTATGTATTGTGCCAATTGTGCCAATCTCTGTTTCTTTCTTGCCAGATATTGTTTCTTGCCTCTCAAAATAAACTGACCATATTCAGCAGTGACCTTAAAATTATCATTAGGGAGATATGACTCAGAGAACCTTGGATAGCCTCAAGCTATTCCATGTTTATGAGATCACGGCTTCCTTTGAATCTCTTCATTTTGACTCTTCATTTTGAGGAGATGCTGCTGTCATCTTCTGTTATCTTAAAACTTGCAGGACCAAACAGATGTTTTAGATGACAAATCTGATCTTTGACTGTGTTCTCAGAAGACATTTTTAGTTTCAGCCATGACGGCTAATGACTTTGAGATAACACTTAATTTTCAAATTTTTGTTCACATCTAAAAGGTAATTCAAAGTACTTATCCAGGATGAACATATTTAGCTTTTTTCCTTTTTAGCTAACTACCTTATATGCTTGTAACAGCACCCTGAAATACTAAAATTCAAAGGACATGTAGCATTTTAGTTCTTAATTAAGCAACAGCTGAAGTGCAAGGTACCTGCCCAGTCTGGTAGCTATCTGGTCTTTATCACCAGGACTCATTTAGGGAACTATTACTTACATTACAGTATGTTGCACAGTGAATTCCTGCTTTTTGGATATGGCCATTACTGAAGCAGCTTCTATACTACTATGAATAATTCTGTAGAAATTAACAGAGATACACAGGCATAAAACAGCCACATGAAAAGATGCTAAACTTCAAGTATTTAATGTAAAGTAGTAGAAGCATAAAACCAGAAACAGACAAAAGAAGTTAAGCAACTCAACTTTGATTTGCACGAAAATTGGGCTTTTAATATATGTATGGGAAAACTATGGAAAAATATTTTAAAATGCATAGATACAGAATTAAACCTTGCATGCAAATATGCTGTATCATGATGTATAATTACTGAAAATCTCACATCTTTCCAAATCAATGGTGTCAATAGACTGTTTTAAAAAAAAAAAAGAAGCTACTTTCACCTTTTGATAAAAGTGGGATTTGGACCTTGTCTAAGTGTAATGTGCATGAGAGTTTACTGTGTAATTTTCTTCACTAATTAGCATTTGTGTTATGTAAATTCAGTAAGGCAGTCGAAAGCTAAAATCTCAAATGAAGTTTGCATCCAGTTACAGTATTGCAGAATGATTCTAACACTATTTTATCACTACAGGTTTCTTATGCCAGAGGAAATCTGACTCAGAAGACCATTATTTGCCTTAATCTACCTTTTCCTTACCAGCAGTTTTAAGCTATCTATACAGACAGAATATCTCCATCACTGAGTGATACACCCTAGTCATATGACATTATTCATCTGAGCTTTTGCTCTAGGAATAGGATATTTCCACACTGGTCTCTAAAATCCCAGAGCAATAGGAAGCTATTCAACTTATGAATCACAATATGTCTTGAGACACAAAAGGCTTGCCAGCGAGGAGAAATGAACTAGATGAAAACATCAGCAGTACAAAATCTGTGCTAATGAGAACTACAGTACTTAAAGCACACACTGATATGTAAAAAGATGTGAAATCTAAATAGGTGCCAACATAAATAAAAATAGATAACCCCTGTATTGCCTTAAAATGAAAAAGCTGGCTATGTAAAAATTTCAAATATCAAGCCTGACTCTATGAGTAATCATCCTGGGCCCTGTTCTGTGTTTTCAGCTTGGTGTTCAGCATTTGTACTGGAATCCTTCCAATAATCCTGAAAGGTGTTTGGTTTTTTTTTTTTTTTTTTTTGGTTGTTATTCAGGATATGTTATGTATCCTTACTTCTATTCATAACCAACAGTGAATCATGCAATATAGAAATTCCAGTATTTTGTAAGATTAAATTCATTGAGGTGGTATGTTTTCAGCAAAACTCAGACACCATTCTGCTTAGATTTCCCAACAGAAAGGCATACTTATTGCACAGGTTTTGTTATTTTGTCTACTATTATACACATATATTATTATATACATATATATATTGCTTATTGTCTAGTGTACATGGTCCAGCACACATTCAAATTAACTTTATTTGGAGGATAGCTGCACCCTTAACATTTTTAACTAACTTTATGAAGATCAGATCAATTATAGCTCACAGTGGTGAATAAAGTTGTATATGTTATGATTTTGAGGGATGGTGATATTGAAAAATTAGAAAAAACAGCCAGCAGAATGCTTGCATTTCTCAGAAAAAATATGGAGGAAAAAAAGTAATTTATGGTCAAGCAAGAATCCTGTTTGATACACAGTAAAAGCATGGTTTATTTGGGAGTTAATTAAGCTTCTGAATGAACAGAGGTCAACCTAGGTATAAAACATGCAAGCATGAGCTCTCAATTTGAAATTTCTCCCTACATCTATTTCCATATATTATTATTTCCTATAAAGTTTAGCACAATAGGAAAAAAAAGAATAAGAAAAATACAAGATTTTTTTGGTGAAATACAGAGAATTGAACAACATAGACTATTGGATGTGTACCTCATAAATCGATGGGTAAATTATATCAATTGTGCTAAAATCAGTAAATATCCAGTTACCTGTCCTGTATATTTGGCATGTGTAAAAATTGGCATTTACTGAAATGACAGTGCTGGTTTATTTTAGTCATTATAAAAGTTATATTTAGTGCTCCGTGCTGAAAATGTTAGGTTTGCAAGGTATGACAGAAGAGCTCAGTCCTATAAAATGCTAAGCCAGAAGGAATATGGGGTTTTTACTATTCATAGAGACAACCAAGCCAAGTCCTGTCATGAAACTCAAGAAAATCTGGGGAATATTGCTGTTGAAAAGTACTCTCGTGAGTAGCATAATTAAGGATTTTGTTTACCAGCTAGGAAGCAGGAGGCCATTTCAAGAGGCAACACCACAGAATCTCAAAACCAAAAAAGGTAATAAAGTTCAAAACAACTTGTCTTCCTCACATTCTGAATTGAGGTGTGGCTTTTCCCCTCTGAATGCATCTTACCAATTTTACCTTCATTCAGTGAAGAATCTATTGATTCTTCTGTGAATCCACCTGTATTCTCCCTGAGCCAACTGAATCATGTTCAGATGCTGGTTTTATCTGAATTTATAAATGATGATGTTTGGAGCCCACATAAAATTCAGAACTTCATGCTTGTTCTTCCTTCTATGAAAGTGACTTTTAAAAGCATTTTAAAAGTTACTTGGTATTTAAATGAGGAAAATATTATGCATTTGGCTTCATTATCAAATTTATAAGTATAACCCACAAAGCAAAATCCGCTCTTTATTGTTGCTTTCTGGTATAAAAAGAAGTTTCCACACTCTCTGAAACAAAACGTCTGTAGAAGTGTATGCTCCTTTGTGTTTCATTGCTCTTTGGAGGGTGGCAGGGAGTAGAGGAGGAAAGAGTTGGCATTACATTTAAAAATACAGGGGTTGATTTTACTTCTCTTTGGGAAAGGAGAGGAATGCTGATTTGCAAAGAACTCAAAAGAGGCTTTATCACCCTCTAGCAAGATCTGAGAAGAATCTATTAAATTCACCAAAAAAATATATATTTTCCACTAGAGACTACTATAAAAATTTTACCACATCCAGGAATGTAATTAGTTTCCAAGTTACAGCCTGGGAAACCATATTTCTAAAGAAATCTGAACAAAGCACAATGGCTGTTGTAGTTCTTATTTTTAATTGTATACACAGCCAGCAGTACTGATTCCTCTATTTAGACTGCCTATCTTTTCCCATTATGAAAAAAAAAATCTCATTCTACACATGTGCATGGGGGAAAGGGTTGCTTAATTTGAAAGACCTGTAAACATGCCATGACTGCCACAGGGAACATGAACTTGAAAGCAGTAGTAGCTGCCAGGTATGTGTCTTATTGAGCATATCAAATAATACCACTGGTTTGCACTCTTAGTTGTGATCCTCAATGACACTGCAATGGCAAAGTGAGTAAAGTAGAAAGAACCTGGGACACAGCACACAGTTATACAGTCATAGTTGTGGAGTTCTACTAAATATGAATGAATTCAACAATTTGCACATGCATGAAGGATGAATAAGGAAAAAAAGTGGAAGATTTGTAGGGGTGGATGACTGAGAGGAATCTGGGAATTTTTTGCACAAAACCCTGGTGATAACATATTAAAAGAACACTAAGGAGGAACTAACGAAAGATGGTCAGCAATTTTCAGTCCGCCATTCTGTGGAAAAATTAATGCCATGTAGTGCTGCAACCAGTCTCCAGTGAGTTTTCTCCCTGACATGACACGTAGGAAGATATGATACCTACTCTGAAGTCCTGACTATCTATTTTAAGATGTAACAGTGAATAGAGCAAACTCAGAAAGAGAAACTCATGGAAAGGAGCATGACAATACAAAGCAAATTCTATTTAATAATTCTTTTTTTAATGCTTGTAACCTATAAGCTTCCCTTGAACTAAAATGTATTGCAAAGCTAACTAAAACTGTCAGAAAGGTTTGCCTGTCTTGTAAAGTTAGAAAACTCAAATGTTTTCACATTTTCCATGAAAATCTTCTAAATGTTTATTTATTTGTTTTTAATGGAAAAACAAAGGGAAGCTCACACAGAACAGCTGCTGAGCTCAGGCAAAGACTGAAAGTCCCAAGTTCAAGTCTCTGCTAAAATTAACGTTTGTTTATACAAAGTACAAGCAGGGAACGTTCTAAATGAATATCAGCCAGTAGCTTGGTGGTTAAGGTTTTATCTGTGATACGAAAGACAGGAGATAAATACTTACACAAAATCAGGAAAAACAGGCTTGAACAACTCACCCAACACTGGTAGGCTCTTCGCTATAGCCACTGGAACACAGTTAATTCATACAATGTCACCCTCCTCCCTCAGAAGAAATTGCACCTTTCCTAAAATCCTTCTGCCAAAACTAGCATATATTTTACAGTGAACAGTGCTGGTTTCAAAACATTGACCTTTTCAAGTGAACACCCATTCTGTTGAAACATTACTGAATAATTTTAGACGTGTATCACTAACTTTTAAGAAATGAGTTGCTTATTGCAGCTTAACAGGTTTTATTATTTTCCTTTTCAGGAAGAAAATCTAGAAGGAAAATATAAAAAGAAGTTAAGGTGGAAAAGTCAATTTAAACTGGGTAATGCCTTAATACCCTGGATTTTCAAATTCTAAAAAGCAATCTGAAGCCACTATATTATAAAAAGACTAAAAACTTCTCTGCTGAAATCCTACATGCTTCTAAAACTGTCTGTAAAATCGTGAGTCATAACAGCTAGATCAGGCTTTGCATTTACTTAATGCAAAATCACCCAAACATCTTGGCAGTACATTTGCAATGTTGTCTGCTTGCTCTTTTAAAAGTAAATAGGGTAGAATAAAATAAGATATTACAGTTTTACTATGATTCCTCCAGAAAGAGCTCTCATTTGGATGACAGGAAAGGAAAACAGAAAGCATGTGACACTAACACAATCTTGGGTAGTTTGCCATCGACTTTTTCTAGCATAAGTTAGTAAAAACAATTAACTTGACTAAATAAGTACATGAAATTAAATTCTTGTCTTGAATTTCTTTCAGAAAGCTTACTTTAGTGATATAATACTGTTGTGAATCTTGAAAACATACTGCAGCAATATGCTTATGCATGTCTGTATGTGCAATGCTTCCTTTCACCAAAAAGATCTCAGAGGGGTTTACAACAAATCCGTAATTCCAATGCATAATTTCACCACTGAAATATGGTTACCTATTGGGTACAGAATGACTTCCACTTGTAACTTCACCTTGCAAATCATTTAAATGCATATTTATATATGCTACTACTTCCCTTAAATCTGTGGGACTGCTCATATGCCTAATACTGAAAACAATCTATTCTGCAAATTCTGAGAGTTAACATCATCATGTACAGTAGCTGAATTCAGACAGTTCACCTCATATCACAAAACAAGGGTGAGGAAATCTGGTCAATAACCTAGAATATATTCTGTCTTTCAAATAGAAGCACAGGAAATACGGTGTTCAATATACAGCAGACAGAATTTGTATTTTGAAGGGTTTATCTAATGTGAAAGTCCCTGAAACTTGATCACCCTGGAAAGAGGAAAGACTGTGTTGCCTGCCCAGACTACAGCACTTAAAATCTCCAAATCCTAATCCTTTTATGTTAATATGTTATATTATAGTATATAATATGTATATATGTATATATAATATAGTATGTTAATATGCTTCCTTATTCTTTCTAGGAGCATCCTTAGGTGAAATTATTTGATAAAGAAACCCCTAAGAATTGTTAGGTAACATGTTTGAAAAAGCCAGCGCTCAAGAAGGGATCCAGATTGACTGTAGTAAAGGCATAGTATCAGGTGGACTAGATGATTGTTGTGAGTCCCTTCTGACTGAAATATTTACTGTGTTGTGTTGTATTGTATTGTATTCTGTTCTGAGGATTTCCCAATGAAGGATGGCACCACCACAGTGCAGTGGAAATGTGGCTCTGTCCCAGTGGACGCACTACACATCTTCAACAGTGTTTTTCTTCTTTTGGCTTTAATCTCTTTTTAGACAATAAATTTACATAGCATCTTTCCCTGAAAAGCTTTGAAAACTATTGATGCCCCCAAGTTTCTGCCAGAAAGTAGCGTAGATTTTAAGAACATATTCCTGTGGGGCCTCCAGCCTAGTTTGAGAAAATACAATCTAGGGCACTCACCCTGGACCTAGGAAAGTTTTGTCCTCCCTCCAGTCTCTGCCACAACCTTTGTTCCGCAAGTGTGTTTAATCATTTCACCCTGTCTTGTTTTTCTCTAGGATTCTCTATCCTGTCTAATTAGATTACAAACTGTTTGTCTCATATGTTTTGTAAAATGTCTGGCATAAAGGGCCACTTATCTCAATTGACCCACTAAGTGCTGCCATAATGCAAATAATACTGATGCATCCTGACATGACAGTATTTCACCTTAATGTGATACAAAAGGCTGGTACTATACGGTGTGCTTTAATTTAGCACTGAGAGGAGGAATGAACTCAGGGTACAAAAATGGGAATCTAAGGGGGAATAGCAGGGAAATGGACTGAGCAGTAGATTAAAAGTACAGGAGAAGGAATTAAATTTCTGTTAAAACCAGCTGGAGACACAGGATCTGGACAATGCTGGTTGCTTTGCTTGGCAGCCATTCACAAGCCCGTCTGTGACATTTGCCCCCAAATCCCCCCCGAGAATATTATGTATCTGAGGGTGAGCAAAAGAACTTTACAGCCTGAGGGATGCATGAGCTGTAATCTCACCTTTTGTCGGCTGACAAATACGCATGTGTTTTTCACAGCTTCTGTTAATGATCCATCTTTGCAGACTTTATCTCTAGAGTGGGATTTAAGGGAGATCGTAGTTAGTTACTACCTAGGAACATTCACTTGGCTCACTGCTTTTCGTAAGTGCTAAATTCTCTATTTAAAGCATAAGATTCTCACTAGACTCTTCAGTTACAACGAGGAACACATCCCTGATTTCCAGTAGCACAGACCGAATTCTGCCTTGTGAATGGACTTCACTACCTATTTGCAACAGCATCTCCAAGCCCTGAACGATTCAGCTCATAATACCAAAAATCCTGATCATCTGTGTTCTACTTGTGCCTCATGCAACCCACAAAGGTATATACTGCGTTTTCTTTTAAGTAATGGGCCATATAAAAGGTAACAGCCTGTCCAATCATCCTGTTCAGCTAAATGGAGTAAGCCCTGGCTGTGGCTGTAAAGCTATTTCCTACAAGGTCTGGTATGAAAAAGACTCCAAACAAACAAAAAAACGCTGAGCCATCTGAAAATACAGCGAAATGTTGGAGAGGTTCCTGAAATAGGTCTGAGCGAACTAGTAATACCAAAAGCAGTATGGCCCTGTCAGTGCAGTTTTTCTCTGCCGGATGAATTATCCAGGGCTCTGTGCCTCACTAATGCAGTTGTATTGATTTTGAGACCTTGCTAGCCCAGGTACCCTTATGCAGCACAATGCTGTGTGCATGTATTCTTAGCGTTCATTCACAAGGGAGGCAATTAAGGTGTCACTGAGTCTTAATTGTCTCCACAGATTATGTTTTCCTTAAAGCCCTGGTCCTTAGGAAAACAAAAAGAAAACGTGTTGCTCAAGTTTTATTTCCAACCCTCCACAAAGAAGTTTGCGGTACCGTACGTGGAATTTACCATTATAACATCATTTATTTTTAGAATCAACGAGGGAGATACGCCAATGTCTTGGAGAAATTCCTTCCACCTGGGCTAAAGGAAACGGATCTTGCGGGCAGCGCTCGGCAGTGCTGGGCGGCGATGCTGGGGGGGCCGGAGCCCCCGGGCCGGGAGCAGGCCTGCGCCTCAGGTGAGGTGCTGAGCGCCCAGCGCCGGCGCTGCACCAGGGGAGGGCCCACGGAGGGCTGCTGCTCGTCGGCTCCCAACACCTGGGAGCAGATGGAGCTCAGGGGTGTCGTTTTGAGGTTAATTTCATCAGGAGAAGAAATAAACAAATTTTAAAAAGGGTCCTCAGAAGCCCCAGGTCCGCCCCGCGGCGTGAGGCAACCGCTCAGCGGGGCTGATGGCCGGGCGCTTGCTTCAGGGGAGCGCCCCCGACCCCCGACAGGGCAAACCGCTGGGCGGCAGCGCCCGGCGCCCCCCTCGCCCGGAGGCGCCCCGCCCCAACGGCCGCCCCCGCCGCCCCGCCCCGCCCCAACGGCCGGCCTCGCGCCCCGCCCCGCGCGCCAGGCCCGGATGGAAGCGGCGCGGCGTGAGGCGTGACCCCTCCCTTCCCGGAAGCGCGGCGGCAGCGGCGGCAGGAGCGGCGGCAGCGGGGCCGGACGGGAGCCGCGAGGTGCCGAGCGTGAGGGAGGGGCGGGCAGCGGGTCTCGGCGCGGGCAGCGATGTGGCTCCGCCACCGCCCGGCCTCGCCGCTTCCGCCTCCCGCCGGGCGCCGGTGACCGTCACACCTTCCTCCGCCCCGGCAGTATGAGCCCCGCCGCGCCGCCCAGCCAGCGCCGCGCTCCGGTACGTACCGCCCCGGGCCGGGGGTGGGGGGGGGGCCTTTGTTGTGCTGGGCCCTGCCCGGCGGGCGGGCGCGGGTCCCCCGCCCGAGGCAGCGGCCTGCGGGGCCCTTCCCTGTGGCGGCGGGCAGGCCGCGGGGCAGCGGCGGGCGGGGGCGAAGCCCCCTCGCCCGGGGAGCCGGCCCGGCGCGCACGCACCGCGGCGGGTTGTGGCGGGGGGCGCTTCCCCGTATGTCATCCGTACGTTGTGGCGGGCCCCTGCCGGGCTGCGGCAGGCGGTGGTGCCACACAGCCCGTCCCGCCCGGCTCCCCGCGCTGCCGCCTGCCCCGGGAAGGCCCCGGGGGGCTGGGGGGTGGCTCCCGGCCCCCCGGCTCGGCGGGATGCTGCAGCAGCCCGGGAGTAGCGCTGGGGAGCTCGCGCTCGCTGCCTGCGCGCGGCGCGCACCATTTTATACGTGGTCAGGAAGTGGAGTTGGCCGAGGCTGGATTTCACCTGGTGATGTCATCTGCTGAGGGCTGCGTCACAGCAGGGCTGCTGGAGGGCAGAGGTAGTTGAGAGGGAGCATAAAGGACGGGAAAAAAGCAAAACAAAGGAAACGCGGGCGCTCTTGATGAGTTCGCGATGTTTTGTAAACTGCGGTATGCTAAAATCAACAGTTTATTTTAAAATGTAGCTTTATCTGGGGAAGATATTCTTAACTTGTTTTCTGAAGTGGTGATAAGAGTTACAAGAATAGTATTATGAACAAAAAGCATTGTTTTAGCCTCCTGCCAGGAAGAACAACCTGTGAGACTTCAGCTGGGTCATTCCTTATTCTTATCGGTTCTGCAGAACGCATTATTTTGATAGATATCCCATATGGTTAGAAGAATTTGTGCCACAGTGATGCTGAAGCTGAGCCTTTTGTATGACTGCCAAGGCATTTTGTTTAACTGTTAAAAAAAAAGAGAAAGGTTTAGTTCCTTTTTCTATTTTTACTAAAACGGGTGTTTTTTCTGGAAATAAAAATCCCTTTTCTAGAGGGGTCGTTAGCAGTCACTGTCACTCCTGAAAATATTTTACCTGGCTTCTCTGTCTGTCTGAGCCTTCTGGGATGTGTGACTAGGGCAAACATAAATTTTTGCAAAGGATTTCCAGCATGTGTCTACTGCATAACATTTTTCCCCTGCTCTGTAAGTGGCTATTTGCTCAGGAAAGGGAAAATAATTTTTAAACAATACGCCTTTTGTATATAAAGCTGCAAACATGTCAGGCTTTGATACATCACCAGAAACTACTTTTAACTCTCTTCTGGAAACCTGAGATTTTAAATATCCAGAAATATCCTTGGTGTTATATTGCCTTGAAACAGCTTTCTGCCAAACTTTCAACTTTGGTACATTGCAGTCTGCTTTTAAACTGTCAGTGAAAATAAAGAATTACATTCTGAACTTGCATAGGCGTTGGAGCTACTTGTTGCTATTAAAAACTTGTCTATGCAATAGACAAATATAAAATGAATTTGAAAAGCCACCAAGTTTTTTCTGGCTTAATCACTGATTCCAACTGTGAATGCATATGGCTTACAGTTCTTGGATGTTCAGTTGAAATTAAAAATTATAAATCTGCTTTTTTTTCCTCTATATGATGTGCTTATCTGTTGAGTTTTGTGACTTTGAAAGCATATAAACTTAAATTGACAGTAGAGATAATTAAATCATTTGTCATTAGCAGCATAAGTTAGTGGAAAAGAAATACCTGAGGATGGTAATAGGCGGTGTAGTTAAGGTTTGTACATAGATCTCATTGACTTATCTTTTTATTCATTCTTCCTTGGTTTTCTGACTGCGTTTATTGTTTTCTCACTAATTCATATACAGTCTCCACATCTGAACTGTATCCGTGCACTTATTTCTCCTTACGTCTTATGCTCTTGTAGAAATTATTGTAGTTAGACATTTCTCCTCTTGAATTTGTTTCTAGGTTCTACTCAGAAGTAGGCTTCTGTGTGTCTAGCATTACAAAACTACCCCATCCCATTTGTTTTGGCTTTGTGTTGTTACACACACACCCCACCCCACCCCCCCCCCCATTGATAAATGGATATTTCTGGGTTTTTTCTCACTGTTTTTGTGACAGGCTCGTATGCTATTTTAGGTATTTCTGTCTCTGTAAAAAGCAGTCTACAGCATGCTGCCCATCCTGCTTCTTGTGTATTTAGTAAAACATAGTTAAGAGTAAGGAAATCCAGATGAGATTGTTCCACTCATTGAAAGCGCTAACCTGGTACTTGTAATCATAAAATCCTCTGATCTTCAAAATCCTGTGTCCTGGATCAAAACAAGAAGGCTTTGAAAAGTGGTGTGTTTTCCAAATTTTTTTTTTTTAGGTCGTCTTTCACTACTTATGTTAAGCACTTTGTCTTTGTGGGAGTCACAGTTAGTGAGTGCTTCCTTGACTGTCTCCATCAAATCAGCTAATATGCCACACAGTCAACTAATGATAAGGCAGCAAAACGATGTACTGATGATATATCAGCTTGCATGAATTACATTGTTTCAGAGGTCTGCTGGCACAGTGAAGCTGGACGGATGTGCAGCCCTCTCCACACTCTGCAGAGATCATCAGACCGAGGAGGAGCAGTTGGATAGATAGCCAAATGGGCTCAGTGTTTTGTCATCTATGTCCTGGTCCCTGCATCTTGGGGGTAAAATAAAGGCCCTTGTCTTAGTGGTTGTCCAGTGCCGGCTCTGGCACATCCCAGATGTGCTCTCCAAGAGGCTTTCATATCTTGACTCTTGATTCCCTTTCCTCTCTCTTGGGTGTCCTTCCTTGCTTTGATTTCTTGAGAAACTTTTCAGTTCATGTCTCTCTGATTTCTTCTTGTCCCACCCATATCAAAAGGAGTCTGATAGGAACTGTCCCTTCAGATGGAGGTAGGAAATTACCTCCTTCAGTTTGTGCTCAGTAGTTGGAGGAGAATTGTTGCGGCTGTGTGAGAGGTGGAGGTGTTTTAATAGCGGTGATTTAGATGCTGTAGTGGTTACTGAGGGAAATGGTTGCTTGCCCTAGTTCAGCGGGCTTCTTTAGTGTGTATACTATGTTACAAGTTATATGTTGTTTTGCCTAAATGTTTCATTTTTTTGGTATGTTGCAGCTATTCAATTTGTGTGGTAAGGCTACATTTTAGCAGGAGTATGTCTGTTCGCTGTTGGAGTGAGCTTAAACAGAAAACCCTCTCAACTCTCTTTGATTCCATCTTACCCAAGTTCAATAGCTTTCTAATGTGGCTTTTGGTAACCTGTTTTAAAAATATTCTTTGTCAGCTGTGAAGGGGCTTTTTAATGTTCCTTACAAGGAATCACTTTGCAAGCATGTATGCATCTGCCAATCTTGTTGTGATCAGTGTTTGCACATAGCATTTAAGAAATGTAGTGGAAAGTGAGATACTCTTTCAGATGAGTCAGAAACTCATTGGCATGGAATAATCTAGAGAGCTCATATGTACAAATGCCCTGAATTAGATTACTTATCCTTGATGCTGCCTTGTATGTCCCATAAGCCATTTATAATTTGATTTTTGTGAAAAATACTACGCTTGCTGCTTTTTGTTGGCTACTTTTTCTTTCTGTGGAAATCATCAAAAATAAATGACAAACCAGATGTAATATGTTATTTCCAGAATTTGGCAGTTGCTTTAGTGAAAAAAGCTGGTTTCTTTTCCATGCTGCTGCTTCAGAGATTCAGGAAGGACTAAGTGATTTCAAAGTGGACTTCACATAAAGTTGACTGCTAGGAGAATGGGGAAAAGAATTTTTTTTTTTGTTCTCACCTCTGTAAAAGAAGTTGCTTTATGTACTTGGAACCTTCTTTAAGCATTAGAAATGTCTAGTGTTCTGTCCCTTGATTTCATTGCTACATATATGGAAAGAGGCTGGTAGGTTTTGTGAGCACTTGCAGTATGCTAGTTTACTACTTGTGTGTCTGCGAAGGGCTTTTTTTGAGACCTTTTTTTTTTTGATTAAACATCAGATCTCGGCTCTATTTGTGAAATGTGATAAGTATGATTTGAAGCTCTAGTTTGATTGTAGTCTTGCTGTAGGATTACTTTGTAATAGACAGCTGCGTAGCCTTTATAATTAGAGGTACCTTACGAGTTGAGTAGTGAACAGTCTGTCAGTTCCATCCACCTTTGTTTCGGTGATATTTGCTCTTTGCACTATATTGTGACGTGACTTCTGAAGTGGTTCAAAGGTGAATTATCATTTGATGTGTAATTTAACTGGTGGCTTTATAGAAAGAAAAACAGTTGTGTGCCAGGTAGAATGCAACAGAGTAGCTCTTGGCATAGGCAGTGCTGCTGCTGGTGGAGTAAATGTTTCCAGCTGTTGGGAAACTTCCAGAGTTCATGGGGTGGAACCTTTTATTGTTGTACCTGCCTCTGTTATGCAGTGGAGAGGATCACTGGGTGCAACTTGGGAGCCAAACTTTCTCTCAGCCTCCTTCCTGGTTGTTCCTTTAATTTTTATCCCCTCCCAAGAGCTCACTTACCAGTTGGTCAAGTCCCTTGCAAAATCAGTTCATAAGTAGGGTTACAAATGGAGATGAAGGGAATGGGGAGTGGGGTGGGGAAGTGGTGAGTTACACTTGATTTCTTTCAAATGGCTTGTTTTCTTGTTTATTAAATGTTTGGAAAACTAATTAGACTCTAAAAGGGCTTGGGGTTAATTATGTCAGCTGTTGCTTCCTGAAGAACTGAAATTACATGTAGGTGCAGAACTCATTCCTCTGGTGTCATAATTTCTAGTTCTGTTCCATGTTGACTTTTTTGGAAAACTACTTTCCCCAAAAGTTTTAATTTTCCTGGCTTTCTTTATTCATATTCAGTTTCTAACTGATGGATCTGTTTTCTCCATCAGCGTGGCCTGTAACCTCGGAAGGACAGCTATTTTCAATATATGGAATTTAAGTAAAAAAATCACTGGTTTAAGTTGCAATAAAATCTCAATACAAGTCATTTGTTGCTTTGAGTGCTTAATGTATTAATCTAATGATTCAGATTAGTTAGCTAATAATTTCTTAGAATTCTTCAGAGGAGGCACTTGTTTACTGTCTGCAGCATGTAACACAATAGGGCCCTGAATTACTTAAACTGTAGACATTACCTCAGCAACAAAAGAGCACTCTTTAGTGGTAGTTTTTCTTAAATTTTAAAACAGATGCATTCCTTGTGAACTGAGTTTAATTTCAGTTACTTGTTTACTTATAATTTTACACTTTCAGCAGTTTAGATCAGAACTGTTTTGTAATTTAGGTAAAGTGCTTAATATAGTTCAGCTTCTGGGGTGGGGCAGTATGTAATGAAAATATTAAAGTTTAACTCCTTTTTATAAGTGTCAAATGTATCAGTGGTCACACTGATATTTACGTATCAAATAGAGTAACTGTTCTTGTAACAGGACAAAATACAGTCCTTCAAACATTTTTGTGACTGTGGTGTGTGTGAAATCAATTGTAGCAATTACTTGTGTACATCTGGATTTGTGCCTATTTTTAGGTGTTTTTTCACACATTTGGAAAGTTTTGCTTATGGCCTGTATGAACTCATTTAAAGACTTGAGTCATATTACTTCAGTTCTTGAAATGTTATACTAGAAACCAAATTGGGTGAAGCTTCTAGCTTCTTTGGGTAGTTTTAAGTTCATATACATTGCTGTACTGACGAAGTCAGTGTGATCATACTCTTGGGTCTGGCACTGTTTGGCATATGTTGTTTCAGAGGAATAGAATGTATGAAATCTAGTTTTGATGTATTTTTTATCTTCCTGTGGAATATATCAAGGTAGATTTTGCTTGTTACTTATGTGCATATAATAAACTTTAAAAATAAAAAATGGCAGCAGAAGGATATTTGTTGCGGTGGGTGATATAATTTATAAGAAACTAAAACTATACAGAAGAAGTTTACATCAATACATTTTTGCAAGTTTTGCAAAATACACAGGGCAGGTCATTGATCTGAGGAAAAAGACAGACATTAAATAAATCTAGAAGACTTGAATTAATACTGTTACATCCCATGCGAGGCTTCTGATTAGAGGAGCTCCTGTCTGTCTTACGGCAAAAGATGCCTTATCAGTAATGTTATCCTAAAGTGTGGTTGTTGCCTTGTTTAAAAAAACAAACAACAAAACAAGAACAAAAAAGGGGAGGGTGGGGGAAGCATGATATATGTACAAGTGGAAGAGAGGCAGTAGCCTGCTCAAAATCTGTGTGTGGGAAACCTTGGAGTTAGTTGCTATGAATAGTTATATTAATAAGATTATCAAGCAAAATAAACTTTTATTCTGTGCTCAGTAGTTTTTAGTATTTTTTCACAGGCCAGGCATAGTTTTTAATGATTTAAATGTCAGTTGTGTTTGGAAATGTGCCTTCCCCTTCAACAACTGTGAGACTCCGCTCACTGAGTGGTGAGAGGAAAAGTATATGGCAGTAGCATCATCAAATCTTTGACACTGAGAAATTATAGTGTCAAAGCCTTCGCAGAGGTTTTCATAGTCACTTGTAAAGATGGTCTCATCACGTGGTGTTAGCTGACTTCTTGATTTCCTGATATTAAATTGCATTTCTTCCTTTTGTTTCTTTTCTGTGAAAGTAATTTTCTGTAGCTGTGCTGCAGGCATTGCACTGTGCTGTGTTTACCGAGGCGGCCTCGTCAGGATGATTCACAGTGGGGTCATGTCTCATGTGGACAGAGGCAAAAAGCAGCAGACTTGCTTCAGCTCTTGGTCTGCCTTGTTTGACAGCATTGAAGGTGAAACCAAATCTGTTTACTTGCCATAGCCAGTGGAGGCCTTTGCAAGCCCAGCTGCGCCAGGGCATCGGCAAAGCAAGGAGGGATGTTTGGTTTATTCAAGTATAGATGTCAGTGGACAATTGCCTGGGCCGGCTGCAGCCCATGCAGCAGCTTTCTGGAGGCATGGTAGTAAGACAGATGCTTGCAGTAGTAGTTTATGGTGGGGTGATTTGTGGTGTATGGTGCCAGCAAGAAAGAGCCTCTTGAAGGCAGCTGAAGCAGCTTATGAAAAGTTTGGTGTGATAGAACTTACTGCCTTTTATCAACCCCTGTTGCTTTTGTCAAACAAATCTGCGTAACCGTGCCCAGATTAGCCAGGCCACCCCGAGAGCCCTATGCCAGCCTGTTTGCCTTACTGTTGTTTTTAAACCTTAGTAAAACAGTCTGCCTTTAGAGGAACAAACTGGTGGCATAAGGAGTCTGGGCTGAGGAGGGCAAAAAATGGGAGTGAACATCCTGTTCAACAAGGTGTGAGTAAGTTTTTACACATTCACGCCTTGGTATCTAGGGCTTTTTGTAAGGCTGCGTTCTTCCTATTGTTTTGAAAATAGTTTTAGGCCTCAGTTCTAACCATCAAAGAGTTTACACAGGTTTTGTCAAGTGAGCAGGTGACAAATTAACGTTCTGGAGCAAGACGGTAGTAGAGGAGCCTGATGTGGAGCTGCACTGTCCCCTGGTCCCTTTCCCTCTCACCCTGAGTAAGCAGTCCAGGATTGCGAATGGAGCAGTGAGTTCTGCAGTCTCAACTGCTGGAGAAACAGTGGGGCTTGGTGTTGCAAAGCAAGAAGTAGTTGTTGCTGAGTAGTCTTTCTTGTGAGGAATGAAATGGTTCCATGGAGATTGAAAGCAATAGAAATCCTTTTAATGATCTAACTAATTTTAGAAAAGTAACACTTGTGAGGAAAAAAATGTGAATACTACTTTTGGTCTCAGGACTTAGTGTTTCTAATCCATAATTTTAAAAGTTTATGGCTGCTGAGTTTGCTCAACCTCTCTGTCTAGAGAGTTAAGAGATACTTTAAAAAATTTCTTTAGTCTTGAGCAAGTAAGACTGTGCTGTAAGTGGGAAAAGTCAGAAACTTCAGAGGTTTGAATTTATTTTGTTATGGAAAAAGGGATCTTAAACAGATTATTTTGAAATTGTTCTTAAGTCCAAAAGTATAAGCCAAACAATATCTGGATGTTTTAAAAACAATAGAGTAGGAGAAATGGTCTACTTCTCTTTGAACTTAAGAAACTGGTCTTTATTGGACTGAAGTTGGGAGTGGACTGAAGGATTCTTTTGTATCCCTGTGATTCTGTGAACTTCTAGGATTTACTTTTTTACATCTGTGGGTGTGAACCTGTTTAGCTGCAGTCCAAGACTGAGATGTCAAGTTTTGCTTGCCTTGATGGCTTTCGTCAGGTCTTCATCTAGCTATGCTTTCAGAGATTCCTGCTTCATATTCACCAAAGCAAGTGAATATGCAGCTCTACCTCTTGACGTACCTGTCTTTCCTTGGATGTTGTCTAATCAGCTCTTGTGGATGAAATTTAATACTCAGTTCACTGAAATTAGTTTAGTTTCAAGACTATTTGGGTGAACTAGCATTGAATGCATTTAGTCCTGGCAGAATTGAGTTTTGCAGTTTGGAAATTGTGTAGGGTTTTTTTTTTCCTCAATCTCCTAGCTTGTAAGTACCAATCTTTCCTTGCACAAAGTATAATACTCTTTGTGACTGGTTTGGTATGAGGCATAAAACAGGCCTGAGTGAGCTGTGCTTCTCTGTTTCCATGAAGGTGCAGCTGTGTGCACAAATGTATCCACACTTTGCCATTATAGGTAACAAGGTAACAAATGGATGATCAAATCCCCCACCTGGTAACATCTGTGAGTATGAGCTTTTGGCTGCTGAAAGCAGTTGTACCATTTCAGTGTGGATTTGCCAGGTGATAACAATCTGCAGAGGTTAATAAGGACAGCATCATGCTGCGGTTGCTCCATACAACTTCTCTGCAGCAAAGGAAAGCACTTGTCTCCAGAGAGTATAGTCTACTGCTTTTCACAAACCTTATGAATTTCAAGAGAAAATCAAAACAGAACACACCAAACTCTAAATCTGCTGGGGAAAGATATTTTTTTGTTACAGTTGAAGTCAACTTTCTGTTGGCTGATATGGATGCTTGTTTGATGTGCAAAAACAAAAGCCAAGATTAGCATTTTCAATTTGGTGAACTCTTGATTGTGTGTAACTGAAGTATTTAGGGAAGAAATGTCTTAATTTAATATACTTTCATATGCCAGTGATTTGTTTGAGTAAGAGTAATGGAGTGAAACTAAAGAGGGGAAAAGATCACTTTGGCTGTATACCAGGAAAAAAACCCCTACAGCAATAGATTATTCAAATAGAATATCTTTCCAAGAGGAATTGTGGTGGCAATACCCATCTTTTGGGTCCCATAAAACTAGACTGGACAATGAAATTGAAATATGCTGTAAGAAATCTTGCATTTCTTCTGAAGGGAAATGTGTAGGTGACTCTTGTAGGGAATCATCTAGGTTATCTAATAAGGAGCACAATGGGCTTCCTATATTACAGAACAATAATGCGAGGATAGTGCTGAGGGATTTTTATTAATAAGCTCGGCTGATGTAAACCAGTTACAGTTCAGGCTCTGCTGGGCACTAAGTTTTCTCTCAGCTGAGGTGAAATTCAATTTATTTTTCAAAGGCTTAGGTTTGGAAAGAAAATTCAGAGAAAAGCCTGAAAAGTACATCTACTCAGCTTTACAGTTGTTACAACTAATAGTATAATCTTGCTGATTTTGAGTTGCTGACTTCAGTGTTATCAGTTATAGCTACATCACCATCCTCCTGAAAAGGTGGGTGTTTCACATGTGTTGGGCTTTGCCTTGCTTGGGCTCTTCTGCTGGAGCCACCTTGAGGATGTGCTTTTAAATTCTGGAGTCTTAGCTGCAGCTATTTTGAGATGGCTCTGACCCCAGCTGCCTGCCCCTGTCTCTGCTGGAGTGTATGTCCCTGGAACAGGGGTGATGGGGGATGTATACATAGTTTCTCAGCCGTCACAGTCCAGGGTAGTATTTTTTTCTTGCTGATGAGCTGGGGAGAGGGTTATGAGTTGGCTCATGGTGTGGGTGCTGAAGTGTGTGTGTTTCTCCTGGCTGGGCGGTAGCTTCCAGCAGATCTGGGGGATGGCAAGGGTGAGAGCGTGAAGCATGAAGGAACAGCCAGAGCTTATGATTTAAGCCCCAAAGCTGCTTTAGGGTTGTGTAAACTTGGTTGCTGTTGTGTGGTTCCAGAGCAAACATATACTTAAATAAGCATTTCTTAATACTATGTTCTAAAAGACACCCAAACCCTTCCTTTTAACTGTTGCAGACCCTTTGCTGCTTCTTTAAGCGTCATGGGGTTTCCCTGTGCATAGCCCAGCTGCTGTTCCCTTCTGTTTGCCCTGGAAAGGCAGCATTTTGTATGTTGGAAGTACTACAAATAATGTAAAATGTAGTATGTCCTTAACCTGTAGGTTCTCTAATGTAGGAGAGGTAGATATGGCTGCAGTTGTTTAAGTATTAATAATACTGTCCACTCAAATGTTGCAGTGATAGATAGGGATTAAAATCAGTAAATACTAAACACTGTATTTAAATTTTCTAGATATATCTTGAGTCTGTTTTCAGAGAAGCAAATGATGATATACTGAACAAATTGGAAAACTGCCTAAGCTTAATAGACCTTTCAAATGTCTGTTACTGTGTTGTGTATCATCTAGCAGAAAACTTAGTTTAATAGTTACCTATATAGGAAATACGCAGCAATTCTTTCAAAAAGATCAATTGTGAAGAGATGCAGATCCTGCAAATTAAGAAAACAATCCTACCTTTTAGAAAGTTCAGACTTTTTTTCTACTTACTAGTAGAAATCTTACGCATTTTGCCAAGCATAATTGGCTTACAAGACAAATTCTTAAACAGAAGAAGATGTAAATTTCTCTCTTCAACTGGATGTTTTTTTTAAGTCGGAGATTCAATGAAGAAGGTAATGTCTCTTCTGTGGATTTGAGCAGCATTCAAGCCATAGGAGTTTCATGCTATTGGATAAGCATGACCAGCGATGATGGGTGGCTGTTACAGAGATCTTGCGTGACCAAGGAGAAAGGGGCATGGCTTTCCTGGCTCTCAGACAGTTTGGCCTTCCTAAGTTGATGCTACCTACAACTGTGTGTCGCCTGGAACATTGCTTCAGATGGGGTGGATGCAAAAATAACTGTCTTGGGCCTTAAAATGTCTTTCACTTCAGACTTAATTATTTTGGTTTGTTTGTTTTCCTCCATCTTCAGCTTCATAAATGTGTTATTCTCACTTACCCAAAAGTGATTTGTCTCAGTAATTTAGAAACCCAAACTGATTCCTTGAATAAAAACCAATGATATGTAGTATTATGTATAATACTTATTACATAGTTTTATATAAGTAATACGTACTTTATTCACTGGTGATCATTTAATGAGAGGAATGAAATCACTGTCTCTAACTAGAGATGTTTATATTGAGCAGGTTTTTGGAGGCTAATTTTGAGTGGTAGACCTACTCACTTTAGATTTATATATTTTTTTAAAACCCAGAGTTTTGGCTGTAGATTTAGACAAACTATATTTAGTTTCTGAATTACATATTTACTAGGAATATAAAGTTGCCAGAACAGGGTGTTATTTGCCAGTCAGCATTTGGAAAGTGATCTTTTATTTCAGCCAGTGATGAAATATCGATACTTCCAGAGGAAAAAAAGTTGATTCATAACAGCTTTGCATTTCTGGAAGTGTTCAGCCCTGTTCAGGACAAGACTGTCACCATTCAAATGGAATATGACATGCATGTGGGATTTGTTGGTCTGGGCATTTGTTAGGCTTTCCTTAGAGACAGCTAAATAGTATTAATATTGTTCACTCTTACTAAGTTTCTTTTCCATTAACTATTAAATGCTTGAAGTGGTTTGTTGGATAGAGATGTTTGATGTTTCAGCCAGGACAGGCTCTGTACTCTCTTTCTGGGGCATTGTGGAAACTGTGCTGTCATGGTTTGGAAGTGCACCGTGACGTTACTGTTAAATGTTGCTTTGTCATTCAGGTTCTGGACAGGATGCGAGAAGTCTGCACCGCACCAGGCTCCTGTTTAGTTATAGCATGTGATCAGGTGTTGGAAGACCTATCATGTGCCAGAATATGGACAACCTGGGAGGGAAAAACTGATCCTGGAGGTTCAAGCCACAGGAAGAAGGGATAGAAGAGGGTCAACAGGAACTGATCATCCAGTTCACAATGTTCTGTCTTGCTCTTGAGGGGGTCACTGATTTGCTTGGTGAACTGATCTGTGGGTTAGGTTCTGGCAGTCTGGATTTGACTTGCAGGGTGTGTTGTGTACCCTGCAGAAGACCATTCATTTAGCCATTCCTGCCAGTAATTTGTTGACTGTAATACCTTACTGAAATACAAAGATAAAACATGGCTGTGGTCACTGGCTAACATGCACACCTGCTTATATGCACCTGTTACATTATTATTACTCGGAAAGAACTGTTATGATATAGTTGTTACACCAAGCTTCTGCTCTTAGATGTGAAAACTGGCAAAAGATCATACTAACGCTTCGGGTGATTCTTCAAATAGGTTTATTATTGGGGGAGTAGAAAATGCCTGTTTGTGTGTTCATATGCATATGGTACTACTTTAATGAGCTAGCTATTTTTTCAGTGAAAAAGTTGAGGTGATTCCAACACAAGATGTAATACTGGGAATATGTCCTTGTCTAGCTCTAAGAGGTTGAAAAGTATCTAGAATAATGTTGTCAAACATTCGGTTTCTGGGAAGGGAAACAATATGATGAAATTCACATGTTACAGTGATGTGTGAAGTAGCTTTGAATATTAAGATATCTTAAAGTTAAGAAAATAGAGAGCTGATACAGCTTTTGATGAAATTCAGTGTAAATATGTTTTATGTGGGCTAGCCCATGCTTTCTTCACAGTCTATCTGCAGGTAGTGGTAATCAACTTCAAATGGCTTGAAGTTTACCACAAGTATTTGTTTGACTAGGAGAGTACTTCAGTTGATTCCTAAATGTACTTTAAAAAAAAAATAAAACTTAATGTTATCTCTGCCTCTTGCCCATTACTGCTCTGCAAGTAGTACTCAACTTTGTGAAGATCCTGATTTAAGAGAGACTGGTCTGTTTGGCAGAGTGATTAGCAAGTGAAACCAATATGTTCCTTAAGAGATCTGTAGAAGTAGTGATAAACTCATCATGTTTGGAGTCTGGGAGTACTGGTTAGGTAAAATACCTTTGAGCTTTTCTTCTGTCTTTTGAAGTAAGACAATGAAAGCAAACTTGCAGAGAGTAAAATCATCACTGACGGCTGCACCACATTCAGTATGGGTATTTCACTTCATTAAAAGAATCAAACAAACAACAAAGGCACTTAACACCCTTTAAAAATAATCTCATTTCCCTTTTGAAAGCCAGAAACTTCTTTTGCCTCATCCATTAAAACTTGTTTTACTGTTCCCAGTGCATGTTTCCTCTGATGGTCAGTGACTTCTGCCTGGCAAAGTGGCCACACTGACTGGTTTGTTAAGCCATGTCCAGACAGGTATGGCTGTGCCTGAAAACTCTGAGGTGTTGCAGGATAATGTTCCATCACCTCTGCTGCTTTGTTCATGATAGCCTGTGGAGGAATAAATGCAGGTTCTAGCATGAAAATCGTCCCTCTAAGTTATTTTGTCCTGCAGATAACAGGCCTGTCTTCCTGCTTTTGATTTAATTCTGCCCAGTCATTCTCTGACTGGTTTTGTGAACTGCAGCTCCCTCTGTTCCCAACCATTTGATCTAATAGGCTGTGATGAGGGTTTGGTGCTTGAAAAACCTTTTTGTCAGAGCTGATGACAGCGGCTACTTGGTGATTCATAAACATTTTCTCCAAAGTAGTATTTAGTTTTCTCCCTAAACAGAGCGCAGTACATAGAACCAAGGGTGAGTGTGCAGCTGCGTCTGTCTTCTCACCTTCAGTCTACCCTTGCAAGGTCCGCTTGGCCCTGGCAGCTGTCAGTGGCCACAGGAAGCAGGCAGGGCATGCAGTGGCCCACTCGGGCTGGGTGTCAGGCCGGGGGCTTCCTTCCTCATATACCTGTGTACTTCAGGATAGCATCTTTGAAGCTTGTGTTCTTTCACCTTGTAGTTTTGGTAAATATTCCCGTGTCCCCACCCAAATCCCGATTAATGGATTAAGTGAGGGGTGGGAAGCAGTACTGCTAAACTGCTTCCCTGCTGTTCTCTGTCTTTTGCTATATGTCTGAGCAGAGCATCTAATGCTTTGTTTATTCATTCTTCATTGTTCAGTTTGCTGTTGGTTGGTTTCTTGCTTTTTAAAAAAATATGCATCCAGACATAATAAAAAGGACTGTTCCTCAACACAGGCTTCCAGTATGATATCAAGTATTTAAAGTTACTGCTTTTCTCCCAGTTTTCTCAATCTAAAAATTTGATTGGTTTAGTAAATTCATGCCAAAAAGAGTGAAGTATAAATCTGCTCCTCAAAGGTGTGTCAAGAGCTCATGAAAATCAGTTGTCTGGTCCTAATGCTGTAATGGCAAACTTTACAAAAAGCTGAAGCTGTTCAGAAGGATCTGAAAAGTATACTTGTGTAAAATCATGGCTTCTGTCAGAATCTGAGATAAATAAAAGCCATGCAGCAGGTGGAAGCAGCCTCTGAAGTACAAATGCCCTGGGTAGAACAGGTACAGAGACAAGTCAACAGACGGACCTGAAAATAACTACCTTTGCTTAGAGTTAAATTCTCAGTGAATCAAACTGATTTTTAGCTGTGAGACGGGGGGAGCAGCTGACTACAGGTAGTTGGCCTAAGGTCACTGGACACTTCCTGAAGAGGATACTATACAGCAGTTATTTGCAGCCTTTTTCTGTTTAGTTGCCCCTTCAGAGCAAACTTGGCTTGGATCTGCTGTTCCTTCATAGTTACCAGGAGCTGACTGCTCTAATGGACTGAAAGAACCAAGGAACAGGTTAGAGGTGAGACAGTTTTGTGCATCTCATGCAAATGATAGAATAAGGAGTGGGCTGTATTTCTTGGTTTTCACTTTGGAGAACTGAAGAAGAGCAAACAGGTTCAGTAAGGCTGAGGTAAGCTGTTCCAACACTTCCAGGATATGGTTCTATGTACAGTCCATCATGTGTTTGGGAAACAGCTTCAGTTGTTATCATTGAACAGGATATGCTTCCAGAAATAATGGTAATATAAGTACTAATATTTGCTTTATAAAAGATGGATGTTCATAGGTATCCTTCCTAGGAATTTTACTCAGGATGGTTCTGTACAGAGAATTAAAACAAACTGTGATCCTGTAAACCAAATCCATGTAAAGACAGCTTCCACAATCCATGTGATTCCTACTTAAAAAAACCACAGGGCAAACAAGTTCCATTATCTTCAAATGTAGAGTGATTGTTTGTTACTAGTTTTCATTTATGGAAAGTACTAATTAAGTATTGAATATTGCCATAAATGATTACAAGTTTCATTTGGGAAAAGTTACTTAGGAGAGACAGCTGAAGTGTATTTGTGATTACACTTTCATGTCCCAATGATCCATATCTTGAAGGAGAACTTATTCAATGATTTTTTTTTTTATCTTGTCATAGTAGATCTGCTAATAAATCTGTTAAGGGGTTTGATTGTATAGCATCTGTGTTCTCATCTGATAAAAACTGAGAAATACTTTTATTTTCAAGGTTTTATACTTTTGTGATTCAGAGCAGTTACCATGTCAGCAGGCTTTAATGTGGAAGGGCTAATTCATATTGCGAGTGAGAAACCTACCAGAAAGGCAGGAGGGAAAGCATCTACCAAGGATCATAGCAAGTCACAGAAAAATTGTCCTTTCCATAGGAATAATAAACTTGTTCACATAGTCACTGAGTTGCATGTGGTCTTGCAGTGCTGTCTTACCAATGTTTGCATAAAACCTTGTTCCTACATGTTCCCTATCCTGAAGGCAGAGTTCCAACATGATTAGTGATGTGCAATCATATCTTCTGAGTAGGACAATTTAACGCTGTTCTATCAGAAGTAAAAAGACCTATATAGTGAAACACTCGGATGTTGCAGGGAGATTGTAGTTTTCTGATGTCACTTTAGTGATAGCAGGAGATGTTTAAAGAAAGTTTCTGTACTAGGAGAAAACGTTGCCTGGCAGGAGCAATTGTGACTTTCATCTGGTTTGATCAGGGTTCGTTTCACTTTTTAAGCAACTTAATGGAGCTGCTTAAGTGATAAGCTGTGCTCCTGGGAGGAACCTGTCTAAAGGTGACAGCAAACCCTCCCTAAAGGAGAGTCAGCCCAGTAACCTAGAGCTACCCTCTGACAGGCCCACCTTCTTTCACTAGCTATGTACAAAGGCTAGTGTGAGTAGGCTGGCTAATTTCGTGTCTTAGCTGGATGCGATTAATCTGGGCATGTGACTCAGTTTCTGATGGGCAGGAGAAATTGTAGTGCTGTTAAGTGATAATAGCCCATAAAGCCATTTTGCCATTAAAAAGTTCTTCAGAGTTGGTGAGTTGACTTAAACTGTTTTTCAGCTTTGTGCTTCAACAGGAAACAGGCACACAGTTGTGGTGATTTATAGTTCTTCAGTTGAATCTGTTGAAGATGCAAGGCAGCCGAAAGATGTGTGAAGAAAATACTACTTCAAATGCAAATTTCTTACCCTCCCTTGAGAAATCCCAGGGTTGTTTGAATGTATTCTACTCCCAGGTGCCTAGGTGCTCTTTTAGGACTGAATTATGCCTGTGTGGGCAACTAATACCTTGGTACTAATAACTGAGTGCTTACAAGGTGCTAGTTACTCTTCAAATCAAAGAAGATTCTGAAGAAAGTTATAACATGACTGGAGCAATCAAGGTGGTGATTTGCAAAGGTGATGTTGAATTAATGTCTTTAGTGGTATTGTACGATGCATAAGCGCTTGCTTTTATAAAGTGTTGCATGAAGATTCAGCCTGCAGATTTTTAGTACAAGTGGTCATTAATGTGTGACACCTAGCCTGTCTAAATAGCAAAGGCATCGTCCTGTTTTCAAGTTTGATTTCCAGATGCATCGTTTAGTAAACACAGTAATATGGATATGAAAATATTTTTCACCTCACACTTAAAAAGGATGAACAAAATATATTAATTACTTTTTTTAGGAGAATTACTGAAGTTTGAATTGCTATCTTGATACTATAAACCTGCAATAAGTGGCAATGTCAAGGGTTCCTACCCCACCTCCTCCTGGGGAGATGTCCAGTGGACCTGTGGCTGAAAGCTGGTGTTACACACAGGTAATCTGCATAAATTCTAATGGCTTTATTTTTTTAGTCAGTTATAATTTTTAAAAAAATAGCTAAAATTGAGTTGTGCTTATAGTCCAACTAGTTCTCATATTTAATGCTTTGATATGTAAGTTAAATTTTAGTGACTTTTTCTACATTTTTTGTTCAGGTTAAAGT
Source organism: Falco naumanni (assembly GCF_017639655.2). Lineage (NCBI taxonomy): Eukaryota > Metazoa > Chordata > Aves > Falconiformes > Falconidae > Falco > Falco naumanni. The sequence goes on along the minus strand of NC_054061.1, from coordinate 28,539,841 downwards.
AGTAAAATTTTCCTACATGTGGACCATTAATAACTTCAGTTTTTGTCGAGAAGAAATGGGTGAAGTTTTAAAGAGCTCTACCTTTTCATCAGGGCCAAATGACAAAATGAAGTGGTAAGGTCTTTATTCTAGCAACTGCTTTGTTTGTTTTTCACTCACAAAAGCTGGAAAGTTAAATTGCAAACAAATATTAAAACTCGGACATTATTGAAGTTTTGCAATAGGTATGGGTTTGTTCTAATTTCCAAGTTTCAATAGTCCTAACTGAAACATTCGTTTCAATAGCGTGTATCATTGGATCTTATAAAAATATTTCTGAATTTGTTCTGGGTAAAATTTAAAGTACAATTTCTGTTTCTTTCAGGTGCCTGAGAGTGAATCCAAAGGGATTAGATGATGAAAGTAAAGACTACCTGTCATTATATTTGCTTTTAGTCAGTTGTCCAAAAAGTGAAGTCAGAGCAAAATTCAAATTTTCCCTGCTGAATGCAAAAAGAGAAGAAACAAAAGCAATGGGTAAGGGAATCTTAATGTATTTCATGTGGATTTGTAAGAATATCCCAAAGAAAATCTGCATTGTAATTTTTTTCAGTTGCAAACAGAAATTAGTATTGAGATAAACGTTAAAATATCTTTTTTTATATCCTTTTAGAAACTTAATTAAAAGCCTTGTTCACGTTTCATACACTTCTGATCACTGAGCGATGTTAATTCTATCCTGAGCAGTATAAATTACAGCGCATTATTAACTGCTGTCACTCCAGATTCTTGTCACTTAGCATTTCTAGCAGATTATTCCTGCTTCCTGTTAGTACGGGTGTATTTTCTTGTTTCTAGCTACAGTGGAAGTAAGTGTTTGATTTCCATAATTAATTAGGATAAACATGCAGGGTTGTTGGGTTTTTTTAGACACTCCTTTACAATGTTTTGCTCTAGTTAATCTGATTTACACTGTAATCAGCTCAAAAACATGAGTGATGTACCCAAGGAATTAGAAGACTTTGAACTAACTGGTAGCTTGATTTAATTGCCTTCTTGATATGAAAAATGTATGGCTCTTAGTTTCAAACTTGTAAGCACCACCTTCATTGGAAACACGTTTTTGGAAAAGCTGGAATCATCATGAAAACACATAATGCTGGTCGGCACCAAGTTTTTGCTGTTGCTAGTCCTTTATAAGAAGAATCTGTGTACTTTTCTTCCCTCCTCCTACTCCAGGACTTTAAAAGATCTTACAGGGTCTGTTCTGTTGCAAGTTCTGAATTTCTTGGAGACATCTGCAGATCTCTACTACTCATACCCAAAGTTCATGCTACTTTCTCCTTGCATAACTAGGCCCACTTGTAATCTTTGCAGTAAATCCACAAAACTGAGTTCAAATAAAAATTAAATAATTGGACTTCTCAGGCGGAAAGTAAATTAAAGAAATTGCACTCTGTATATCCTCTTCTGCTGATGGAGCTGGTTGCTTCAGCCCATGCAAATCACCTGGTTCTGGAGCTTATATGAGCAAAGGTACACTTCTATACATTTGGTGGATCATGGCTTTTGGCTTTGAGAGTATTCCAGTCCACTACTGGACTGGTGTATGTAATGAAGTGAAACGGCAGTGTGTGCATCAAAAAATATTTTGAGATAATCACAGTATCACAGAATTATTGAGGTTGCAAGGGACCTCTGGAGGCTGTCCAGTCCAAACCCCGTGCTGAAAGCAGGTCAGTTAGAGTAGTTTGCTTAGGATCTGTCATGCTTTGAATATCTGCGAGGATGGAGGCTCCAGAACTTATCTGGGCAACCTGTTCTATACTTCTGACTGTCTTTTGCCTTAGGGGTTTATTGCTGACTCTTGTTCATTTGCTGTCTGCTAGGACCCCAACTGCCAGTCACCTGTTTCTTCCTGATCAGTAGGTCTAGCAGCAGACACCAAGCATGATATTGCTTGCATGGAGCTGCCCTCTAATCCCGACCCATAAACTCTCAACTGGTTTATCTGTTGCAAGTAGAGCTCTGTGCATTCCTGCAGTTGTCGTGGAAGGGGTAGCTCCCTTCCCTCACCTTCCTGGCATGGCTTCCCTAAAGAGCTTGTACCTGTCCACTGCAGCACTGCGGTCACTTGAGCCATCCCACCGTGTCTCTGTGAGGCCAGGGAGATTGTATCCCTGCAGCTGCACTCAGACCTGTAGTTCCTTCTGTTTCTTCCTCATGCTGTATACATGAGTTTACAGGCATTTCAGAGAGGCACTCCTGAAGAGTATTTGCCAAGTGTTACCTTAAATGCTAAAAATCATAAGGTCTTAAAACACCAAAACACAGTGGGTAGATGCATCTTCAGCTTTTGCAATAGTAGCTGTCCTGTATTTGGCACAACAGGAACATTAAACATCTTTTCGTTTTGGGAAATTACCAACAGAAATCTTGTTTCTTGGGCTTCCCAGCCATTTGCCATCTGCTTCTGGAGATGCTGTGTTTTTATTTATACAGTATAATGATGCCTGACTTAAGATGTCCTTTGTAAATTGATAATTCATGCATAGACAACTGCTTCAAGTGGTGAAGCTGTGTATAAAACAGGTAACAAACTAACATTTTAACATTATTAGAAGGAAAATATGTGTAGGCTTTTATGCTGCTTTATTTTTGTGGTTTTGTGTACTGAAATTACTACTGATCACCTAATTTCAGAGCGTTCGCACTGGTTGTTGCTGATACAGTAAAATCAAAGACTGCAGAATAAAGAATTGGGCTGAATATAGAGAACACATTTTTGAACCTTTTTAAAATGGTTTTATTTTTTCATTCTATTTCTTAAGGTGTGTGAGTTTTTGGCAAGTTGGTAAAAATGTGAAAACACTAATCCAGATGCCAAAAAAACCTAAACAATATATATATTTTAAGTTAAAAAAATGTGAACAGTATTTTACATTTGTTCTGTTGCCCTCAAAGCCCACACTGCACTTCAGTAAGTGCATATTAGCTTTGCTTCTGTGCTCTGCGTCGTTTTTTTTGTTTGAATATGTGAGTGTAATAAGGTGACAAGGGTAGAGACACCTCATGCATTCTCCGTTCCTGGGTGGTGGTTCATTGTGTTAAACCCACCCACCCCCAGTCAAAACCTGTACAACATTTTGCTTAATTCTAGTGAAAAACTTACGAATATCATTTTTCCAGCCATTGGCAGTGAGGACAACGTATTATACATGTAACATACACAGTGTGTTGCATGGTCAAGTCTGTTTCAGTGATGCTACCAGTTTATCTAGTGTAGAGAATACACTTTCCTGATGCCTAATTTGGGCATTGTAGAAGGAATGATATTTTTAATATGTTCTGTAATGAAAAATACTTGGCTTTTATAACATACTTTGGACTTTAACTTCTAATTTGCTCTCCAGAGGGCTAAAGTATCTATACAGCAAATGAAATGGTGACATCTTTCTCACCCAGCTTTTTTGGAATGAAAGGAAAGCTCCATCTTAGAGAACTCTTCTTGAAATTACCCGCCCTCCCCTCCAGTCTTATTTCAGAAGTATTCTTGCTCTCTTCATTTTGAAGACTCTTTCTAAACATAATTCAGAGTATGATTTATTCTACCTACATTCTCAAAGCTATTCCCAAATAACTTCTTTCCCATGTTTTAGTTCCATGTAAAAGTATATGGTGTTCTTTACTGTGGTTCGGTTTGTGGAACAAGTGGCCACCTTTCAGTGGACCTGCCATGTAAAACAGCTAATCTTACTGAATTAGTTGTGTTTGCACTAATACGACCTTGGGGGACCCTTTGTGGGCTATGAACCTTAGAGCTGGAAGAAAAGGGTTGTGTGATCACATCAAATCTGATGGATTAAAAAAAAAATCTCCTAACTATGGTTAAAAGGTAAATATAAATATCTTTCTATGGCCAAAAAAAAATAGTTTATGTGAAAGCTTTTATTTCTGTTTTGCTTTTTTAATGCTTTTACTGTATTTCAAAATAATTTCAACCTGTGAAACAAGATTTTCTGTTTCAAGAAGAAGTCAAAACAGATTATGACAACTGCAGAAGTGTTGTCAGAATGCATTTGTGATGACAAACTCATTGTAATGGTACTTCCCTGTGAACAATTTCTGTTTTGACACATTGGCATTCTTAAACACCAACTGAAAAACTCCTCTCTTGCTGGATAGTGCCTAAGATAACATTTAAGGAGATGATATAGTCTGAATTGCAAATTGTGCTCTACTGTCAAGTGTTCTATGAAATAACACCATTACAACATTTTAAAAAGTTTTAATTTTGTGGGGTTTCTAAGAGTGTGACACATGATCCAAATGTGTTAAATTGATTCATTTCTTGATTAACACTTAGCCTTAATATAGACTTTAGGTGGTGTTTTGTGTTAAGATTTTTATTTAACTTGCTTTATTTGTGCATAACTATTTTTTATCAGAAAGCCAAAGAGCATATCGATTTGTGCAAGGCAAGGACTGGGGTTTTAAGAAATTTATCCGAAGAGATTTTTTACTAGATGAAGCTAATGGTCTTCTACCAGATGACAAGCTTACATTATTTTGTGAGGTGGGTATAGGTTCTTAAGTAGTAAACTTTCAAATAAAATGTTTTCCGCTCTAATAGATAGATGTTTATGTTGATTCAAACAGTAATATGCTATAAAAATTGTCTTCTGTAAACTATAAATATATTAAAATACATGTTTGCTTTGGCTGTATTTTTTTTGTTTGGTTTTTTGGATACATGTTACTAAAGTGTAGTGTAGAAGAAGTCTGAATTGATCATTTATAAACTGTTGGGCTTCTCCATGAATCTGCCAGATTAAATTAGAATTGACTGTAGAAATATTTAGTAAAAGGTGGCTGATACATGCTGTCTATAAAAGTACAGTTTTACTGAGGTCACTTTTATTTGAAGAAGTTGTATTTGGAATTATAGGATTGTTTTTCAATATGTAAGCAAAAGGAAATGTCTACATGCTGGTTCTCTTCACTTTAAAAAAAAACACCTATTTGTCAGTCTGTATTCCTATAATATCATAATTGACGTCTTTAACATTGAACAGGCCTTTCCAGTAAATTAATAATTATTATAAAAATGAAGTGTTTAAACATTTTGTTTTTTGAACAAATGCAAGTATCCTGTAGAAGGACTGCTTAATACTGAGAATTGATGTTGAGAGCTGTGGTGTAAATGTAACTTGATGGTGCATTATGGGTCACTTCTACTATATCAGTTACATTGCTAACCTAAATTGTCATATTAAAATTCAGAGAAAAGCTTACTCAGTGTTTAAAAATGGAAACTAGAGGAAGTTGCAGTGTAAGTACAGTGTATGTTAAATATACATTGACTGGTTATCTTTGGTGCCATAAAGTGATTGGTGACTTAGGAGGATGATAGATGCTCTAACTGCTCCTATGTTTGCTTTGATCTGTGTATTTACAGGAAATGTGTAAAATTGTTTTGGCAAGATTATAATTTAATTATATGTCGTTATGCTGTGTAGGAAGAATAATTGAAATGTGGCCCCTGAGACTAGATATTGCAAGTATAGTGCATCTTATTTTCACTTAGACAAGTTAAATTAGCTGTATGATAAATTTGTTATGAGTACAGTTATTTGGATGATAAAAACAGATGTAACAAGTGTGCTATTCTTCTGTAAAGATACTTTTGAGTATTTTCTCATTTTAAGTTTTCTTTGTAATGAATACTTTGATGTAACTGAACACTTAAAAATTGTTTGGTTTTGGAAAGAGGTTGCTATCTAATCTTAGAGATAATTTTTTTAAAAAACTAAATGGAACAAATACTGAATTTTCCAGAAGAAATATTGGTTACGCTTTGATGGTAATCTTTAAATATAACTGTTTCCCTACAAAGCTTCTCCATGTTTTAATGTGAGTGGCTTTTGTGAAGTGTTTGACCTACCCTGATTATAAATGCTGAAGGAGGTGCAACATTTGAATGTGCACAGTGAACATGTTAAAATAACTCCTGGCGTGTTTCAAGCTAAAGCAAAAAAAAAAAAAAGAAATAAAAATATTTTTTAAATGTTGTTATTTGGATGTGTTCTAGCTCTTCAGCTGTCATTAGAAATAACAGATGTTGGCTGAAGGACCTGTTTCTGTAGACAAATCTGAAGTTTTTGTCCTTATAGAACTTAAGTGTAAGTTCTAATTTCTGTGTTTGCCTCCCTACTTGTACCCTGCTTGGAAGGCTGACTTACCACTTCTTTAAAACTATATTGCACTTGGCTTGATTAAACTTGCCAGATAGAGCAAGTATTTAGTAAAGGTCACTGAGTACCAACTGTGCTGTTTGGCTCTTCTTTTCTCCCTGTTGGGTTGCAGGAAGATTATTTGGCCTTCCTTGGCAGCAAAGATACTCCTTCTGTGTTGCTAAATGTTCTTAAGATCAGTTGGATGTGTTCTTGGCTTGGAAGGTGAATGGTTGTTAAATACTTCTTGCAAAGTCGGATGTTGCCACCACCAAGTGACCTATTGATTTAATACAACTTTGAACTTTTATTTCTTTAAGAAAACTGATCTCTTTCATTCATTCTCACTTTCCATATGATTTGAAATTACTGAAGCCTTGCAATTATTTTCATTTGCTGATAGAACAGACAATTCTCTGCAGGATTGTTTTTCCTAGTGAGTACTTTCACAGATCTCTTACTTAGCTTAGGCTGAGTAGTCTAGGTTATCACTTACAGCATTGGATCACCAGAGATTTACTATTGGATCACCAGAGATTCAAACCCAAGAAAACAATAGATGTTATCAATGTTAACTGTCATCACACACAACTTGTTCAGGTCCTAGTTTATAGATTTTTATATACCTTTACACGTGAGGGTAGGCAATGCAAACAGGACCTGTGCCCCTGGAGTATGTATGCTGTGCAGAAGCTTCATGTTGGATTGATTCCTAAGTAAATCAGACCTTGTAGAGTACCTGGAAGTCTTGGCTAGACTGCTGTTAGTTTTAGCATCTTCATTCCTGCAGTTTAGTGAAGAAATACCTTCACTCTTGTGAGTGATTTTTATTAACACAGCTCTAAGGTGCCTGAAGTGTAAGGATTTGTGTCAAGTGTTGAGACAATCGTAAACCAGTCACTTTTAGCCGAAGATGAGTTTTCAGTTTGTATGTAGGATAAACTTGATTGGATTTCAGCTTGATTTAAATAAAAAAACCTACTCGTTAAGCTTACTGTCAGGACAAGTGAGATGAAATATCAAACCCCTGTGTTTGTATTCAGAATCTTTAAATCGTTATTATCTATAGACAATACATGCCAGGCCACTTAGATGCAGGAGACTTGAACTAAAATCTTGCTTGGCTTATATCCTTAAAGGATGTCTCAACAAATGGTTGTGTTGCACAACTGTCTATATATTAGCCATTCTGAAATAGAAGCTGGGAACATCAGAGATCAGTTTAAGTACTTGTAAAGAATGTGTAGATGAACTTCCTAGGCACTGCCTGTAGCTAACAAGAGGCTGCTCTGCAGACAGCTTGGGTCGTGAAGTTTTAAGAAGCAGAGTTCTCCGTTGGCAACAGAAGAAAACTTTTCTAAACTAAAACTTTGTTGTGTGTATGTATATCTCCTGAAATCACTCTGTGTGTATGAAAACTGTGAAATAGAGTACACAACAGCTCTATAGATTTTTTTTCAGTGCTGTAAATAGCTAGTCTTACTGTGAAAGTGAAATTTCAGTGCTTTGGGGGAGATATATATATATATATATATTTTCCCCCTTAAAAGGTGGAAGAACATAAAGGATTTTATTATAATCACAAGGGGGTATGGGATGAAACAGGGCATTAAGCAATGATTCAAATCCCCAAGCTTCTGTCTTAATTGGATCGTCCCCCTCTTCTGATCTGGAGTTTGGTTTGCAGTGCTCCAACTTCTGTGAAGCTTAGCTATGCTATTTTTGCTTTATGCCAGATTTATTCCAGATGCTGTGCCTCAGGAAATCAAACAAAGCACTGATCTTAACAGTGTCAGCATTTCTCTTGAATATATAATCCTAATTTTCTGTATTTGGGAGATGCAGTTATCAAGATCTTGTAGTATGGCTCTTCCTTATGAAGATTTTATTCTCAGGCATGTGATCTCAGACAGCAGAAGTAAAACTTGCTGGATTCTTCTGTTTTCACAACGTACTGATTAAAATGACTTAGTATGTAAAGATACATGAAAAAAAGAATGCTACTGTCTTTATGTAAAAGGCTTGATGGAAAATAACAGCAGTATATTCACTTCAAATGCACATATTTCGCAGTTTTCTTAACTAGTTCTGTACAAAAATTACATCCTGTGACCATGTGTTTCATTATTGAAGTTACCTACTACATCTTGTATTTCATTGGCTATTATTTCTAAAATAATGGCTTTTAATCTCGTTTGGAAGACAATCACTTGTGATTCCTGCCTCAGTTGGACACAGTAAAATGAAATAATGAAGGGACTATGTTACTTGCACTTAATTTGCATTATCACATTGCACATTAAGTATAAACTTACTGTAATTAAAATTAGAAATATCATACTATTCAAACTTTATGTGGATCTTCACATTTTCAGTGACCTTGTGATCCTGATGATCTGTTTAGGATTTTGTAGTGTATATATTTTAATTACACATGTGAAGAACATTGAAGTGTTAAATTTATCTCTGAAATAGCATTAACTTCCTTTTTGATCCCACTGGTATCCCAAAACTCATATCTGTCCTTGACTTATTTACTCTGGCATTTCTGTCAGGTGGCATGTGGTATTGTGCTCTCTCTTTTTGTTTTGGTTGGATAAATACACAATATTAGAGTCTGTATGTAAAGCTGTGTTTGTTTTATGATACTTAAACCAATGCTTTACAGTTTGCTTTTATGGCTCTGGCCTAATGCCAGAAACTACTGTTTTTTGCTTTGCTTTGGAATTGCTGAAGTTCTAGCAATAGGTACTGTAATTTATTTATTGTTAGCATTCAGTTATGAAGGAGTTGTCTTGCTGTGATTTTCTGTTAGGTAAGCGTGGTCCAAGACTCAGTAAATATATCAGGACAGTCTAATACAAACACTTTGAAGGTACCTGAATGTCGACTAGCAGAAGATTTAGGGAATCTCTGGGAAACAACAAGATTTACAGATTGCAGTTTTTATGTAGGAGGACAAGAATTCAAAGCTCATAAATCTGTCCTTGCAGGTACTTTCTACTTTTGTATTGCTATTATTTTGTAATTTAAATTGCTAAAAGTTTAAAATTTGATTATATTTAATATTTACCTTTCTTGATACAGCACGATCTCCAGTTTTTAATGCAATGTTTGAGCATGAAATGGAGGAAAGCAAAAAGGTAAGCCTGACAGAAAACTTCACCTGTAAATATTTGTACCTTATGAAAAAGGGGAAAGTTGCAGAGATCTTCAAGTATTGCCGGTTGAGGAAGATGAGTACTGCATGGTGATGCATGAGTGGAGGAGGTACTACTCCTGAACACTCTCCTGTTGAGTTCTGGGGGAGTTTCTTTGTTTAGAAAGAGCAGATAGGGCTGACCATGCAGATGTTCTGGAGGGAGGATTTGTTCTTTCAGGTGCTATCTGCCCAAGATCAGTGTTGGTTGGTTGTTTTTTTTTAACATTAGCTACTGATGTAGTTGACCTAGTAATCTCTTCCCCTTTGTGCTTTTATTCCTTCACGTAAGCTGATTGACTTGATTAAGATTTTGCTGTAGTGCATTAAAACATTTTATATGGTAGCTATGACACAAACAATAGGTGAATTATGACTCAAACTAAGCCCCAAGGCAGTGAAGCTCTCCTCATTCACAGTTCCTGCAGGCACTTGACCTGTATAAGTCTGTATAAGTGTTCTGGACGGGTAGTTACTTAATCAGCAGAGAGCTGCTTCTGCTTTTATGCACTTGGTATCTCCCACAATGAGGAGTTGTTTGTGTATTTCATGAAGAATAATATCTAAAATGGGTTGGTTACAGGCAGAATCCATGAAAAAGCAAGGGACTGATCAGCTCCCTCAAGGACTGTAGTAGGTGATCATCACTTAGTTACGGAGGCTGCAATAGTGCCACTTGTGTGAACAAATAAATCAGATAAATATGGTGCTGTAGCACAACAGTGTTTCACTGACGTGGTGTTTTTCTCTGCTGCACTTCTCTAGTCTGGAAACTTTCACAGGTAGAATTGGAATATTGGAAGCATTTTATCGAGATTTTTGGACTGAAAGAAACTTGGACGTGTCACAGCTTCAGTAGTGCAGCCCTACTCCTAAATGCTGTATGTGGTTCAGTGGACAGGGAACCAGAACGTTTACATCTCATGGGCTGATAGCCTGTGAGTTTTGTACTCCGTTCAAAAGTCTGTTGCTTGCTTGTATATCTTTGACATTATTTCCTACTTCATTAGTTGCTTATAGGGAATACTATTAGAGCATGGGTGAAGCACACAATACCACAGTTTTATTAGGACAGTCTTCAGCTACACAATGTCAGCTAGATGTGCTGCTTTGTTTGCTTTTTGGATTCTGAGAACAAAACAGGCTGTGTTGACTCAATTTAAGTCAAGCCAAAAATGGCTCACTTTGTTCTGTCTGCTGCTCTGACTTGTGATGTTCCAAACACATCATTGTCAAGCTGGAAACTCTGCACCACTTTCAAATATTTCTGAAGCTGCCTTGAGTTTTATGTACAGCCTGTGCAATAGAGTCCAGAATTAGACATTTCTAGGAAAAAAAAGCAGCAATAACTTTTTATTGTTGAGGCTTTTCCAACAGATTTCTGCCTGACTTTAAGAGCTACTGATTTTGATTACTTTTTGCTTAATATGGTTGAATGTTAACTTAAATGTATAAGAATTTTTGTATGATGGATGGCAAATGCTTGTAGTGTCCGTGCAGGTGATGCTTGATATGTTCACTTTAAAGTTGTAGCTAAACCAGAGGGTTTTATTGATTATTCTTCTTCACCAGAATCGTGTAGAAATAAATGATGTAGACCCTGAAGTTTTTAAAGAAATGATGAGATTCATTTACACAGGAAAAGCACCAAACCTTGAAAAAATGGCTGACAATTTGTTGGCAGCTGCAGACAAAGTAAGTAACGGACTCCTGTTCTCAAACCTAATCTTTGTAACATTCTTCTAAAATAAAAGTATCTTTTCAGTTTGATATATATTTTGATATTAATATGAAAACCAGATCTCATCAGAAATGGAGAAAGATGGGAGAGAACAGGCTTATCTTTAGCAGTAGAAGTCTTATAAATATTTCTTGATCAGAAGTTTCAGATATTAATTATACTTACTATCCAAATTTTTTTTTATCAGCAATATGATTTGGAAAATTGGTCTCAAATGAAATGTATCCTAGATCTTCGTATTCTTAAAGAGGATTTATACAAGTGTTTGAATTAACTCTGCTCCCTAAAATACTGCTGCTTCAGACATTTTTTGTCTTCCTTACAAATATAGTAATTCTAATCTTTCATAGCTTCTGTATTGGGCTCTTTTCTATTCTTTAAATTGTTGCTCTGTGAAATATTTTTTTTACTATTATTTTTGAGGTGAGGGGACTTATAACAGCACAGAAATTAAGGTGAGATTATTCCCTTTCATAGCATCATTTACAGTTTTTCTTACACTTTAAAAACTTGACCCATACCTTGTTTTTTTTCTTCACTGCTTTAAAACTTGGGTTGAAATTTTAGTTAACTGTCCTCAGAGGGCACACAGTTGTCTTTCCCTGAGGAGGCATAAGTAGTTTAGAATCCGGAAAATACTAATTTCAGTTTGTGTAATTGGAAACTTTTTTCACTCTCAGCTGAGTGTGGCAATTTGTTAAACTAACCTTGCAATTTCTGCATTGGCTGTGCAGTCATATCCGTAAAACATTAGTGATAAAACCAGCCTATTCTCATAATCAATCTCAATTAAGTCATTTAAGGTAGTGTAAGTCATCCCAGTAGTTAATTTCAAGAAACACTTATAATTTCTTTTCTGGCAGCTTAATGTGTTCGTTTTTTTTTTTTTTTTTTCCCATAATCTCTTGACCTGATGCTGCCCTTTGGTGACTTATACTCTTACTCTTTTCACCTGCAACTGCCAGCATCTCACCTTCCAAAGCTGATGGTCTTTTGTTAAGTTTCAGTACACTCAAGCAGGAAGGGGAAATGGTGGTGTTTTATGAATGATGGCCTTTATTTAGGGCATAATTGATAAATGTAGTGAATATTATAATGTACAGTTGCATGCTTGTCCACAATACCAGAAAACAAAAATGGTGATCTAGGAGGTCCCTGTAGCTTTTTGTAACAGTAAAAAACTGCTAGAAAATTTTTGCTATTTGTTCTGAATGTGAAATAATAATAATCTAAGAAATGAGTGTTCTGCATATTACCAAAGGCATTACACTGCTGAATTACCTGGTGGGTACAGATTGTTGCAATTTATATGTATTTACTGTAAGTAGAGGTAACCTGAGGAATACTGTAGTAATAAAATGGAAGTAAAAATGCATAGGTCTAGATAGATGTTAGCCTAATAAACTGAGTTTTCTTAAGTGGTGTTTCTTTGTTGCATGAACAGTTGCTAACACAAACGCGTGACTGGCAATTTGAATATATGCCACTTATGTGGCTGAAATTCTTTTCGGACTTGAAAACTGTATCTGAAAGATGCTAAACTAAATGGCATGAGTAAGATCTCAGTAGAAATGTATATAGCTGAATGAAACCTGTTCAGACCATGGCTTGCCTCAAGAAAGCACAGTTTATTCACACAAATATAATGTGGGAATGCAATTACTCAGTTTTCTGGTAGGCTGTGTCAAGGGTATGGAAGAAATTAAGAAATTCAGATGGGGATGGGGCTAAACTTGGAACAAGGTAGTTTCAAACAGGCTAATGTATTTTCCCTTGGATAGTTTAACAGATACTTTCCATTGTATAATTTCTTGTCTCTTGCTTAGAGATGTAACCCCATCTAATGATGATTTTGATAAAGAGCCCATGTCTGTTCCTTGCTCTTTTTTCCCTTACCAAACTGAAGGAAAAAGAAAATTTCTGAATAAGTTGGTTTTGTTGTTTTATTAAAAGTTCTCCTAGTAAGCATTTGCTCAGTTTGTGTCAAACCTAATGCATTTCTTACCCTTTGAGGACTCATCAGTGCAGCATATTGAATTTTGAATTACCTGTTTGGAAGCAGTTTAAGTGTGGGAGGCACCAAGCATTTTCATGACTGGAACTGTGTTAAGCTGTAGAGATAACGGTAGAAAGAACGAGTTTGAAGAATGATTAGTGTAGTTTTTTCTTTTATCAGTATGCACTGGAACGGCTGAAGGTCATGTGTGAGGAAGCACTGTGTAGTAACCTCTCGGTAGAAAATGTTGCTGACATTCTTATCCTCGCAGATTTGCACAGCGCTGAACAGTTAAAAGCACAAGCAATAGACTTTATTAACAGGCAAGTAATATTTGAGACTCTAAATATATTTGTATTTATGCTTTGTGTACCTTTTCAATATTAGCACGGTTCTCTCTTACAGGTGCAGTGTTCTTAGACAACTTGGGTGTAAAGATGGGAAAAACTGGAATAGCAAGTAAGTTTCCCTGCCTCACGATGTTCTGTGCAAACAGTGCTAAACAGACTGCAGATCTTAAGAACTGTTGATTCATTTCCACACTGCTGAGGGCAGTCACTGATCGGAAGTAGGCTTCAGCAGATGCTAACCCGGTTGTGATTGTGACTTCCTCCTTAAACGACAGGGACAGTTAACTGCCCTTCAGTGTGAGATCATAACCGTAGCTGGCTTTCCTTCCTTTCCCAGGGACACAGCAGTGCTGTGAGGTGGTGTCAGCAACCTTTATAAAGGAAACCATTCTCTTGACTAACCAGGTTTGTGGCTGGAGGAGTGACAACCCCGGTGTGGTTTCCAGACTTCCTTGGGTCAATCTGAGCCTGCAGCCTTTCCAAAGAAAGGAGGGCAGTTGCTCTTTTTGCCTTAGGCAACATGTTTGTGCACCTTCCCCCATGCCAGCGCTAGTATTGAGGCCACACAACTGGTCAGTCAGGTCCCTCTGATCTGGCTGAGTCCGTAAGTGCTCATGCCTACACTGGAAATAGGTTGAGAATATGTGGGACTGTAGGACAGATTGCAGCATATGTTTAGAACAGCTCAAGTGAATCATGGAATAGAAGACAGCCAGCTTCAGAATAGCCAGTGGTAGGCTGGAACAGTAAAAGAATAGCAGAGCACTTACTACTTACGGTCAGAATCTCCAGAGAAGTTATAAGCTGTGTTGTACCAGTTAATACTAGTGTTTCTGCTTTTTTTTTTTTTTAAAAAAAGGCCAGAAACATCTTCACAGGCCTATTGATTAAGCATTACATGGACAAGGAAGTGGGTGGTGGAAGGTAAATAGTAAAATGCCAGTAGGAAAATTAAAAAAGATAAGTCAGAATGCACAGTAATGTAAACTAGTTGGCATGTTCCTTCTCAAGTGATTTGGAATTTACTGAGCTGAATTCTGCCTTTGGTAATTGGTAGTGAAGATGCTGGTCATCTTAACTTCAGCTAAAGCATCTGCAATAAACCAAAGAAGTAATGTGAGAGGGCCTGGTTTAATTTACTGGCTCTGGGCACCAGGGAGTATGAACTTTGGTTTTGTTTCTTCAGGCACTTACCTTTACTGACTTGCAGCAGAAGATTAAAGGCTTGCATTAGAAATCTGCAAAAGGTTTTTTTAGAGATCATATAGTGTAGAGGTCAGCTGTTAACTTTATGCTTGACAGTGGTCCTGAAGCAGTGTGAAGGTGCTCATGAGAGGCTTTTGAAATTGCAGGGCCGTGGAAACTTGGGCTTGAGGCATAAGCTGTTGGTTCCAAATTACAAATTGATCCTGTGTCAATGTGGGATGCATCCCAAGCAGTGTAATATTCTTCATGTACAGAATGGATGTTATGGTTTTATTCTACATTATTTCATAAGAAAGTAAATACATAGTTTTTAATCACCTGGATGTCAGTGTTCTACTTGCTGAAATCTGTTGTTCCTTCTGTGTTAGTTCAAAATCAACAGTGGCCATTGAAAGTCATTCTAAATGTAGTCCGTTATCTTGTACTGAAGAAAGAGTAAATGTTCTCAAGTATGCTCTACTGGTACTGTAACTGCGAGCTCCCAGTAAAGGGTTCTGTAGTTAGCCAGCCAATCTGTCTTTGTGGCTTTTCTAGTGCATGAACTACATCATTTTTGCTGCAGTTTCAGCTGATTCATCTTATCATCCTTCTCTCTCCCCAAATTGAGCATGCCCTTCTAGGTAATGAGGTTACCGTGTCTTCCCTTGCTTTTTGTCTCTGCACTAGACCTCGCTTCTACTTTCCCTCTTATTTTTATTGGTTTTCCTGAGCAATTTCAAGGCAGTTATCTTAACACGGTGCCCAGTATTGGACACTATTTGCTACCTGAGGTCTTGCTGGTACAGAGTAGAGCAGAATAAGTACCCTGTGTCCTACATGTGATGATATTAATATAACCAAATTGCAATTTGCTGCCTTTGAATGGCAATTTTACTGGCATTCATAAAGCCTATTGTCTGATAGCGCTCAACTGCCCTTCTGCAGTAGTTCTGCCTTGCCTGCTCTTCTCCACTGTGCATTTGTGCATTTGGTTTGTAAAATTGTGTGACTATTCTTAATACTTCTGTTTTCAGCCAAGCAACAGACATAATGGAAACAGCAGGTTGGAAGTCCATGATCCACTCCCACCCTCACTTAGTAGCAGAGGCCTTTCGCGCACTAGCATCTGCACAGTGTCCACAGTTTGGCATTCCACGCAAACGGCTAAAACAGTCATGAAATCTTCCATGAACTTTAGAGAAATTGAATTGACTCTACTCCTCCATGTCCAGAGGTGTTTTCACAAACCATAACAAGAGTTTTTGTTATCCTTGTCCACAGAACAGAAGCTGAAAAAGCCTATTGTTTGCTTTTCAGATGGATAATTTATGGTTTAATCCTCAGCTTTAAATTAGACTGATTACTCTAATTCACTGAAAGGCCTTAAATTATCTTCAATGACTCTCTAGTCCATATAGTTTAATGTATCTTGATTTTTTTTTTATTATTATTTTTAAATGTGCCTTGTCTTTTTGACTAGGCTCTGCAGGATTGCACTAGCTCCATAATGCAGTAAAGTTGATAACTGAAGATTAATTTTTGAAAGGGATCTTCCATTATTTTCAGAAGAAAAGAAAATGATTATAGTTTGGTCCTGTGCTAACTGGAAGGTTTTAACTAGCCTCTCATTAGAAGCACTTGAACCAGAGGCACATCATGTACCCTAGACAAGTGCTAAATATAGGGAGAGCCTGTTTACCTTCAGCAGATGCCTATAGGCTATTTATGGCAATATACTGCTTTGAACATAATTTATTTTTCATTGTGGGGGCAAATATGCAATGGTTTGGCCCAAAAATGTATTTTCATTACAGTTTGTAATGCTTATTGTGTGTGTGTCAAAGCTGTCCAAATGGTAAAAAGAAACACAGAATAAACCTCTTGCTTGTGTTTCTTTACGGTCCATCGTTAGTTTACATTTAATGCAGAACTGACCGAGAGGTAAAGAGTTCAATGTGAAAACAGAATAGTGTTGTGTATGGAAAAAATATATCCCACGTGTGTGGTTTCATAGAAAAGTAAAGGATGCATAGAATGACCAAATGTAAATTGAAGAAATGGGCCAAATGGATTCTGAATATGCACTTTTAACGTGTAACTTTTGTATGTTGTGTGGTACATATATATTTTGCTTTTGATGATAATGAGGTACAGGTAATTGTGGCTTAACTTTTTAGATACATTTTAAGATGCCCACAGCCACATGGGATTTAGTTTTGTTAGAAAGAAAGGCATGTCTTTTTAAGACTCAATTGAAGGTGGCTATTGCAAGCTTTCATATTTAACTAACAGAATATTTTTCGCTTATCTGAAAAAGGCATGTGAATGGTAAAATTTTGAAGGGATTTTTTCCCATCTTGACGGATGTGCACAGCTTCCATTAACACCTAAGGAGGTTATGTGCACATCAAGAGGAATATTTCCCCAAAATGTCAGATGGTATTTGCAAGCAGAGACTTGCTCAGTCTTGCATTTCAGTTATTGTGCTAGCATTGTGGATGGTATTGAAATTCTGCATAATGTGAAAAGGATGAAACATTTGTAAACTGCTTGTCATGGGCCAGTTCCTTATTATATAAATCCTAGCTTTAATATCAACATCCTCAGTGTTTGATAGCTTTGTTTACAATTGGGAGGAAAATTCTGCAGTAGTGCACACTCTAAATGTTTCCTGAGTTATTGCATTGAGTTTACTGTAATAGTGATAATATGCTATATTTCTTTTCTGGGAAGACTTGGGTTTAGCAGTGGGGAATGGGAGGAGATCTCACCTAATTTATAAACATACTTGCATAAGGGTTTTAGTTTCTCTATTAAAAGGAGTTATGCAGGGAGGAGAGAGGAAGAATTTCAGATTTACCATCTTAAAAATCTATCTCCATCCTCATTTCATTAAGATTCACCTAAATTTGCGCTGAACAAAATTTTTAGAGGAAAGAGTGTATAGTTTTATACTTTGGCATCTAGTAAACCATTAGCAAAGATAAATTGGAAAAAACGCCCGGTCCAAGTTTGAAGAATAAAGTAACCTCTAAATGTGCATTTTCTTCTTACCTTCTAACTAAATCTTTGATGGATAAAATGTAAAATCAGAAACTTTAATAGTATGTAAGGCATCAAATTATATATTTACAAAGATTTATCCTTTTATCAATTTTTAAATATTTATCTAAAATAAGGTCTCGTAAGCATTCTTCACAATAAGATGTAAAGATAATTGTTCCCTCCAAAATAGTGATGTTTTTGCTGCACTGTGTAATGCGTTAGAACTATATATCCTCATACTTATCACTGGTAAAACTTGCAGCTCTGACATACGAAGTGACTTGAATATTTAATGCTGTAATGATTGTCCAGTTCAGCTTGTTCTAAAGCAACAACATACAGTAGTCAAATGGAAAGCTTAGACTTCCATGAAAACTTTTCTTTTAGAAGCTTAATAGCACACTTTGTACCAAAAAATGTCAGACACTGTGCTGTACTATTATCTTCATCATAGAGTGTCCACTTCTCAAGTCAGTCAGTGTATACCATGCATTAACATGAAAAAAACCCCACCAACCCAACAAGAATGACAATTGATTTGTTGAGATTTGATTTTATTTATTATGTATGTTTTCAAGGTTTGTCAGCTCTTAAGAAAAAGGTAAAATGGTTGCCATATTCTTAAGTGAGTGCACTAATTTATTCACTGCTTCTATAATAACTACATGCAGTGTTCTCACTGGAACGGGATAGCTGGTAATTGCAACCTTCTCCTTTGGATTCAGTAGCTTTTTTAATTCTCCACATCTCAAGAGCTTGCCCTTTAAAACCTCAGTTGTCAGTTCTAAGTGCAGCAGATATAAGACTATCTCATACAACGGACAGGTTTTTTTTCAGGCTGAAATCTTAGCGGGGGTTTCTTAGTTTTCTATACAGATTAGGAATATAATGTATGAAGGTGCCATGTTTTGGCTTGCCAACACTACTCCCTCAGATACGTGTGAACCACCGCTTCCATACTTCTCTGGGGAGAACCCTGCATGTGTCCTGTGTGTGCGTGCGCGTGTGTATGACTGTGTGGTGTTTTTTGTCAAGAATGACTTTGACTTTCTAAAAATAAGGACTCAAATTTGCTGTTAAAATGCTATTATGTATTATATATATATTATTTTTTTTTTCCCGTTTGAACCTCTCCTAAGGAGATACTTTGGGTGGAAGATGCTTCAATAAATCCTTATCTCCTAGTCCATTTACTGCATGCAGAAGTATGAACACATTGTGCCTTTTAGGAAACTGTTGTAATGATGAAGAGAAGATTTAACAGGATACGAGATCTTTTTAAAAGGGATTTTTAAAGGTGAAGGAGAATGCTATTTGATACACAGTTGAGATGGAAAAGTTACAAATTACCCATGTGAGCTCTCTTGCATGTTGATTCTTGCTTCCTAAATTCAGTTTCACTGAGGTAAAAACTACACACAAAATAAGCATTACAGATACAAGTTAAGTAATGGTATATTTTTGTGAAAATGTGAAAATATTTGCTGTTACAAAATAAGTGTATGTCAAAATGTGATAATCATGGACACAAAGTTAGTTTTACAAGTTACTCTAGTTCTGATGTTTTTCTAAACGTTGAGTACTTAGTATAAAATTCACCTTTGCACAGAAGGTCAGTAGAAGATCTACATGGAGATTATGTTCCTTTTAAATGCTCGTGGTAAGATTTCTCCCTTGGGAGAATAAAACTATGTGCAGTATTTGAAACTGTGTTTCATAAAAGACAGTGAATTGCAAATGTGAGGTATTGCTACCTGAAATATTGTTGAATTTTACAGTTGGTTAAAATTTCTAAGCTTAATTGATTTATTTTTTTGTAATCGACAAGTGGAATGTTAACTGTCCTCTTTGTCTGGTGTTGATAGCATATTTAGTGCAGAGTTTAGCTCCTTAGCTAACAAGATACTGACTTAATCTCATAACCTGGCTTCTGCTTACAGTAAATGGACTACGTTTGTAAAGGGAATTCACTATTTCAAGTGTTTTGCAAGGAACTTCACTGTATTTGTAACCTGGTTTTTGAAGGCTTAAGATCAATGAGTCCTATTTTAGAAATTAAACCAGTGAAATAACTTAGACCTGGTTTGGGGTGGAAATGATTAAAGAGAATTCAGATATGTAAACAGTTGTATCAAACCATCCAGCCTTTTTTATCAGCTGATGTTAATGGTGAAATACTTTTTGTACCTTGTTGCTGAAAATATTTTTGCATTTCAGCACATCAAGTTACAATAAAGTTGTTACTTATACAGAATGTGTCTGTGTGGCTTGTATATGTTTGGGTTTTTTTCCCCTGTATATGTTCCCAATGGCTACCTTAACCTTTCTCAAAGGAGAGAAGCATTTTATTAGCACTGTCAATCAGTCTAGTGTAAAATATGCTGCTGTCCTTCTGGAAACCTTTCCTGGGGAGGATCATATTGCAGTCTTGCTCTGATCTCCATAACTTTGTTATTTTTTCCATTTTGACACTCCAATAACTTAGACCTCTGAACAGCTTGTAACTTGCCTGAGAAATGACTGCCTTTATACAGACTGTCAGAGCCGATGCTCAGTGGGAAGAAGAGTTGATCCTGTGGTAATGAAGATGGGCCTCGTGGTTTCCAAGAGATTTGGTTTCTTTTTCCATTTACCATTGCAAACCGTCTTGGTTTTTTTTTTTTCTTGTCAAGGAGTATAGGCTTATTGTGACCACAGAAATGTTGCTTGCATTTGTTATGGGAGCAGTGGTATGTAAGAATAATCTGTCTGGGCAGTTCGTGGGGTGTAATACGCTTATCGATACCTTGTGAAGATATGTAGCGCTACTGATAGGCTGCTCTGTATTTGACTTTGGATGCACCAAACTCCAGAAAACCATGATGCCAAGGTAAGTTTATAAACATGATGCAGGTCATTTGAACACACACAGTTACCTGTCTTGTGTTATCTAGGCTACGGCAAGAATGTGGCACAGTCAACCCCTGCAGTTCTTCCTAGGATGACTTGGGTAACAAATAAGGATACCTCGCTGTCGTCACAGGGCGGTCTTGAGTATCTCAGCGTAGCACGTTGCTGTTTTGTGTGTAGGTACATGCAAAATTCTCAATGTTTGCTTAAAACATACATCCCTTAAGTTACTCTGTAATGATTCAGCTCAAAGTTCCTTGTGGGGGGCTTATATGAACAATGGCATGACTTACACCTTCCCAGACAGTTTAGTAACCTCCAAGGTAAACGTGACTGGTTACCACTGTGAATGGTAATGAAAATTATTTATGCAATCCCTGAAATTTGAAGCTCAGTTCAAGAATTTGGTGAAGAATTATTAAATTTCACTAATTCGTTTGGTGTTTTTTTTTAGTCTTCGTGAAGTAATTTTTCTTCTGTTTATCTTGTCATCATACAAAAGTTTTCTTTGTTATTCAGCAAAATGGGTTCAATTAGCATTGATTGAAAAAAGCAACTATTTTCCTTCTAAAATGAAGTCTAATAGTCCTTTGTGTGGAAACCAGGCACACAAATAAAGCTTTTCCTCCTTTTAGTTGAATGTTTCTGCTAAAAGGTTTTATGGTCTTAATTTATCTGAATCTTGGTTTAACTAAGATATTACTAGTAACAACTTTAGCAGCTTTCTGAGAATTCTCATTTGAAGTCCAACATACATCCTTCCCTTTTCTTTAGAAGGGGAAAAGCAACCTTGGTTGGTAAGATATGCTGTTAGAGTAAAAAGCATCTCTCGCTGTACAGAACTGCCCCTGCCATACGCTGAAGGCATAGTTTGATGTCCTACCGAGTAGTGCCAGCTTAAGCAGTCCCTGTCACTGCCACTAGAAGTATTTCACAGCGCAGCCTGAGCCATCACAGGTGAGAAATACAGATTCAAGTGTGTCCCTGAGCCACTTCTCCAGACATCACAGCTGTTACGAACTAATCATGACATCTTAACTTTATCATGAGAAATACTGATTTTTTTTCTAAGATCTTACCTAACTTACTGTTTTATTAAAGAATTCAGTACACGTAGCTATGTTTATATGGAAGAATATAACCTTGTAATATTAGTGGCTTTCTATTTTTAGATTACTTTTGTTATAATTACTGTTTAAGTTAGTATTACCCATTCCACTACTTGCCACATTTATTAAGTAAATTACATTAATGATCAAACCGCCTCCATTATACACAAAACTTTGCACTTAACATTGTGATGGTATGGTAATGGAGGAAGCGCTGTTAATAGCTGTTAAAATTAGTTGAAATTTTGAACAGTTTTATCTTTCTGCAAACTTCTTGGTACTTTTTCCACTAGGGGAACATGGTTTTATTGCCAATTTTGAAGATTCCTTCTTTATTCTCTCAGAGAAAGCTGGAAGAAATACAAGTGCAGAAGTCAGCTGAAGCATTTCAGATGCATGATGCAAAGGACGTGCTTTTTCCACTACCAGCACTGCACCTAGGCAAAACCCCCCAACACCCAGACTTAAGCTCTGACTATTCAGGAGTGGCTTCAAATGGAGATGGCATTCCACTGGTTGTCAAACAGGTTGTATTTTAAAGAGTATGTGAAGTTGATGCTTTAAGTGGAACACTGGGTTTCTCCAAAGCCAAGTATAAATAACAGAAATGAGCTTGTGATTTGAGACTCGGGAGGGGAAAAATTTTTTTACAGACCTCCCTTGTCCTTGGCTTGTAGAGAGACTATGAAGAGTGGTTTGACTTCTCAGTTAAAGTATTTTGAAGGAGACTTAGAGCTGTAGCAGCATGTGGTGATCATCTCATAAAGCAGAGAGCAGACTGGACTCCTTTAGAAAACATTACCTGACAGTAATGTTTTGTCTTGCATTCTTAGCAGAATTTGGAGCATAACAGTATTTTTGTGCAGGTACACCCTTGATTGAAATACAGTGTATATAATGAGTGAAGATCTGTGCTTTGCCAAACTTATGTATGTTTCATGTGTTGGCAGTGATGTCATGTAGAAAATAAATTGCACTATGTTAAACTTTGTGGTGCTGATCAGAATGGAGGCAATTTGTGCTGCATTTTAAGCAGTTATGGTTTTTTGACTACCCACGTTTTTCACTGCATAGTTGACTGAGCCATTTCGATTAATAAAGGTAAATTTTGAAGCATATGCAAAAAAATTCTAATAGTGTGACTTCTTAAAGCATGGAAGCTTTAACTGCAGGCTAGCCTCCTATTTTAACCTTAATTGCCAAGTAAACTATTTACATCTTTCATTAAGTTGGTAACTTTCTGTAAGCTTTAAAATTTTATGCATTATGTACATGATTTTCTAACACAGCTGTGTTTATCAAGTTTTGAAGTTGTACGACAAACCACCTACTTGCTACTGAAGTATGCAACTAAAATGTTTATCTACGGTGGTCGGCAAAGACTCTTGCTAGTGTAGTCGCACCATCCCCAGGTGAAGACCTGCGATGTTCTCGGTAAAGCCCACACCATATGTTTTAAGAGGAGGGGGGTGGGGAAAGTCTATGAAATTTTGCATCTTGTCCCATCTTGCAGATGGGCTGTTCCTTTCAGACACACGTGGGAGTTCTTACACAACCAAGTCTTCGTTTCTCCCCTACAGCAGGACTGTGTTCTATGACAATGGATCAAAAGCCTGTAGCAGTACAGCTTACCTGGGGAGGGTTATCCCAGGGCAACAAATAGAGGGACATAAAATTTGTTTGTCTCTTTCCCTGCTGCTGTTGCAAGGACTGGGATGGGTGCAGGGTGTGCTCACCAAGGCTGAGGTTGCTGAAAGCACAGCTGAAGTTAACCAGAGCTGTTTGATTTAATGGCTATGTGCAGATGAGCTTCTAAGTTTGTCTTACATCTTTGCAATTGCTTTATAGTTACTCACACTCTTCGCTGTAACCATTAGGACAAATAATGTCAGAACTTGTTGCATGTTTATTGGCTTTTCTGGTCAAAGTGAATTTGAGGCATAGGTGTGGAGCAGTGTGGATGTCTTTTCCAATGTAACTTTTTATTCAAATGCCTCTTTTCTGGTTTGTTTTTTGGAATGTGTGCTGGCACCTCTCAAATAATATAAATAAATACAAAATACCTAATGAATCTGCAAATGCTTTATAATGAAACTTCAGCAAATTCAGTTTCCCTGATTTACAAAAATGTAGACACAAATGTCTTTTAACAAAAAATGTATCATGTCAGATGTAGTTAGTTTGTTCTGCAATTATAAGAAGGGTTAAATTTTATTCAAGATTAGGAAAATATGAAGTCTTTTACCAGTAATGCTAGAATAGCTGGCATCTACTTTTGACAAGCTGACAGACCAGAGAGCTGAAACTTAATGAATCTTAATGCTTTCTGTCATGTACTTCAATTTTCTCAAATTATTTCTCCAATTAGTTCTAGTCTTTGTAAAGGAATGATTAATGATAATTACTACATTCTTATGCTTTGCATATGCAGGCTTTGGTGTTACACAAATTTACATTTATTTTTTTTTTTTTTTTTTAGTATGTGGGCAAGCCAGGTTTGTTATTTCTTCGGGGTGCTGGGGTTTTCCGGACTTTCAGTTCTGTATTTTTGGTTGAACAGGGAGAATATAGTAGATGCATGAGGTAGGCTTACTATACTTTTTCCATAAGAAATAATTTGGGCATAACACAGTTCTTGGTTCTTTTCTATAAAGCAGTTTCTTCCCAGCTACTCTTTAGTGGATAGGTAGGGAGTGCAGGGATGCAAAGTTATCATCGGGAGCCTTAACTCATCCTTGAGTTGCATCAGCTTTGGAAAATTAGATTTGCAAGACTGTAAAACCAGTTCAATTCTGGAGGGCATCTGCTTTTCCAGGGTTTGTTTTGTTTTTTGCCATTTGGGTGGGGTTTTTTTCTTCTCATTTTTAGAGTCTTCACATGCCGTCTTCATGTTGTCGTTCAATTTTATCCTACTCTTAACATGCACGCATAGAGAGATTTATCAAAATGTTATCATCGTATTAGTTTTGTGTTTAAAATCACTAGCACGAGGTTTTCAAAGCCAGTGTGGTGGGGTTTTTTGACTGCATAGGAACTCAAGCTTTTCGTGCTGCTCTGCAGGTATCTAACCTTTGACTCTTAAAGGAAAAAACAGTTTTGGTTTCTGCTTAATTAGTCTTGTCTCTTCTGATACAAATGCTCATCTGGAGGAAAGAACTGAGATCAAACAGAAGTATGTTCGCAGTAGTAGAAAAAAGGGCAGTAGGATAAAACTTTGTAAGAGATTGGCAGGAAGTAAAGATTCAGTTTGAAGAAATAGAACTTAATATTTGGCAGAATAATCGGCTGAAAGAGATTTGTGCAAAGGAGGTGCCTTAAAGCTACTAATACAGAAAAATACCTTGAGGCTATAATGAACACCATGCAAGATGGAACCTTGCAGAAATGAAGTCAGCATGACTGGTTTACAGACTGGTATCATGCTGAGGTCTGAAGTGACATGGTAAATGTTTGTGTTCAGCTTTTGTTCTTGCCCAAATCACCGTTTGGTTCTAGGTCTTTGCAGCATTTTTCCATGGCTGGGAGAACGTGGAGACAGACAACATTCAGGGGATAAAAATCACGAGGAGTCATTTGCGTGGTCTGTCCTCTTTCACAGGGTTGAGAAAAAGCGTGTGGATTTAAACAACCACGAGCTGCAAGGTGAACACCACGAGGCAGTTACAGCAGAGGGCTGCCGTAGCCCACATCAGTTAAGTGGCTGAGGGCATGGGATGCGTAGGGACTGCCCCACTTCTGCCGCTCTCCTGCCCGCGGGTTGGAGGACGGATATTGCAGACGTTTATTAGGATACTCCGTGGTTGGGTAGAACTTGTAAAAGCTTTTTGAATATATACTAGGTTGGCTTCTGCTCATAAACTGGTTCAAGTCTCCTGAACTGGTGGTGGTTGCTGATGGTGACCACTGGAATTGGCAGGAATGTAGGAATCGGTCTGTCCAAGCTCTGGGAACCTGCAAGAGTTGCAGGGTCTGCACGTCTGCAGTCGGCATCAATTTGGGTAGCTATAAAAAGGCTACTTCTTTATACATATTCTATTAAAGAAATGGACTGCTTGCCATTTCAACTATTTTTAATCAACAGCTATTTCATTTTAGCTGTCTTGCCACTTGTTTAGTTAAATATATGGTGTTTACTGGGGCAGTGTGCCTCTGTTATATTCACCTCTGAATATTCTGTGCAAATTTTAATTGAACTACTTAAGCAGAATATTGAAACTGGCTCTCCGGAAGAATTATCCTGAAAATATAAATGTTAGTATGGATGTTCAGGAAGTGTTGAGATGGGGGCCAAGCAACCAAGGTACATATTTAGCAGGTGGCTGCAGTTTTCCAGTAAGGTGATACTCTGGGCAGTTAGAAGAAGCAGGTAAAAAGTACAGGTATTTTATGACTTTTAAGAGGAGGAATGTTAAAGGTCTAGTTTGGGGGACTTCAAAAAAGTATATCAAATCATCAGCTGTTGAGGATACTCCACATGGTATAAAACTGAGAGGATTTCTAAGTTGGGCTCACTTTGTGCAATAATTAATTTTCTCATGTTCTTGGTCATAGTCATTCTATGAGCACGCACTGTATGTACTTTAAGTCAGTGCTATCAGCAAGTCCATAATCTTCCCTTGTTGCTTGTTTGCAGAGAGCAAGCTAAATATTTATTCCCAATTCCTCCAGACAGAAATGTGTAGAGGAAGGTGCTGTTGCACTGAGACTGTCTTTAACTATAATCCTTGTTTGTGTGTTAGCATGAATTACAAAAATGAAAGTAAGTTTTCCTGGCATGAATGTTTTTCTTCATTTTTTAAAAACAAGCACACAAACCAGGGCTGGCAGAGACCACGTTGGTAATAAAAATGAGCTTATTTAGCTGTATGTAGAGTTTCCTATCACAGAAACATCAATAGTGCTGGCATAGTTTTGTAAAGTTTACTTGCTGCTTATAAGGCTAAACTTTGAGTGTCAGACCTGGCTTCTATTCCTGCAGACAAAAGGGTTTAGATAAGGGAAATGCCAGTTCTGCGGAGGAGGAAAGCAAAGGGCCTGGCTGTCTGGGTAGGGCTGAAGCATCACTGCTCATCTGCTAACGTCCTTGTACGCTGTTGTCAAAGCTGTTTTATCAGCAATTTTAGCTTAAATGGGGAAGGTGAAGTGAAGGAGGGCATTCGTGTTGTCCACACCAGTGCTCTCCAGCAGCGCTGTAGGAACGAGTGGCTGAGCAGTAAATACTGTATTGGAGCCCTGATCAGTGGTGATTTTCATGGTGCGTATACACCTTGTATCTGGTCTTCAGCTGCTTCAGCTGTCATCTCAGCGCCTTTTTTGCACCTGTAGAAACACTTGTGTTTTTCCTGATCAGTTCTTCGAATGTAATACAAATGTATTTGAGCATGCTGCATCATTGGAATTTGCAGCTGAACATACCATTGGCTTGATTACAAGCTCCATGCATTTCAGATGAATTTCCCTGAAGTACACTTCGAGTGCGTGCACATGCACACCCAGCAAAAAAGTCCACTGGAGTTTAAGAGGTTGTTCATGCTTCGTTCTTGTCTGTGAGCATCTGTAGGTGGGAATGCCTTCTGCAAACCAGAAAAAGAGCACGGCAATTGCAGCTTGTTTATGTTGTGGGTTTTTTTCTTTTGTGTCTTTGTCAAATATTTGAAACGGAGGACTTGCCAAATAATCAGTGAGCGAGAGTGCACTGGTGACGAGTGCTTTTATTTGGAGCTGGCAGGACTTGATGCCACCTTTCCATTGCCAGCCAAACACTCTTCTTTCCTGTTTCACCTTTAATATTTTTTTTTTCTCCCACTCTCCTGGGTAGCAGCTGCTAAGGGAGTGGGTGAAGAGAAATGACGTTATAAAATGGGATTCTGGCTCTGTTGTGAGTGCTGTGGTCAGTAGCCTGTTTCTGAGTAGGTGTATGGCAGAGCAGCCGTGGCTGTGCTTGGGAAGATCTGCAGGAAGAATTCCCAGGGGAGCAGGACATTGCCTTGGTCCTTGCCCAGGAACTGGGCGTTGATGAGATGCGTGCCCTTCTGGAGCCCAATAAAGGGATTTGAACAAACACACATGCAAGACCCTGCATGTCAAAAATGATATGCACTAAGCCAGCTGAGAAACATTTTTTAATGTTAAAGAACGATTACTTGTTGTTCCTTAAATATGTTGCTACGTTAGCATGCTAGACGTCAATATTATTGTCTTCCTAGTTTTCAAAAGTAACAAAAGTTACAGAATCTGTTCATTAGATTTACCTTACTTGAAAATCATCAAAGAACCGTTTTTCCTTAAAAATTGCAAGTAGTACATGTTCGAAAATGTAGAAGTGAGGAAAATTCCAAAAGTCAAATCAGCTGGAGGGGATTTTTCCTTGATAAAAAAAAGTGAGTATGTGTGAAGGGAAGGAAAGCCGCTCTTAAAACTTCCCACTTACAGCTGTCTGTACTGGTTCATCATTTGTAATGCTCGTTAAAGCTTTCTTAATCATCTCATTCAAATGTCCTGAGTGCAGGAAAATTATTTGAGCAATCTCAAATTTTGAGGGTATGGCCAACTTTTGAGATGCTTAAAACTGTTCAAACTTCCAATCAATGACAATTCTGAACCTGTTGCAACAGCTTTGAAAGCCCTATCATGCGTTTTACCAACCGTAGTCCCTTGTCTTTGGAAAATGCTGGGTTAGGTGTTAACTAAGCATGTATACGGCTGCTTTCCGTTCGGGAAACGGGCTCTGTGTTGAGTCCAGGTGGTTCATAAATCCCTGAGCGTGCTGCGCGCTATTCCTGCACTTCACATCTGGCAATGTAAGCAGTACATGTGCAACTCCCTCCAGCCGGGACAGCTCGCCCACTTTCTTCCTCCGTGGCAGCGATGCCCCGTGTACCACCTGGGTGTAGTATCCTCTGGGTGGGGTGTAGGAAGAAAGCTGTGCACTTGGCGTTATGTCTGCTACCAAGCTCTTGCTAAAATAACTCTGTCAGACGGACAGAATGACTGTCCGGCATCTCTTGTTCTTTGCCTGCCTGCTCTTGGGAAGTGTATCCCAGGAGTCGTCTCGTATTCTGTGATCGTCTGAAGAGCTGCTATTTGTAGAGGTTTCTGCACATTCATGGGGAATCCTCCTTTAGACTTGTTAGTTAGGAGGTTTCAGATTGCTAACGTAAGGCACTGCTGATATGGGTTGCCGAATTACCGCTGGGTACATAAGCCGGGGGAGCCAGGCAGGCATGCTGATGGTACAATTTGTTTTCTGAAAACCTTAGTTCAATAGAACATTTCCCTTATTACAAAAACGCACCAGCCAAATACACGTACATCTTTTGAGCTTCAGCATTACGCTTGTGTATCCTGCAGGAGATTAAAACATCAGTCATATTCTCCATATTTCATAGTCCTCTAGAAGCCCCCGGGAAGGTGCCCATGTCTGGTGACACTTATGTCCTGCCAATAAAACAACCCTCTAGAAGAAAGTCTGTGTGGGCCATGCAGCAAGATGTCAAATTAATTGTACTGAAATAATGAGTTAGCACCAAATGCTAATTAAATATTGATGAAAGTCATACTTTCAATTATCTTCATTATGGTGCAATGTTTTATGTAGACATGAAATGCTGGGAATGCGGGCATATATTATCGTTAGACTTGTCATATAAAAAATATTAGTTATGTCTCTTCTCTAAAATCCATTTTAGATGCACTGGAGGTCCATGTATAGTATCTTTCTGACATAGTAGATTTTTATTAGGTTTTTTTGTGTTTTTCCTTTTGCTCTCCCCTTCCATTAAAAACCCTGCGAAGCAATCATCTTTAATGGAGAGGCTTTGTAAATACGGGCTGTGCCGCTGCTAGCTGTGGTCTGCCCCTGCAGCTCCTCGCCAGCCAGCACGCTAACATGTGGCCACTGAGATGGGTCTTGCTATGATTTTTTTTAACAAGTTTTTGAACTTACTAGCTAAAGTCCTTTCAGTCTTTTTGGTTCCCGCGGAAGTAAGGGATTAGTTTCATCTTATGGATGGAAGGTTTCTGAGCATTTATTCTAATTTATACGGTCCTTCTCTGTTATCTTCTTTACAAGGTTTTCTTTGCTCGCCTGAAGTGAGGTGGTGGAGGCTGCAGGAGCTCGTGACGGGTATCTCACCGCAGTCAGGCTACAGGAGCAGAGCTGGAAGGGACAACCTCGAGCTCAGAGAGGACGGCAGCTGTAGGGCACCACAGCAGAGAGAGGGATCCGAGAGCGTGAGCCTTACAGCAGGAGGTTGAGTTGAGGCAGAGGGGCATGGGTAGGTAAGATGTAACCCAGGGTGCTGTGCTTTCAGGAAAAGGGGATGGGCAAGAGCTGTTCCTCTCCTCGTGTGCGTTAGCACAGGGGAAAAGGCTTTTAAGCCTAAGAAATTAGAGGACTTTTTTTGGAAGAACTTCATTACGCAAAAACAGAAGTCCAGGACTACATGTTGCTAGGACCTAATTGCCTGGAGAGTAGAGACTAATTAGACGACAAGAGTCCCAGGAACAGTCCTAGCAGTATATTGTTTTATATGCAGTTGCCTTTGGGGAAGATGGAAAAACTTAGCACAGGATGCACAGGTCAAACATGCACAGTCGCATGCAGTCTTGTTACTCTCAAGTTCCTTTGAGCTCTTCTAGAAAGACAAAAACTTACTTCCAGAATCTGCCTCGAAAATGCTGTCCTAGAAGTTTTCTAAGCAGCAGTAGGGATTTCTTTTTGATCAGGAGACAGAGGGTATGAACCGAGGTGAAAACAAATCCTTTCTGGAGACTTTGTGGAAGGGAGAAAGCTTGTACAAGGTGCTTGGGTGGGCCGCCTTTCCCAGCTGGGCTGGAGGAGAGGTCTGCTTGCTGTCTTTGAGAGTCACGTAACGGTAAATCTGTGCTGGTCAGGGGGGAAAAGCCCCCCCACCCTTTTAGTGCTGTTCTATTGTCTCTTGGCCATAGCTGGAAATCTTTGCAGCAGGTGAAGGTTAAGGATGCTTACAGCAATGCCAGCGTGAGGGGCTGGTGTGTGCCTGCGTCTGGCAAAATACACCCAGTCCCCAAGAGCGTGAATGCTCCTCGTCACTTCTAAGAGGACTGGCTTTGAGCAGGGGGTGGGTGGGTGACGTAAGATTAGAAAGGAGGGTGCAGCCTTAGTGCCACTGTCTAAGTATAAATTGTTCCTAAAAGATAACTCTGATATTATTCACTGCAGACTATATGTGAATATCCAGGGAGAGGCATTTTAAAATGATGGGTGGTGAAGCGTGGCAGAGCAAAAGGCGCACTTGAGCTGAAGAATAGCTATTACCCAGCAGAGCAGAACCGCAGTACCAGCTGCCGAGAGGGTAATTCAGTGCTCATCATGATTTTCAACCTCACTCTAAACCTATTGCTTTGGAAGCATCCCTCATCTAAGGACAAAGTTTCCCCAGACCATCAGAATAGAATCTCTCCACATCCCGAGCATGTGAAATTAATGACTGAATATTATGCTGAGAGCCATTTAATTAAAAACACTTTCATTAATAATGCAGTTGGAGAGTATGTGTGTGTTATGTAATTAAAGATAGTACATCAGTAAATGATACTATGCAAAACCAATTCAAAAAATTTAAATGAGTCGTTGTAACATAAGGAACTTAATTCAAGTGGGAATAAAAGTCAACGTGAAATAAGCTCGGTTTTTCCTGGAAGCTGCAATTAATCTGCTTCTGGCAACACAATTCTATACTCGTATTTCAAATAAGGGGCTCTGCTTGTTTTAAAGATAACCGGAGTGGTGAATCAAAATATCTTTCTCCACTCCTTTTCTAAATAAAGTAAGTATGTCTTGACGCACCGACGAGCTTGGCTGACCCGGTGGGTCTGGGCTGCCTTGCACGCTTGTTCGTCTGTGGTGCCCATTTCCCTTTGAGCAACCAGGTTGGGCTTGGCTGTGGCAAAACACTGTGCATCTGATATTTATGGTATATTTACTTTAAAGCCAGGAGAAGGAAGTGGAAGAGGGGAGGGTATACCCTTAGGACAGAGCGACCGCCCTGTATGGCATCTCCTCCAGCAGACTGGTGGGCATGGAAACCTCTTGTTTTCCCCGAGTACTTCAGCTAATCCAAATCTTCAGTGATCGAAGTCAGAAACGCTACAGTTAAATATATCTGACATGAGAAGTGGATTGGAATTAAGTAGTCTTAAGCACTATATAATAAATAGGCTTGCTTGTCATCTTCAGTACGGCAACTTGAAATATTTTTAATCCTTTGGTTTACCTGCTCAAAAATCTGTATTGAATATTCCATACTGGGAGCCCTGGTTAGCAGCGCCAGCCTGCTCAGCATCACCTGCCGGTGCGGCGCATGCTTCAGGTACTCCTTAAAAGCAAATGTGGTGGATGGAGGTGTGTGACTGTGGGATTAGAACAAAGTGAAGGCTCCTCGCTGAGCAGTTCTCATACTAAGCTGAAGCACGCGTGCCCACGTTCAAGTTAAATCAGCTTGACACATTTTGAAAACATGAACTGATTTTTATTTATTTTTTTTTAAAGAACAGACTACAAGGAAACAATGTGAATTGTTGTTGGGCAAGTAGTAGATGACACTGCTGTTGCTGTGTCCCTGGGGAAATGCCCGGAGCTGGCTCCTGCAGCAGGCTCTCCTGGTCCACACCAGCACCCCGTCCCTGCACCTGTGGGAGTCAGCGGGTGCTGTGGGGAGCAGCACCCACGCACCGCCCCGTGTATGAGCAGGGGCGTTTTGTCTGGCTTGGAGAGCCCCAAATCCTTTCCTGTGAGGAGGTACCCTAGAAGAGCTCAGGGTGGGTTGCGTTTCACCAGGGGCTTTTGAAATGTGGACGGAATTTGCTGCCCACCCATCTAAAAACCTCATAATTGGGATGTTTATCTAGACCTGGCTGTCATGGCTGCTTAGGTGTTTACCACTTTAATCACAGGGACAAAACCTAGGCTCGGAGCAATGCAAGATACCTACGGTGATGTTTCTGAGTCCCAGCTGGAGGCAAGGGAGAGTGGTTTGCTTTGGGCTTGCCTGGGACTGTCTGAGCTCTAGACTCTGAAAAATTGATGTATACGAGGGACATATATAGAGTCTGGGCACCTGAAATGCGCCCTGTGTCAGGTTCTGCACCCATCACCCTCTCCCCTGATGTGGCTGGGTGCTAGCACTGTAGATCCATTTAATCACCTCCATTTGGGAGCTGGCAGCATCTGTAGGATCTCTAGAAGAAAAGATCTCAAGTCTTGTTTCCTGGGAAGTAACATCAGCTATAACAGAAGATACAAACCTGACCAATACTAGAAGATCTAAGCAAACATCTTAGTGACTTTAAGTGGTGGTGGTGGGGTTTGGCCATTTTTTATTTCAGGGCTAATTTAAATAACCTCCAAGTCTCATATTTCACTATTCTCTTTCTTGCCGATTTGGAACCAATTATAATGTATCACCTTCCAGGAAGATCACCGGCTTATGTGGAGCTGTTAAGATAAGGTAGCCAAAGCTTAATTGACTGCATAATGATGAAAGAGCCATGTACTGTCTGGGAATGAGGCAAGAGAATAGAGAAAACGGGATTTGCATCCGAGGGGGCTAAAATGTAGAGCTGCCAAGGGCAGATGCGCAGGGTGATGACTGAAGCACGAGATGCTAGTCTGGGATCAGGCTGCTAAGAAAACTGCCTTGTTTCCCAATGACAGTTCAAGGTCAGAGGGGCAGGGTGAGCGGTGGAATGTCTGAGACGTTTCAGAGGCACCTTTTGCACAGTTGTGGCCAAACGGCGTTGTGGCAGTGCTTGCCTGCCGCGGTCAGCTTGTGTCCCGTGGTGTCCTGGGCTCAACCTCTGGGCAGGAGTCCCCAGCCCTGCCTGCTGCCGAGCCAAGGGACCGTGGTCCTCCTGTGTGCCGGCCCGGCGCTTCCCGCATCGCTCCTTTCCCTGTGGCTCGGAAAGGCAGCTGAGCCTTTTGGCTTAAGCAGAGAAATGCTTAGCGTAGTTCAGCTTCCCGTGGCTGGGTGAGGAATCATGGATATGTGTTTTTTTATGGGACTCTTTAATGTATTTTCTTCACCCTAACTAGTGGGTTTTTTTCTCTCCTTTAACCTGAGGGCAGAACCAGGGAGAAGTGTCAGAAATGCAGCCAACTGTGTCAAACAGTTTCAGTACCATCGAACGGGAAGGTGCTGATACCTTTTGTGGTCTTGTTTTAGAGTTCTGCCACTCTTTATGTAGGTAGAAATTTTTTTCTTTGCAGTAAACTGTTTCACCCTGAATGTAATTGCTTTTTAATTGAGCTGCAGCTGGTGCTGGGTTTGTGCTGAGTTGGAGACTTAATTACATCTTTGGAAAACCATTTTTTTTTTGTCATTTACACCCCGCCCCCCCCCCCCCCCCCCGCCCTTTAAAATTTAGTCTGAGTGAGGTTCTTCCTTGAGAGTACCAGCAACTAGAGGCTTGCTGCTGGCTGAAAACCTGCAGATATTTTGGAGAGCTGGGATGTGGCGGATGGCAGCAGTTCTGGTAGGCAGGTGCTGCCACACCGTGCCGCTGGCAGCATCCCGTGCAGTATCCGTCACTTCTGATGGCACATCTGAGCAGGCTTTGCAGACCCGTGCTCAGTGACCCTCCAAGTGAGGCATGGCCTGATGGAAGTGGGATGTTTCATGACAACTCAACTCTTCTGTAAAACCAGTCCCTTGGATCCCTCTGTTGTGGAGCCAGCATGTTCCTTGCACGTGCGCTGAGCTGGGCTACGTAGGCAATAGGGAGCTGCCTGGTGAGATGTGGTTTAACTTCACTGGCTCCAGAGACCTGAATCCACCAGGGTTGTGACATAAATCTGCGATGTTTGTTTTTGTAGACCTGTTGAGGGGGTTACGCTAGCTCCTGGACTTTTGTCTAACATGGTACATGTGATACCCTGTAAGTACAGCTTAGTGCCAGTTGCCAATATGTGAGAACTGTCACTTTATTTGCTAGTTTTAAAACAAAAAAGGAAGCAGCTTCCAACGGATGCTTGCAAGAGAGATGGAATGGTAAAGTCTAGTTTTTCAGATGAGACACGCTGCAGCTAAAAATCTACTTGAT
The DNA here is from genome assembly GCF_017639655.2 of Falco naumanni. Lineage (NCBI taxonomy): Eukaryota > Metazoa > Chordata > Aves > Falconiformes > Falconidae > Falco > Falco naumanni. The sequence goes on along the minus strand of NC_054061.1, from coordinate 28,505,035 downwards.
TGATGTGTGTTTTATTGAGCTACTTAGTATATTGTGACTTGTTACCATCTCTTCAACTGTGCATATTTGAATAGGGACAGTGGTAATGACAAATCATTATTATACTATAAATAAAACATTACCCAGATTATGCTGGTCAACAGAGCATAAAACAAATAGCAAATTCTAATGTCCTTGAATTACAATTAAAAAAAAAAAAAAAAAAAAAGCAGCACAGGATGCAGATTCACATTGAACACCTTTGCCCAGTTGCTATGAGAGTTTTTCCAGTTGCAACAAGATTATTCAGGGCTTTGCTCTTCCAGTACTGCCTAGAAAACTTCCCCTAAAAAGAAAATGTGGCACCCCCAGGGAGCTCAGAGCAAACAATGCTCAGCTTTTGGCTTTTTTCGGTCTTGCTCGCTGCCGTAGTACAGCATGGCTGGTTGATGTAAGAGCTTGGGAATTGCTGGGCGGGCGGGGAGCCCCGGGTCCCAGTGCAATATCACCAGCGCCATGATGATGGAGAGGCTGTGGAGCTCATGGCAGGATCTGACCACCGGCTAGCGCTACGAGATGGAAAGGCTGAGGGTCCAAAGGATGAAATTCTTGAGGGGAAAAGGAAAAAAACCAAACGGAGTTACTTCCCTGTTCAAGTTGAAACGATGACAAGAGAAAAATACTGACTGCGCGTGGTTCCCGCAGCACCACGGTGTGCTGTCTGGAGGAGAAAATCTGATGCTTATTTGTATAATGGATTAGCTTTTTATTGGGATTTTTTTAATATGTATATCCATGGGATGGGGAGAACAACGGCAAGTGTATTTAAGGAGCTTAAATACGTATTTGCATTGATATAAATGCATACGAAACTATAATGTTGAGATTTGGATTGAAGTATGTCTATTTTAGATTAAGGTGCTGTGGTCATAAGTCATTATTGACCATTTGGGGCACTTTCAAGAAACAGTATTTCATCTTCAAAATTTTTTATTTTAAAATCTTTTTGAATAAGAGTCCTGAGAGGAAACCCCATGGAAATTTGAAATTTGTCTAAAAATAGTCAGCTTTTACACAGGATTTTTTTTTTTAAATATGGCCTGTTCTGTGTGAAATTATATCAAATTTAGTTCTCTTTACATGGCCAGTGTGAAATTTGACCTAACAAAGTGTGTCACTTTGGGTCATTGAATTGTATTTGGCTTACCTTGCTAGGTGTAAATAACTTATTAATCTGTTTTTTGATTGTGCTAAGACTCTAAACACTTTTTTTTTTTTGCAGTGACTTTCTCAAAACTGATCTGAGAAAAGCCCAGCATAATGCTTTCAAGCTAATTTTTAAAGTATTGTGACTGGAACAAGCGCGGCGGCAAGTTCTGCGGCATGGTGGGTTTGGGTACCGAGCGTCCCTCCTGCTCCAGGGGGTGGGCAGGAGGAGGGTGCTGCGAGCTTCTCCCATCGCCCCGGCATCAGAGCATGGGAACGCTGGTCAGACGCTGGTGCCGGGGGTTAGCTTCCCCCTGGGAAAACACTCGGACCATGTTAAAGCAGCCGCTGAGTCTCCTTGGGCTTTCGCTGAGCTGTCCCGTGTCGGCCAGGCATGGAGTGAGCCAGGCGGCTTCTCCATTGTTAGGTTTGGGGGCAGGGAAGCTCCTTGGTGGGACTTACTGGTGAGAGATGGCAGCTCTTCCCACTGCTCTGCCAGTTGGAGCTGTGTCCAGGGCAGGATGGGTATGGTCTGGCTTAACCCTCTCCTCCTCCTGCCGTCACAGGCTCCGTTCCTCCGCTGCTCCCTGTACCCAGCGCTGCAGCCATGGCGTGGTGGCACCAGCCCCAGCATCGCTCAAAGAGCCCGAGTGTTGTTTTAAGCCAAAAGCTGCCGGCTGGATGCATGTCTTCGCAGTGTCCAAGAAGCTCAGGCGCTAAACCTGTTAAAATACTTGTCCCTTGATTCATAACAGCTTTTCCATCTGAATCCCCAGGTGGCCCAGGCTCCGAGTGTTTCCAGAGCAACGTTTGGTAGCTCAAGGCCCTGGTTTGTCTTCCTGAGGTCTGGAAACCTCAGCCTGGGCCCTGGCTGGGCCTGGCGCCCGTTGTGCTGAGGAACTGAGCGAAGGCAGGATCGGCAGCGGCCTGCGCGTCTCCCAGCATCTTCCTGCTTGGAAACGTTTTCTAATTTGGAGTAACCTCTTTACTTTAAATGCACCTTGCATAATTATTAAACAGTTCATGATTCTCAAAACATGTACTTCATTTCTCAGATACCGTGAAACTCCCTTGAACCTGTCCTGCCTGGGCTTGTAGCACAGCTCAACATGGTGCGTGCTTAAATATCTCCTAGAAAAAACAAATTCCAGCTGGGGAAAAATGTTCAGTGGTGTGTTGCAGTGCCTTCGTTTTACTTTGTGTCTTTATATAGACAACATTTAAAAAAACCAACCAATATGCTACAAGCAAGTGCCAGATTTAGCAAACTCTCTTTATTTACATACAAATACATGTACACATATATTCTGTATATGTACACATATTTAAGTGTATATACATACATGATTTCCACATACTCTACAATAAATAGCATGTAGGGTTTTCTTTTAATTGCCTACAGTGCTGAGTAAAAATACATGGCAATAAAATCATGGCTTACAGCTAAGTTACAAAAGCACCAACCACTGAACTCATAGCAATAAATCCAAGCTTATATACAGCCAGAACGAGGACACGCTATACAGAATACAAAGTAGACCATCTTGTAGGAATCAACAGTAATAGACAAACTAAAAAACATCATTTAGACCAGGAGAGACTCTGTGTAAAATAAGATGAGAGAAAATATTTAGATTATTGATCAAACTAAACCACACATTAGAATTTGTCACCTAAAAAGAAAAACAAATTAGCCAGTTACTTGTATATTTTTAACAAGAGTAATTTTTTTGTATGACTCTTCACCAAGGAAATCAGAATTAATCTCATGAGTGAGTCCTTCTGAGCAATCATGGTCATTTGTCTGGGTGCACACCCCTGGAACAGAGTATTTTAATAGTACTTTGCTTAAGCTGTAACTTCCTGGACCCTGCACGTAAGTTTGATCGGAGGCAATATAAAGCACTTCCTCAGCCAGCTTCTCCCGTGGGACCTGCGACATCAAACTGTCACAAAGGACTATGACAGCAAATGGGCGGCAGTAGCAGCAGAATCAATACCCAACGAAAGCGTGGGGCGTTGATACTTGAAGCGGCGGTGCTGGAGCTAACCACCATGGGCTGCGGTGGGAGCGGCATCTGTCCTCTCAAAGCCAAACCCCAGCTGGACCCTCTGTTGTTACAAGTAAGGGTGGTGGAGGGTTCCTGTTCTGTGCCTAGGGGAGAGGCTGGCTGAATATTTTAATATTGATAGTAGTTGTTGAAATCTGCTTTATGAGGCGAAGCTGCATAGATTTGTAGGTTTTTGTTCTCTTTATCATTGCTTCTGTTTTGACTTAAGGTGTGCAATGCAGTACTGAGGAGGACAACTGGGTGCCGTTAAGCAGAAAGCCTGTTGTTCAGGTAGCATCCTTATGCTGGCACGTGTTTTCCTTGCTGCAATACAGTGCTAAGAGGGCTAGATAGCAAAATAATTACTTGCTTTTGCTGAAGCCAGACCGTGCTAAAATTCTCAGACTTAAACAGAGATTATCTTTTTTCCAAGGTACATATATTCTCTATCACTGTAAAACTAGTACCAGTGTATACGTAAACATTTGAGAAAAATCAAAACCAGTGGTGACCACAGAAGAAAGAAACGTACACCAAACCTGCTCACCTGGTGGGGCTAATGAACTAAAGCTCATCAATGTCTAATTACATCATTGCATATCCACGGGTAAGAAGTCTGAAGGAAGAACTACTCACTCCTCACTTCAATGAATACGTACAACTACTACAAGTCAAAAATGCAGATTCCTTTTTTTATTTCTGTCCTAGATATAGCACTTTCTCTTCGTGTTTGGACTTGATTCCTTGAGCCCTGTGTGTCTAACATTTTTTAGGAAACTAGTGGAAGAGCTGTTTTATTTGGATTTCGTATATAAGCACCTGGGAGTCCACTTCATCATTTGTTCTTTAGATTGTCATCTAAAGTTCCCAGTAAGAAATAGGATCCTGCTAAGTGCTGCCGAATTCAAGTAACAGACAACCTCTCTGCCATTGAGTCTAGTGTAAAAAAACCCTGATTTTCAAGATTGATGTTCATTACAGACATAATTTTGTTTGATTTTTGTTATGCATCTGCCTAGTAGTTCCCTTATTGATGACAAGAGCGCTAAAATGCAATGGTCTCAAATGAAAATGATCATTACAGAAATAGTTTGATTATTTACGATACAGCACAAACACAGCTACAGTTTTTAAAGACTTTTTAACCTGATAGGAAAACATATTCTTCTCCAAAAGGTTAATGGAAATGCTTATTTTTGTGACTGATGCTGTATCTCTACCATTACCCACGATCATATCAGCCAGAGGACAAGTATGGAGTCTCACTATGGTAATTATAATCAGGACAGACCTTTTGCACCAGTTTGTAATCTACACTGTAAAAAGCAATGTAAATGCAGATGACTTTAAATGGTTTGGAACACAACCAGGAGACATGGCTTTGGGTCTGCTCTTGATAGCAGATCTTTGAAGGGTCAAAATTGCACAAGGCAGTTTTTTTAGCGCGGTCTGTTTTTTCGTACTCGATTCGGCAATTAAAGGACTTGGATTCCTTGGTCTCCAGTGTTGACTGTGGGGATGATTCAAACTCAACCACCTTGGAAGGTGGCACCAGGCTTACAGAAACATTGCCCAGACCTGTGGAGTTATGTCGGAAATAAACACTGAAGGTCCCGTTGCCGTGATCAACGATTTTCCCTGTGATCAGGAGGTTCAGCTTAACAGTTTTGATGTTAGAGTGGAAGTCGCCCCATCCAAACATTTTCTTGAATTTCCCAGTTTTTACTATAGGTCTACGTTTAGTTCGTGCGAGAGATTCCTGAACCTCCGTGATGTTGGACAACCAATCCCAAAAGTTTTCTATGCTGTCTGAGTAGGACACTTGGCCGTGTTTCAGTACTGGAGATGGCTTAACAAACAGGCGTAAAGGATTGATGATCCTGGAATGGACCACGTTGTCAACCAGTGTCTCTGCAGCATCCTTGTCTTCCCAATCCAGCACGTCTGTGGCTTGTACGACTTGATTAGCGTCACAAAATACCTGTTTCAAAACAGAAGGAGAGAGTTGTATAAAGTGTGAAAATAAACCAGTCAAGATACAAAAGGAGCCGTTAATATTTATTCTCACACCAATAGGGTCTGAACCAGTCCAGTCATGTGGACTACTCTAGTGAGTAATTGCTGCCCCACGAAAGCTCAAGGACTTTACTCAAAATGGCTTGTAGAGGATGCAAAAAGCTCAGTGGAAGCCATCCACTGGGACAAATGGGTAAACCTCTGGTCAAGGGCTGTGATGTGCGAGGGCAGACGGGCACCCTTTGCTCACGGGTGTGTTAGATGAAAACATGCTGAAGTAAGCTGGAAAACCTGAAGAGCAAAGTGGCACCACTGCTAAAAGATGGAGTGAAATGAAGTAGCAGAATTTTCCATTCCCCTTTGGTTTTTTGCCCCACTTAACCTCCCAACTGGTTTAGGCTTGAAAACCCTGTCTTACCTAGCTGCTTCTGGTGGTGTAATTGTGCACCAAAATGTTTATTACACATTCGCCTTTTCGGGTGTTGTCTTTTCCTTTTTTTCCACACTTGGCACGCCCATTTGTGCTGTTAGTTTGAGATGGATGACGAAAATGACCATATTTTTGGTGTGTTGGTTTCAGTAGCTAAACTGCCTTCCTAGAAGGCCCAGCCTTCAAGAAGTGCTGAGTGATCCCAGCTGCTCAGCCCATCTCATTTTTCAGAAACATGGCTAGGCTGAGCTAAGTCTAATGCAAAATTGGCTGTAATCAGAAAGCAAGTAACTACTTCTGGTAGTGACAGAATGGTGTTAGTTTCAGAATCAAACGCGCAGGTCTCAGTAAATAGCAATTTCCAATTTAATGTGGAGAAGCCCATGTGCATTCTAACTGTATGCTCAGAGATGTCCCGTTGAAAATGCAGAACTTGAGCGTACGCGCAAGGTCAGAAGCAGGATCCCTGTTTCAACAGACTAGAAATGATCATCTAACTTTTTCTTGTTAGGTCCTTTAAAGCTTGAATGTAAGTTTTAGAGAATGTGTTTTTAGGGTTTGTTCTGTTCAGGACCGTCTTATGCTATCATCCTAATGTACAAAGAAAAACTTTTCCAGCTGCAATTATTCTTATAAAATGTGTGAACAGAAAGGTGCTTAAAGTGGAAAGAATAACGAGCGGTGCTGTGCTGCCCTCCCACCCAGCAAAAACCAGCTGCTGCCTCTTCCTCCTGGCAAAACGCTGCTCCCGCTTCACCATCGAGCTTGCGGTGCCAGGACCCGGGTGTTCGGCTCCCAGCATTACTGCCACGCAGGATGATGTGTTGACTACCCAGGAGGCAACCGCAGCCAGGCTACGGGGAGGGAGTTTGCCTAAAGCAGCTGAAACACTGGGCACTGACACTGAATTCACGGGGTGGGATTCTGTGCTGCTTGTCTCACTAGGGAAACTGCAGCGCTGGGCTTGCTTTTCCCTCTGCTGCTGCTCCCAAAGGCGTCTTTCATGCCCTAGCAGTACTTAAGTTTCTACAATATTCAGTTGTTACTTCTGTAATTTTTGATTTTTCGTTTCATCATCTGGCAAAGATCAGAAACTCTAAAGCCTTTATCTTCCAGCGATAGGCTCCAAACGCGAACCCAAACCCACTCACCGCATCTTCTTCCTCATTAACCCTAATGTGGTAATTAAGATCCAATGTTGAAAGGTGGCCACCACAGCAACGGGCACAACTCGAATGTTGAAAGGCGGCCACGGCTATCGCTAAATCAATCGGCAGCTGGATGGGAATGTAGTGGTCAGGTGTGTCTCTGCAGAAATACGTTAGTTTCTTTTTCAGATTAGAAAGAGGGGGAAAAAAGACAGCAGTGATCAGTCTCAGCCCGAGACCTTGCACGTCAGCTCCCTGCCTCCACGCTACATTTTTTATGGCTGAGCTATGAACCCAGAAAAATAGGAGAATCTAATGGAAACAGTGACAGATGTTTATCTGTACCAGCACAAATAGCGCTGTCATAACGATGCTGGGGGAAGCATCGTTTCCGCTGTGATGGAAAGCTCCTGGTGAAGCAATGTCATGTTTATGCATGGTTCTTCAGCCACTTCTGAGCCTGCTCGCAAGCTCAAAATCAGCTGGGTGATGCTAGGAACAGCTGGCCATCACCACTGCCAGACATACAGCTCCCCTGCTGCCGAGAAGTCACTCTGTTCAGATGAAACAAGAACTGATGCACACATTCACCCATCCTTCACCCCAAAACTGACCTGAGGCCTTCAGAATCACAAAAAAAAGAGGCTTTGCTGCTGCGTTTCTAGATCCTAGCTGGGACCGGGGGCCTGGCAGTGCTGAAATAGCAGAAACTTTTCTCTGTGTTTGCATGGCTAAATGCTGCGCTGCTGGAAATGCCAAGGACCGTTCAAAACCGTGGGCACCTATAGTCAGTATTGCTGTTAGCCACTGAGCTGGGGCAAATGGCGACTGGAAATTTTAAGGAGAAATCCATAGAAATCAAGCTGGTTCACAGGGGGTTCTGACTTTTCTTGTGTCTGCACCCAGCTCTGCCTGTCCTCTGGCAAGGGCACAGGAGCGCACACACACACAATTGTCCTTCTGGGCTACTTTTCTTTTGCAATGTTTATTGAAATCCGTGCAATGGCTCTTTGGCTTTTCTCCCCTCTCCTTTTATGAAGAGATCTAGAGGGCATTGAGTCATGTGTTACTGGTAATACTCAATGTATGTCTCTTCAGGGGGCTCTCACTCCAAATGAGATAGCAGAGCATTGCATTCTGAACTGCTTTTTTCAGAAGGCTCTGATATAAAAAGAAGAAATATGTAGGTATAACGTTCGGGATGGCTGAAGGGTGGGAAACAAACGCACGCTGGAACTGGGTGGGCTGATTGCATTGATAAGGTATTAGGGCACAACTATTTCAAAACCACGATGGTGGAACTGCAGAGTTGCATCATGCTAAACTACTACTTTTAATTATCTATGTGTTATACCGAACGAGGTGTACTCACAAGATAATGAAATGTCCTGGAACTACAGTGATGTGAACTATTCGCGTGGTGACGAAACAACTTTCATAATATGGGAACATGAAATCATTAATATGTTGAATTATAAAGTTGTAATATTCCTGTTTATGGCTTTGACAGCAATCACTAGCCGCTGTTGAAAGTTGTATCCTACGCTCAACCTGAGCAATTTTTTCCTCCTCCTCTTTGAAATGGTTTGCAGACTGTAGGATGCTCCAATCTTGTGCAGCCTTAATTCTTGACTCTGCTTCATCCTACCGCTGTCTTGTTTCACTGACTTCATTATAGGAACGGGATCCAGAGGCTGACAGCATTGCCAGCTCAGTCGGTTGCAGGGAAGGGGACTTTACAGGCTCCGGGTAGTACATTTGTTGTGTTTTGCAAATGTTCAGTAAAATAGTACCTAACAAAGAACCACCTGGTTCTGCTCAGTGCCCAGCGCAGGAGCAGGAATGAGGGTGCATTGTTCAGAAATGTGAATAATATTTGTGCTTTTTTAATGTAAAACCTTTTTTGTGCACGTGCAGATTTGATTTTTTTTCTTTTTGTATTTTGAATAAAGCTGTCTGCAACATAAGAGAATTGAACTCCAATGCTTCATTTTTCTCTGTACCTTGCAAAGGCCCTTTCCTTGATGACAGCTTTTTGCTATTAGCAAGGATGGGCCGATGCTCTTTGTTCAGCTGTTTATTCATGTTGGTTAGCAATTTCCGGGCAATAAAAAAATCTGTATTAAAAGAATGCAGCACATGCTGGAAAAAAATTACTTCCTCAGCATCTTTCTATTTCACTATAATGCTTCTCTATAGTGGAAAATATTGCTAGCATGGTATTTGAAAAATACTAGCTTAGGGAAGTTAGTGTATACATTTAAATGGATGGCTATTGCTGTAGTTCTCCTCTGCTGCACCTGCATTTTCCCATTCCCTCCAAACCATCAATTTCCAAACAGAAGAAATCACCTAATCTTTTTGCATATTGCAGAGGCTGTAAAATGTCACCCGGTTACCCTAAAGTTTCCATTCGGCTGTTTTCCAGTAAAAAGCATAATCTTGGACCTGTGGAGAAGTACGGGATCCATGACGTGCCTTGTTGTTTCCTTTTGCTACGTTAACCACAAGCACAGCTCAAACCAAGGATGCTGGCGTTTATATTTATGGAGTTTTAAACTTCAAACCATTGGTTCTTCCTGCACGCTCCTCTGAAAGATGCTGATGGCCCTTCAAAACCTTTCTCTTCCATGGGTGATCCTGACCGTGTTAGGACAGAATAAGCTTAAATAATGTTCCCTGTGAAGTATTTTTGAGAAATGAGCCTGCCTTGATGAGACACCGGTGTCACTAAATGTGATATTTTCTCTAATTGCCCAAATAAATTTGGGTTCATCTGGAAGTTGCTCCCATGCCTTTCTCTGTGGGCAAGGCACTAAATAAAAGCAGGTGTAACTGTGCAAGAGTTAATTGTTTTGATGCTTTGAGAATTTTATCCAGGTTATTCATCAATCACCAGCAATCATTTCTATAGCTTCACCCCTGCCAGGAATCATTTAAAAACTCTCGGCAATTAGCTGAAATAAATAGGTCTGGTGGGATAAACAGCTCTGAAGCACCATGTAGCCACTCCCTGGTGCTGCTGTGAGCTTTTTATCCCACCAGTGTGGCAGGAGCGAGGTAGTACCCAGTAACCTCCTCCAGCCCCCAGTTTCACCAGTGAAAAACTCATACTGGGGGAGGCTTCCAGTGGTCTCGCTTTCTGCTACTTCTATCCCTCAGGCTGTATCTCATGGGTTTATGTTTGTGTCACTGCTGCAGCAGCCCAGGATACTTCTCTGGCTTCCTTGTGCTAATTTCAGCTCCTTACAAGCTGTGTGCTGCACGGATAACGCAGCATCATTGAGCAGCTGCACAAAAACCTCAGTCTGAAGGGGGGGGGGGGCGGGGGGGGGGGGGCAAGAGAAATAGCTCTGCTTTGTCTGTTTGAAAATTCAACGATTTCAACACATTTATCAAATTTTAAATAATTTATGCCTTGACAGCCCTTACCAATTTTGCAAAGCACACACATTAACCGGATACAATGATCTCATATTAGCTTTTTCAGCATCTTACACTGGAGCTCAGAAAGATTAATAAAAACTCAGCCCATCATCAATTAAATGGAAAAACATAAAATTGTGTTCCATTATAGCCTTTTTTTTTTTTTTTCCCCAGAAAATGATGACAGGTTCTAATAATTCATCACAACAAGCTGAGCTTGAACTTTACTGATTATTAAATACGTTTTTCCCAAAGGCAGAGGCCATGATGGGTTTTATGGCAGCAGATGTGATTGCTGTCAGGAATGCTTCAAGGAATTCAGGAATTAAGCAACATCTTCTTTCAGCAGGACTGTATAAAAGAGCCGTGTTTGTTCCATCTAGTCACAGCCTTATTTTTCAGGATAAGCCCGTTTGCTTTCATAATTGTGAGGTGGATTAACTTTCATTTAGCACTGCAGCTTTTCCTGGGAATGAAAGCTGTGAATTAACAACTTAGGGTACCACACACAAAAATCCTTAAGGATGCCTCAATCTTCAGCTGCCCAAACACAAGCTCAGGTTTTTGCTTGGAAACTCTTGGGGTTTGATCCCTTCTCCCAAGCTTTTGGATTTCCCTTGAGGAAACAAAATGGTGCAGGTCAGCCTGCCCCAAGAAACAAGGCATTGCTTTGCACTGAATCAAAAAGGGTTTCATTTCCAGACAGGTCCTGGCACTTGCATTGATTCTGGCTCCCCCTGACCTTGCAGTCAGCTGCAGCCCCCAGCGCCCTCGTGCCAAGGTGAATTAGATGGCAGTAGCTGCAGCAGGTGAAAATGGGGTGTGCTCTGCTTTATAGGCAGCGTGCAACATCCTGCCACGGTCTGGAGTTTGTGGCTTTTCTCAGAAGGTGTATTTTAAATAAGATAAATACAGAGGAGTTGATATAAGCTACTTATGAGAAATTGTTTTTGTAAGGTAAAAAGTGTCTGTGAATACCTGAAGGCCTGACAGCAGGGTAGGTGGCTCTCATACTGGGAAAATAACGAGCTCCAAAGAAATATGACTTCTGTATTTTATTTCAGTTGTGAAGAAAGTGCAACAATGACTTGAGATATTTGAGATGAAGGTGCTGCTAAAACATATTTGGCTGTTTGCTTTACTTCCTGAGCTGAATTCTTCTGCTGTGGTTATGGTGCAGTTGATGAAGGACCCTGAGGTGCTCAGGGTGACTGTCCCCTTCCCGGTGGGTGGCCAACTCCCAGCCAGCCCAGGGGGCTGCAGGCTGCCGAGGGTGCTCCTGGTGATGCCACCTGCGTGGCAGCCCAGGCTGACCCGTGAGGGATCTGTGAGCCTTCCATGTGGCACTAAGCTGGTGGGAAGGAACAGGGATTTACTTTTGCCAAACTTCAAGAAATGAAAGAAATGACAAAAGACATCTAGACATCTCAGCTGGAGGTTGAGAGCGGAGTCTTTGTGTCCTACATGGCTCTGAAGCAGCGCTTGCAGTTTGCAGCCTGGAAGAAAGGAGAGGTGCGAGCAGCACATGGGCAAAAGCAGGACCTGAATATTACTGAAGGTCCTGCCCATTAGCTTGATTAGTTGAACAGCCCCAGTTTCATTATGCATTTGTCAAAAGCTGGGAATTAATTATTTCTCCATGTAAATGAAGAGGCTACACAGAAATTGCCGTCACCATTTACCCATGCTAACGGGGACAGTGGGATTTGAGTATTTGGAAGAGCGGCTGAACCTTGTAACGGAGAGTGCCCTTGCTCTCCAGGCACCCAAAAACACTTTCCTACAGTTGTACAACCTCTCCCTTGCTAAACTGTAAATAAATAAATACAGCTCGTTGTTGTGCCTGGCTTTCTCTCTCCTGTGGGTAATGACAGACACTTTGAAATACTCTGGTGCAAAGATAAAATTATATTGGAAACTCAGAGTTCACCTCCTTGATTTCTGTCTCATTTTAAAATGGATCCTCAAGAAAGGCTGTGGGGTTCTGCCTGCTGATCGCAGCAAAGATATCCTTTATGGGGGGAACAGCAGAGCAGGGAGTGTGTTGTTAGAAGCACTGCTGATCTCTAGCTGGACAGTGGCAGTGTACCCCAACTTCTCAAAATCCCTCTATCATGTGAGGGAGGCTGCAATTTGTAAAGTTTTAAAGGATCAAACAGCTATTGCTACTTTCTTTCACTCAGGAAAGGCGGACAGAAATCCCCTGTTCAATAGCTAATATAATTGAATTGCTTTAACAATTTTGTCCTGTCTCCTGTAGTTAAAACGAAAATGACAAGCTGCTTCAGCAGACAAAAAAAGCCTTCATGATCGAACCTTACAGCCCATTAAATTTTCTGCTTGTAAATGTATCCCACAAAGAAATTCCCCCCCTGCAGAGGGATGCTGTACTAGAAGGGGAGTGATCGTTGCTGTACCGCTACATCCTGCCATCAGTGACTGGTGATGGGGCTTCCTCCAAAGCCATCGTGCTTCAGCATCACCGGGAAAGCGCCCAAGCGGTGCAAGTGGAAAATGACAGAAAGAAAATGAGGAATGGCAGACTAAAACTATTTATCAATATATTAATTGTGAATATTAATACTTTCTGACATATCATTGTCTGAAAGTCAACTAATCCTGCTAAACACAAGTACACACTTAAAATACCTGAAAAAGAAGTGACAATAAGGGTAAGGCTGAAGCTTTCACTGATGTTTTAGCCTTTCACCTTTCAGGAGTTTCAGACTGTCACAGAAGGCAAGTCAGAAAACACAAATTGGAAACATGAAAGCCAATATGCGACTCAGCACTATTTTTCCATCCTGTAACATGGCAAATTCCTCTTCTGCTCTCACGGCAGGTGCGCAGGAAGCTAATGAAGTGTGGTTCACGGCACACCGCTGAAAGGTGCTTTGCCATTTTTCCTCAAAAGATCTGAGAGAGGAAGATCTCTATCTACATCTGTACATACCTAAAGGCTAGGCAAGGTGACAGGTAGAAATCTTTAATGAGAGTGTGAGATGATAACATCCAAATAACCCACAGACAAAAATATGAATCTAAAATGCAGGGTATGTTGGGAGAAGTTCCAATTCAGGAGATGATTTCATTGCATATTTTTCAACAAAAGATACTTCAAACTCAGTAGAATATTTTACAGGGGGAAAAATCACTTTAAAATTCTCCAATTTGTGTGAGAAAGCGAAAAAGTATTTTACTAAAGCAGCACTTTAGTAAAGAAAAAAAATTGGGAGGAAGAAGAAGCAGACAAGAAAAGAGTGAAAATTTAAAATAAAGCCTGCAAAGATTTCCTTTTTGAAAAATATATTTGTGGAAAGCATGTGCCATCTTTCCCACAAACCCGACAAGTAGTTTTAGCTTATCTGAAGTGTTCTCTCTCACCTCAATTGGATAAATTGCTTAGAGCATAGATAGTTTTTAAATTATATCCATGCATTGAATTGATCTACCTTTTTGCTGAGAGAACAGAAAATTTGTTCTGAGAAATGCTTCTTGCCAAAAAATGTACACCAGTTCTATTCTGGAAGACTTCACTTCTTTCTACCTGTTTGTTTCCCCCCCCCTAAATTTAAAAAAGAGATCTTCCAGATGAAAAATAGGTATCTTATTTGTATGTTTGTAGAGGAACAACTCTTATAAACTTGTCTGATATTATCAAGTAGTTTTTCTCTTTGCTGTATGTGAGGCATCTGGCTTCTCTTGAAGGATGGAGAAGTAACATATATGTAAGCCATTCCGTGAATGATCTGAAAAAACCTGTTGTACAAAAATACCTAATTAAGTTATGATAGATATAAAATGCTTAGGATTATATATATATATATATGAAAATGTATTAAATTTTAGAGAATATTTTTTGGTTCATAACAGGACAGACAAGGAAATGCTGTTGTGGAGTGGGGCAGTGACCTATCTAACCGGCTAACCGTGTCTTGAACCGTGTTAGAGATCAACTGTCCTTCAGCAAGTACAATAAAAAGGTCATTGAGTCTATGCCATACTAATGGAATAATCTCGATAGGGGGGACTTCTGAAGGACTTCTGCAGACAGATGGCTAAAAGCTGAAACTCTGACTTCAAAAATCAATGTGCATTTATTTCAAGAACAGTTTCTAAGCCCTGTAACTGGAAGGGGTAAGATGAAACCTGAGCTGAGCCTGTGGGCTCCTGTTTGGCAATGGCTTGTGTCTTCTGGCTGTCCGAGCGCGTGTCAAGGCTGTGGTGTGAGGGACGTTGCTTTTGGCAGGGGTCTTCAAGCAGGTACCTCTAGGTTTTTGTTTCTGCTCTACACACAACCCTCTCCCTAGACCTGGTATGACCATGGTGCCCGACGCAAATGAGATCAAGGTAATTGTCCATCTTTAAGAAGAAAACGCAATTCATGTTCTGACAACACATGTAAAGGATCTGATTTTCAGGTGGGTTTTGAGTCAATGGCTACATTTCCTTGACGTTTAAGCTGCACCCTTGGTATCTATTTTGCACTAAGCTTCACTGGTGCTATGGACATGTATTGTCTTATGAGACTGAAAATGGTGCTTTTGGGATGAAGAGCTGGCATTTAGTTATTTTTAGAAGACATTCCTGTTCTCCTGGAAAGCTTGTGAGATGTCCCAGATGTTTTAAATCTCACCATCCCACTTGCAGACGCTGCTCATAGAATCATAGAATCATTTAGGTTGGAAAAGACCTTTGAGATCACCGAGTCCAACGATAAACCTAATGCTACGAAGTCCACCACTCAACCACGTCCCTAAGAACAGTAGCATCTTGCATGACCAAAATCTGAGCAAGCCTCCTTTTACTGCAAATTGAAACATGAAAACTCAACTTCTTCGCCAAGACAGCACCTGCTGACCATCCGTCTGTTGAACTTTACAGTTAATAATTTTCCCTTCTGCTTATTTCTTTAATGCCTGGGAGATTTCGCTTTACATTTGCTAAGATCAGTTCATTAAAATACTAATTTCAAGCTGTAATTATCTGTTGGTGAGCACTGCCGCTTGAACCAGCGGTAGCACTCTGTCGTGGCTTAACCCCAGCCGGCGTCTAAGTGCCATGCTCGCACACCCCTTGGTGAGACGGGGAGGAGAACTGGGAAAAAGGTAAAATCTGTCATTGAGATAAGAGTTTAATAATTGTAATTAAATAAAATATACTACTATTACTACTACTACTACTAATGATGATAATACTAAAAGGGAAAGGGAGACCACAAAAAGAGAGAGAGAAATAAAACCTAAGGAAGAGGAGTGATGCACAGTGCAGTTGCTCACTGCCCACTGACCGATGCCCAGCCAGTCCCCGAGCTGGCAGCCCCCGGCCAACCCCCCCAGTTCATACCCTGGCCATGACGGTCTGTGGGATGGAACATCCCTCTGGCTGGGTCGGGGCAGCTGTCCTGGCCACGCTCCCTCCCGGCTTCTCGTGCCCCTCCTGGCTGGCAGAGGTGGGACACTGAAGGTCCTTGACTCAGGGTGAGCACCGCTCAGCAGCAGCTACAACCCAGCGTGGTGTTATCCCCATCCCAAACCCAAACACAGCCTGTGCCAGCCACTGGGAAGAAAATTAACTCTATCCTGGCTGAAACCAGGACACGCTGATACGGTCTCATGCCAGGAGAGTTCACAGTTGCTCGGGTCCCTTGGCATTCCTGGCAGGCGTCACTGCGCACTCGGCTAGAGGCAGGTTGGCAAGGATTTTTTGGGGGAAATGTTTTAAGAATCACAGTTAACCACTGAGACTATTTTATGTGGTAGGGAAAGCACATTAACAGAAAACTGCTGTATCCATTAGAAATGAACCTGATCTTACTGAAGTTGTCATCGAGGTTTTGTGTGCCTTGTAAATTTTAAATTAAAAATCAATTATGGAACAGCCCTTAATCTCCTCTTCAGAGTTGATTCATATTTGGATACCAGCTCTGAGACCCTGCGTGACCTCCCTCCCCGCTAAGTACGACACAGCAAAGGCTGATTTTTCTATCTTCCTACTCACGTGCCATTATTCAATTTTTTACTGCATTATGAAGAAGAGTTTTAATAATCGAGCCAGATTAAATGCATAAAAGGATGCTTCTGACAAGTTAGAAACAGAGAGAAGCTGTGCATTTCTAGCAGATTTCAAGCTCTGTATTATCACAGAGCGTAAGAGATGATTAACAAAGAAAAATATTACAGTTATCTACTCCCTTTGAGAGCCTAACTAATGAACCTCTAACAGCTGCTGTTGAAAAATCAGCAACACTATCACTATCAATTTCAAGACAAAGCACAGCTGACAGATGTTTGAAGTGATAAATCAGGCTGCACAAGGATTAAAATAACAAGCCCCAAATGGCCTTTAAAAGACAAAGGTGCTGCAGCAAACTATTTTCAGCCACTTTGGATACTGTCAAAAGTTAGATCACTGATACAATTATCTTGCAAAACAGTAATGTTATGAAAAAATCTAACAATGGTGATACTTGAGCCAAGTTTTGAAAAGAACAGGTTTTATAGTCATTTGTGGTTTTAATGGCAGAACTGAGAATGCCGTGCTGCCCTGAATATTACTTCTGGGAACGAGTTATGAAAAGTATGCGCTGGGCTGAAGCATAAAATGTAACTGAATTGCATTCTTGTACATTTTAATTAATCCTATTTTAAAGCAAGAAGTTACATTTTAATAGGCAATGAACACCATTATTTAAATAAGGCGTAAGATTTTTACATTGCTTCACTGCAGGCTGTGTTTCCTAACAACCTGTCACTGATGGGATGGAGATAAAGAGCCCATTCCTGGGAGATACCGGGTGCTTGCAGACTCTGCTGCCTTTAATGGGAGACAATTGGAGCGAGGGGAGAGTGAGCCAAAACAAATTTCAAGTTTCTGAACTTTATCTCCGCTTTCACTGTTAAGTGCACCTTGTCAGAGCGTGCGTAACTCTCTGCTGGGGCAGAGAGGAAACGCTCAGTTCAAAAAATAGAAAAATGCAGATATTTTCCTGGCACGGCTCCTGGCTCAGGTGGGGTGCTGCGGGAGGGGTGGTAGGATGGGCGGCGATGCCGTGCGGTGCCAAGCTGGCGGGAGGTGATACCCACGCGGAGCTGCCACCTCCCTGGCTGAGCATCACGCTCACACCACGGTTTAAGCACAGTTTAGGGACACCACAGAGATCAGCAGGCAGAGCTCCCAGTGCGAAAGAGCTGCCACAAGCGCTTTCTGTGTGCTGATACCTTGGGAGAGCTGTGGTCAGCCCACGTCCCTGGGCAGCAGACCTCTGCTGAAGAACCTGTTAACTGGGGCTATTCAGTGACTCTTGGTGATTCCTCCTGAATCCTCCTAGTTGAAGAACGTGTGTGGATGTATCCAAGAGTCCATCAGCTGGGCAGGGATTTGAGGGTGTTGGCTGGTAATCTCACGTTCAAAGCTTTCTTCCAGAAAAACACATTTTGTTGTTTACTTGAAGCATGACGTTCCTTCCAGGAATTCCTACTTCCCACGTGCACTGTTAGCGCCCGGGGAGGGGGACAGTCAGCCCCAAGCCAGCGCAAACTGTGGGAGCTGCTCGGTACATTCTTGGCACGTCCCTAAGAAAAATATTTCTGCTTAAAAGCTTTGCGATAGAAACACGTGGGAATTACAGGAATACACTGGATTGCTGCTGATACAGAGGAAAAAAGTGAGATAGCGCTCCGCAAGAAGTATGACGTGTTGGGGGTTAGGTGACACCTGGCAGGGATTTGGGATGAAGGCAGGGCTGAAGTCCCTCTTCCTCCTCACCAGGCAGCCGGGTGGAAGCTGGGGCTGTGCTGGGAGCTGCGTGCCCCGTGCCTGCCAGGGGAGCACGTGCTGCCGCACAGCTTCGCTCCTCCCCGCAGTATGCATGGAAGACCATGGCAGTTTTCTAAATTAAATTAAAATCTTTTTCCTTTTCAAACCACTTAGCATGAGGTAGCACACTGGGGCACTTTGAGATATTTTATTGCTGCCTACACACATGCATGCATGCTGCTTTCTTAAATGAATTACTCTTTTAAAGAAGGAAGAATCACTGACTGAGCTGCCTTATTATTAAGTTTTAAGGTGAAACAATATTAGCCTTTGCCTAGCAGCAGCCAGCCATGCCTGCAGCCATTGTGTGCTGTATAATGGTATAGTAACAGTGACATCATACTGTAAGGTCCTATAGAAACCCAATTTTAATCCCTTTTAATTTATTCAGCCATGTTTTCTGTCCCCAAGAAGAGGGAAACCAGAATTCCTTTCAGCCTGAACTTGTTTGCACTCTGAGGATTTGGAGAACAGTTTGAGATTAGTTGGTCACATCTTTGCTAAATTAAAAGCTTTCTAAAATAGAAACATTTTCCTTAGCATTTTTTTTAAGGTATTTATCAGTATAAAAACCAGGTTGCTTTGAGTCATTTTTAAAACAGACAAACAAACTGCAATTGGTCCCATTTGAGACCAATGCTAGGTACATGAAAAGTTAATTATAAAATGAAATTACTGATATGTTTGAGAACCTTTAAAAATTACGAGGTCTGAATCTGAAATCCAGTCACCATGTAAGTTTTAACAGGGCTTAATCAGAAGTTAGTTAGTCATCTGTCCTGATATAATAAATCCATGATTTGGTTTAAAAAAGGAGAAACGGTGAGTTCAATATCTAGTTCAACTAGAAGAGTGTCACATGTGCCTGGCTTGTTCCCTTTCAGTAATTTACGGAGATATTTAATATCTAAGATCTTTCAGAAAGAAAGGCTTACATCAGATGAAAACGCTACATTCTAGCACAATAGGAGTTAATACAAATTGCTGTCATTTGCATATAAAAATATAATTTCAAACCTATTTGCTCCACATATTCTGTATCTGTATCAAACAAAAAGGGAATGCGTTCAACACATCTTTACATCTTTCAATCTTTCTTTTACTGTGAATTACTGCGCACATAACCACAAGTATTAACTTGGTCTCATCCCATGATTTATTTGATGTATTTCAATTGGCATATAAAGAATAACATTTTCAGGTTATATAAAAGAACTGTACTAGCAGGGTGCTTGCAGTTGGTGGAACAAACATTAAAGGCAGATAAATCACCTGCGGGAGGACTGGGGGTGGGGGAAATAGGACTCTAGCACATTGCTTTCAAGGCATACGTCTAAAACATAACCCTAGAAAATGTACAGTCCTAGAAACAAGACAGTAGGAAGCGTTCTCTTCAGATGCATACTAAAGGTGTTTTGGAGGAAAAGCTGTATAAAAGCAGAACCTTAACAAGCCCTCCCTGTGTTAGCATGAATAGTGCAAAGTGAAATGCAAATATCAGTGGAGAAGTGCTGTAATAGCCAAAGGACCCCAAACCTTTGACTGCAAAACCTTGAAAAGTCTGAATATGAGGTCAGTTTAGACAAGCATTCAGTGAGAAATCTCAGCTCTGTTAACTTGTTTGTCTTCACTCACAGCAGACGTTCTTTTCCCCAGAAGTTTAGGTGATGTCTGTTACCCACATTCCTCTGACGCCCCTTTGACTCTCTTCCCTGCTCCTGGACTTGACTATGCATGGTAACAAAACCAAAGTGTTCCTTTTGCACCTTGGTATTAAAATTTCTTTGGGGATTCTTCTTTTTTTCGTTCCCCACTGTCTTGACCTCCTTGGCAGATAATGAATTTGCTTCCAAAATGGATTTTGCCAATTTAAAATCTACTCTGAAAACAGCCATTCTGCAGTAATCAGTTTTCCCTACTTTTTAAAAAGGAGAACAAACCATTCAGAAGGATCCATAATTGCAAGGAAGACTTACAGGTCACTGCTTAATTCATGCACTGTCTGAAAAGGTTTAGTATAAAAATTTTTTTTTTTCATTAAATAGCCAAATTCTGAGTCTGTATAATAAACTAACCACAATTTATAAGTGAGTTTGGGACTGAATGTTAACAAGTGCCATGAGTAATCTCGAACCCCGAAGAAATCAGGGTTAGGAAGAACAGGTTTTTAAAGCAAGAGATATGAGAAGTGAGCTGATAAGCAGAAGGTGCAAGAACTGGTGATACGTAAGTGAAGCCAGGCTTCTTAAAAAGTCATGCATTCCTTCTTGTTTCTAATGCAGGTTTTCATACAGATTGTGGAGATCAAAGAAGGAAATAAATTCAAATGTAACTGCTGCCTAGACCAAAGTTGGTAATAAGCATATGACAGACAAAAAAGCAACTCTGCTGTAAATGTTTTAAACTGCCTCCTGTGGATACAAAAGGTGGTTCTACAGGGACAGGAAGAAATCCCTTGTATTAAAATTGAATGTGCTGCCCTACGTGATCAATTACAAAGATTTGCTGAAGTCTATAAATATGTATGTGCATGACTGAATCGGTAATAAAACTGCGATTTTATAAATCTCTGAGTCTCTACGATCAGGCCAATAAACTGTGTTACATCAAATAACATTACAACTTCTGATCTGTATGAAAGTGCCAGTTGCTCCTGATGAACTGTTTCAGGAAGGGCTTCTTGGTCTGCCCCACCTGCTCGCGATGCTGCAGGGATAAGGATGTGGGGACCACAGCCCCATGCCAGTTCCCCATGTGCCTGCACCACCCGCCATTAAACTTAATCGGGACCAGGCATGACCATCAAATTAGACAGAGCATATGCATGGTAGTGTGCTACAGATTTTAGTTCAGAAATCTGTAAATAAATCTGGTTTCCCTGTTCTTCTTGGCTGGGGTTGAAGCAGGGAACCTTCCAGCTCCTGTTTGAGGTGCAGCAGCTCCTTCTGCCCACAAGCCAGGCGCAGAGGAGAGCAGGACGGCTGGGCTCGCAGTGAGAAACAAGGATTATCACTTACACTCAGAGAACAGGAAGCCTGAATACATTACTTCACCAAACAGAGAGCTGATGTTTCCAAATCCTGTTCCAGAAAAAAAAATCTTGGCAGATCTCCTTCCAGTCAGCAAAGGGCAACACCTTATTAATGTAGATAAGATGTATGTGGCTCATGTTAGATGTTGCTTAGGGCTCTGCTGGCTTTCAGCAAAAAATCTGGGTAGTTGAATATGGATCAAAATGTTTAAACAATTCTGATGTGCACTTCATTGCTGCTCAGTACTTGGGAAGAGAGGTCTTCTCAAGGGTGCCAACAGCATGCTTCACTTAGCTGCTGCTTCTCCCTTTGCCTTCATGGTCACTACAAAGGATAAAGGTAGCACAGATTGGAGGGAGGAGGAGAGGTCGCTACACTGCTGCATTGCTCCTCTCTCTGGTTTGGGATGCTGCTTGCCTGGCCCCGTAGCCAGACTGTGATGCTGCTACCACTGTTCCTCTATTCTTAAGGTGCGAGAGCTGCTCCTGCTTCCCTGGTCATTGTATTCCTCCCTGGTACCATCCTGCTGGGTGCTGTACATTGGGAGCACGTCCCTAATTACTTTGCACTAAAGACAGCCAGTCTTCTCTTCTGTGTCCTGGCTTGTCCTGGAAACCCTCTCCTTCCCCGCTATCGGAGAACGGGCGGTCAGGCATGCACGCACAGAGCCAAGAGAAAGCATTGCATTTGGAAGAATGTTAGTACTGAAAGGTTAGATAAAGTCTGATGTTCTACATTGAAAGATGTACTTGATTTCCTACATGGTAAGTCCAAAGCTAAATGTACTATACATCTGGGTCATTCTTTGTAATAAATATGTTGCATTTTGCATGACTGTAGGAAGAAAAGATTCCCTACCACAAGTCAGCCCCATGCAGCCATCCACGAGTTTCAATAACAAGCAACTGCAAACCATGTTGGCTGCAGATTTAAATTCTCCTGTCTGATAGCTACAGGCTACATGCAAATAACTGATACGTGTGATTGTGACAAAACTGAGTTATAACACCAGGTAGTCCTGAGAGACTATGCTCTGTTGCAGGTCAGGAATGGCTAACCACTGCCTTTGGGTTTCAATATTTATATATATTACGTGATAAATGAATGAACAAGATACATGTGTTTTTTAATGCTCCACCCATGGCTTCAACCTCTCGAAGGACCAGCGTTCTGAATATAGCATCTCTTATTTTTTGCTGTGGCTAATACTACAGTTCTGCCTTGGTATACAGTCTGGGAATTTATAAAACAACCTTGTCAGCTGTGCTACACAAAATACTTCTTAGAGAACCATTCCTTTTCTGATTTCCTTCATGTCTACATTATTTACAGAGCAAACAAACAGAGGGAATCAAATCACACAACCTACAAAAAGAGTGAAAAACAGGGCCTCACTTGCTCCCAGTAGTGAAGAAATGTAGCGTTAAGACTTGAAACTCATTTCCAATTTTCTGCGTTCCTAACACTGTCTCTAAACAGTGCATTATCTCACATACCAGATGTGCGGCAGTATCTAGGTACAACAGGGTGCGATAAGTATGGAATTTCAGCCCTATTTCTTCTTTTATGTTTTAAGTCAGATCCTTACTCTGATTTTAATTTAGTTTTTTGTCTTGTTTTCTGTGTGCTTTGGGGGGTGGGAGACAAGTGGGGAGTTTGGCATTCAATTATAGAAATGGAAAAAGAAATCATCTGGGACTCAAAATACCTTAAGTTAAGAACACAAGAGAAATCAACATCCAAACCTCTAATTTTATTTAAAATGGTGTAAAACCAGAGTATAGAAACAACTTATGCTGATTTGATTAACTCCTCTTAAGTGGAATTTGCCCCCAAGACAGCAGTCTCTTGGCTGACACAACAAGCTGCAGCTGGAACTGAAATAAAGCGGAGACGTCTTGAAAGTTATTTGAACTGCTGTCAAATGCTATTCTGAAAATACTATTTGGATATTAAGTAATTTGAACATATTTCAATAAATACCTCGGTTGCTTTTGTGTTACTATGAGGTTCACTACTACTACTACTACTACCACCGCTACTACTACTGCTATGTTCTGTCTCAGCTGAGAGATGGTGACCTTGTAAAGCAGTTAGATGGTGTTGCAAGAGCATGTTTTTCATGTATAAGTAGTCCTCCTGAAAATAGAGGACATAAAACTTTGCAGCAGGATGAATATAAAACTTGGATTACAGCATGCTAATCTTCTGGTATGTTAGTAGTATTTGGGAGCTGGAAGGTGGGAGTTTGAGCTCAAGGGAAAAGAAACCACAGTGGGGGAACACGAGCTTTATTCTTCAAGGCACATTTTTGTCTTGCTGTTTCTCCAGGAAGATTCCTTTGCCTGCAAGGAGTCAAGTGGATTCAAAGGAAACTTCTTACTGGTTTCCGTGGGCTTTGACTGGTCCTCTACGCCTGATCATCACCTTGGTGCTCATGGCCCTGTAGGTGCGAAGATGGTTTCTGTGGAAGTTGAAAAGATTTGGTTCTTTGCAGGATCAAATGGCTGCACACCTTTAAAGAAGCCAAGCATGATGCGCAGTGCTTCCAGTCACCACAAATGAATGAGCTAATTAAATTATTTTTTTTGCTTGGTATACTGCATAGTCCAATTAAGAATGCTAAGCCAATCATCTTGAAATAAATCAACCATATTGTTACATAATTCTTTTTAATAAACAGAGATATCATCATATGAACTAGGTTCTAAGGGTGCCAGATGCTCCTAAAAAGGGAGTCTAATTTATTTCATTGATTTTAAGTAGCGACCCATTCATGTGTGATAGCTTTTATCATCCAAAATGCTAATTTTTATCTGAGTTTAAAGTAGTTTTCTGTCTTTCTCATACATAAATGAGAGCACAGAGGAGCTAAATAAGGACCTTCCTTAATTCCCCATCACACAATCACATAAAACTGTTGTCCCAAAACGCTGAATAAATGTCCCTTTTAATATAGTTAATAGGATTGCAATAGAAAAGAGGCCAAAAACCTCTCTTAAAATTATTGTACCCAATATGAAGAAAAAACGTACGACCTCCAAGAAGAAAGGTTTTTTCTGAAGAAAGAGCACATGCTGGAGGGTTAGGAGTCTGTAATGAGAAAAGGGGCATGAATTGGATTTATTGCCAGCCCACGGTGCTGCCCAGTAATTGTGCTCAACCCTGGAGGAGAGCAGAGCATGCCACAGCTGGGGGGAACTGCAACACGCTTGGAGTCTCAGACAGACTGGGAAACCTAGTTCCCTTTGTGAAAAAAAAGAAAAAAAAAGAAAAAAAAAAAAGCTTCCAGGCTTTAGTTGGATTAACATTTTAAGGATACTGTTGAAGGAGATGGGAAGTAGAGATGTTCCTTTCAAATACTGTCAATGACGTAGACTCCTCCAGAGGAAAGCATAAGGCGTACATCTAACCCGGTAATCAAGCAAGACTGTTTTTAGCTTTCTGCCCTTGGTTTATGCCTTTTTCTCCCCTAGAGAAGATTACACAAAACAAAAAATGTTTTGGCTGGGTTTTGATAGCTTCATTGGAGGGCTGAATGAGTCATACAGAAGTCAAGGTGTGCAAAGGAGCTTTAGTGGATAGTCCTCTTCTAACCCACCAGCAACTACTTTCCGAAGAAATTGCTACTGAACATTCATAATCTGCACCCCTCAAAGATGCAGGCGATTGGAACATAAAGGAGAAGAAAGAAATGGGATAACTGAATATTTTTGGTGCGCCTGTACCTACCACTCTGATTCATTCCTGTTTATTTTGGACCTCAACAAAACAGCTTTTGCTTTGTACTTGTACCTGGACAGTGATTATTGAAAGCTCTTTCTCTGGATGAAAGTTGAAGGAAACCCCCCTGTGGTTTCCATTTGGACATTAGAGGGTTGATGTGTTTTGCTGTCACATTCTATTTTTAAATGCATGACACGGCACAGGTGTTCAGACTCCAAATCCTTAGCTAAATCTGTCATGTCTCTGCAGCTTGTCAGTACATCAGCTAACAAACCGAGGGGAGAATGAAGTTCCCATATAGTAGAAAACTGCAAATGCTTGACAGTAGTTCACAATAATTTCTCTCCATAGCTGAAAAATATCACTACACTTGATAAATTTTCAGGTGTTATAATTGCCTTGAGGTTCATTTGCCTATCTAGATTTTCTTGATTTAATAATTTACCTACAAGCCCTAAACATGTAGGACACAAACTAACAGATGATTAAAAATGTAAATTGTTTTTGAAGGAGCAAAACTTGTTAGTCTGCCTTGAAATGCAGGCTGGCAGTTTTACCTCTGTGCTTGCTATTCATAAAAGACTGGCTGAATTCAGAAAGATGAGATTTAAAAAAATTACAAATCATCTTCCTGTGTCTGCTTTAAGCATCTATGTATGCATATATTTCAGCATATATAGTTTTAAGCTATATCTGTGGGTATTGCTAAAATGTAACACAGCAAAGAATATATTTTAAGCAAGCTGGTCTTGAGTTTTTACTCCAAAAATGAGGTTAGCCCACACTAATGCTGTTCTCAAAATTTTTGCTGCATATTACACATTGCTGATGCAGACTTGAGGGAAAAGTATACCACGTGGAAACTATATAGGGATAGAGAAAGATGGAGGAATGAAGCAGTTCTTACAGAACTGGTGCTCCAGTCACCAAGAAAGTGTACCTTGCTGCTCCCCTCTGGAGCATACTCACATGCAAGGAACGTTTCCTTCTGCCTCTACAAGGCCATTCTCTGTTGCGGTGCTGGAGGACCAAACTCAGGACCTAACCTTGCAAGTCAAGCTTAGATCTCCTAAAGAGACCTGAAGTGAACCATCATGTCCTTCTAGTTAATGTACAGGAAAAAAAGGTGAATGACAACTATTCCTTTGCAGATGATTATTTACATTTTGGCTTAATGATCTTTTAGCACCTGTCGCTAAACGAAAACAGTGGTGTCTATCTCTGTGATATAGTATTGAACCCCAAGGGATGCACTTGATTCTTGCACAACTAAGTGCAACTAATTCAAGACCCCTGAAGTTTTGATTCTATTCCCTACGTAATCCTTACTATCTGGCACAGAAGGGAATTGAGTCAGGGATCCCCTGAGTAATCTGAACCCATAAGTAGTCCACAGGGACGAATAGGTATCATTCAAGGGTACTGAAAGAGCTGGCTGATGTTCTTATGAGGCTCTTCGCTATCAAGTTTGAAAAGTTTTGGAGATGGGGGAGGTCCCTGATGACCAGGAAAAACCCAAATGTAGCGACCGTTTTCAAAAAAGGCTAAAAACAATCTGGGAGATTACCAGCTGCTCAGACTCACTTCAGCCTCTGGGGAAATCACGGAGAAAATCCTTTCTAAAGTCATATCTGGGCACATGAAGGGGAAGATGATGACTGGTAATAGCCAGCATAGATTTACCGTGGATTTACTAAATTTACCATGTTTGACTAAACTGATTGCCAAATATTTATCAAAAAACTAGATCTGTGGGTGAGGAGAGAGCAGAGGAATGTCATCTACTTTACCGAAGCTTTTGACGCAGTCTCCCAGGCATCTCTGTCTCTAAGTCGGGATGTTGCTGCCTTGCGAGTGGACTGCTGTTTGGCTGAAAAAGCAGCCGGACTTGGGCTCAGAAGGTAGTGGTTAATGAATTGTACTCTATCTGAAGGTCAGTAACAAATGGAGTCCTGTTCTTCTTTAAGACTATAGACTGAATTCACTCAGTGATTTTGTAGGCTTAAATTTTCATAATCGCTGTCCTTATTGAAAAGTTTTGACGTAGTTTGCTGGAAAAGAGAGTATAAATAAAAGTAACACCCCCCTACCCTCCCAACTAATCTTCCCAAAGAACATGATTTAAACAATTTTGTTTGCTTCAAACTTCATTATAAAGTTATTTTTAAATTATGTTGTCAAAAGTTGTAGCTGTTGGGTTTGAAGAATCTGAAGGAGGGGTGTTATTAAACATGCAGATTTTACACATTAAGGAAAATATAACTTTTGATTCAACAGACAGTGCTGGGTGCTGAGTATTTAAGTCAGCTCCTTCCTCTCACTATTAGCAGTGTGCTCCTACCCCTCAGGGCCCAGCAGTGCAACATCACCAGGGGGGCGGACTTCCTTCACCAGGTTAAGCAAACATGGGTAGCAGAAGAGACACTGCTACTGCCTTCCTCCACTCTTCCAGTACACTGTCTTTCCTTCATCAGAGAAATGCTTGTGCCAAAATGCAGGATACGATCCATTTTTAGAAAAAAAAAATAAATCCTAGCAGCTTTATTTTTTAAATATGATGACTCAAAGTTGGTTATCTGAGCTACAGGCTTGGAATGGCAACACGTAAATTCATTTACCAATTAATTTCCCTTGTTTCAAATGTACACATTCCTTGAAACAGAAGTCGTATTTGCATGGTGTGGTAGACTTCAAGGACAGCTTTCATTTGCTAACTTCGCAGGACATCGTCTTACAGATATATATACTGAATGCGTCATAGGATCAGATGTTCTTCCTTGCTTGGTAATACAGCTAGACACAGACTGCGTCCTATTTGAGTGGTCCATAAGACAGTGCGCTTCTTGAATAAATGACCTAAAAGTGTTTTGAAGAAATTGGAGGTTTTTTTTTTGCCTGATAAGACTTAGAAGTATCCCAGTGCAGACATACGATTAGAACCATGTCAAAGAAGAATGTATCTCAAAACAATTTTTGAGAATTGTATTTACATCTACAAGGATAAAAAAAGATTAATTGTGATCTACTGACTTAATCTTTCACCCTGCAGATGGATGCAGTATTGCAGACCCCATTGCTTCCACACCACAGAGAGGGCTCAACCAGCTGGCCCCAAAATTGAGAATGCAATCAGAAAATGAGCAACCAGATTGGAAAAAGACACACATTTATGTACTTTCATGAGTTACATCAATCACTTGCACTTATTTACACTGTCTTACAGAACATTAGTAAATGCATAGAACATTAATATATTTTTACAGCAGTGTAATTTATAAAAGGAAAAAATAGGTACATCTCTGATGCATCTACTATTAAATTTTGGCTGAGGGAGATGAGACTGTTAAACTACTCACCTTGCATACACTACTTAAAATTGACAAAGTACAGCCTAGGAAAGTTATTCTGGATCTTATCCTCCAGGGTCAATAATTCTATACTTGGAGCCTTCTCTGAACCGATTTGTCTGTATTTCAGATAGGAACACACCTTGATGTTTCTAACCAAATTGATGAATTTCTCCCACACATTTATTGTTCTTATTTCTGACTACTGCAAGAAAAACTAGCACCTTGTCTGGCTCTTAATGGGAAGTTTATCTATTAAAGATGATGACTTGTATGAGAAACAGGTGGTGGTTCCAAATAAAAGGACTGTTTTACAACTACTCCAAATGGATTTCTTCAAGGAGTAGGAAATATGAAGCAATATCAGGTTTATGTCAACAGAACATGTGATTTTTTTTTTGTAGCATCTTTCAACAGAAGCTTTCCTTACACTGACAGCTACAAAGGATGTCACTGCTTGCAAAGAAACGCGTCCCTCGGGAATTTGTGGGGTATTTCTTTAATCAGAAATTAGAGACTGAGCAAACTACTTTGGTATACAATCTGTTTATGTGTAATTCCTGCTGTTATTTTTCTTTTCAGCTACTACTGTATTTCTCAGAGCACCAATGTGTGCTCAGCCCTGTACAGAAAACAGAAGGCACCCTTGAAGAGCTTGCAATGGAAGTAATATGTCAGGGAGACTGGTAATGTTTCTAGCTAGATACAAGAATGTTCTCCCTGAGCTCTGCGCTGATCAAAGTCTCATAACTGTACTTGTCCTACCTTTTGGTGTCATGCTTGCTAACTTGTGCATAGTTCTAATACAGTCATGTAGTTCACATTTTCAGAATATACACACAGCGTCCCATCCTCATGGACTAACTGCCGACATATGAAAAAGAAAAACAAACCTGTCTAGATAGCATGCTCAGAGATGGATAAAAAAAATGGCAGTGAAAGCATTGCAGTTTGAAGCAGAAAGAATTTTCCAAGAGAATTATTCAGAACATAATATCTTCCTCCTGCACACAGCTCATTTTCTTCATCTGCAACACTGCCAAGCTCTCTGAGAGTCCTCTATCCTTCGGTGGTGTCTTTTAACCCTAACAAGTTGGGTCAGCGCTGTGGATATCTTTCCATTAAGATGTTCTATGAAAATCAACAGGACAGAGGGAAGAAAAAAAGATGTAAGCTACTCCAAACAAACATGACCGATAGAAAAGATCAATGAAGAGGCAAAACTTGCTGTGACATAATGCTAACATGGTAGTTCCTTGAGAAAAAGGTCCCCAGGAACAGGCAAATAATGCCATCTATAGCAAAGTGTCTCAAGAGTAATAGAAAAGAAGATAGCTAAGCATAACAGGAAGGAATTAAGAAAACTTGGTGTATTATATTAGGAAAAACCTACATCACAGGAAGATATTGATAGCTTTTCCTGGTAGCCATCTGCTAAAGAAAAGAACAAAAGAGCAGGGAGAGCTTGAGAGACGGTAAGTACGCTTCTTCCACAGGTATATAAGAGATGCTTAGGTCCTAAACCCCTAACCTCTAAAACCACCGTGAGGGATGTACGACCCAAGTAGCCCTTACATTTTAAAAACACAAATTCCCCTGATTTTGCTTTGGATCATGCCTCGCTGAGCTCCTGATCCACGTACGGGCTGTCTTGGGATACAAGTCGAGGCATTTCTTCATTGATTTCTGATGAAGGATCCAGTCCAGGATGTGGTTTTCACGCACCTTTGACTAAGGTCCCAGAAAGAAGAAAAAATGCTTGCAACGATGCCTCCACTGCTTTTTATTTTAATTTAGTTTCTAGTTTCTTTAATCCAGTGTCTCCTTGCAGAAGCAACTACATCTTTTAGTAGGTGTGAGAGAAAAGTCGCTTTCCTGCTTGCACTGAATTTGAACATATATGTCCCACCTCCCACCAAAAAAAAACCCACAAATTTGTACTTATTCTCTCTCTTCCTCCAAAATGTAGATCCAGGCAGCTTTCAGTCCCTTTGAGGGCAGGAAATGAGCACCCTCTTGTAGAATACTGTCTACCTTGATAAATACGATACTGTCCTGAAAGATGCAGTCTCACTTTTCCTCCTGCTGCACTAATTAGGGGATAAGCTCCGACTTATCTCGCAGAGAGAATGGAAATATTATCACCTATTTATTCATTAGTCATTAAAAGCTGCTCTACCTGAGGCTAACCAGCTTCCCTTAAAAACGCCTGCTAGCCTACTTGGAAGAAGGCATCCCTGCAACCCAGAGGAAGACTGAAGCTTCTGAGAGGGATACATTTGAAGCTGCTGCTCCGTTCTTCTTGGACCTTGCTAGGTATCTCCCTTGCTTCTGCATGGGGAGCTTGTCTCGTCCTCAGGCACCATGTGCAAACTGCAGTAGTTTAATTCCAAGCTGTGATATAAAGAACTTCTGTACTATCTTTTAATGACTTTGAATTTTCCAGAAATGTAGAAAAATTCCTGGCCATGTTTAATTAAGATGTTTTTCTCAACTGAAGAAATAAGAAAAAAAACCCCACCTTTATTTGTGTAGGTTTTCTTGCCCAGCTAAAATTGATCACTATTTCTTTTCCAGTTGAGTATTTTGAAGATGAGCCTGAACCAAATTAATTATACGGTAGCCCATGTTTTCATTACAGCCAAGGGTAGATTAAGATGTCTTTTGTAGCCTCTACGTGTCTATATAATAACAACCAAAACCCCGAAATGTGACCACCCCAGGAAGTCTTGGTGAACTTCTGATTGGAGTGCAGGTGTGTTTTGGCTTTCGGACACATTTCTGCTTCAAATATTATTTTAGCCCATTTCCTAAGAAAATCAAGCTCCCTATGATGCTGTGGCCCATTAGCTGTACATCAGTCCCACTCATATAATTGTTCAACCATTCTGTGCATTGCAGTTGGATCTGACAGAGCTGCTGACCTCAAGGATAATTAGATTCCTATTAAATAATTGTAGTGGGTAAGAAAGAAATTGGGACATCGGGCACATATTCATAGCAGAGCAGGCTTTAGTAATACCTGCTTACAGACCAGTTTATCTCAATATTCCCGAAATGCACAGAAGGATATTGATATCACTGGTATCGAATAAGTCGGTTAAGTCACCATTGGTTTGCGTTATCAGGACTAGTTTTATTATCTAAATAGAACATAAAGTTGAATCTCCTTCACAGTTACAAGCTTTATTGACATCAATTAAAAATAAATCTAGGAGATAATAGGAACTGGAAAAGACAATCCAATCCATCAAAACCCAAGAAAGATACAATACCTATTACATTTGTATTTTTCACCACATTAATATTATTATTCCACAAAAAATATAACTGTGCTGTTCATTGAAAGAATATTGCAAACTCACCAGAAGGCAAATTTCTGCAGAATGGAGTTCTTAGTAATCATAAATACAAAGCAAGCTATTTTAAATTCACTCCTTCCCCATTGTTCAATACTGAGTATTAAAACCTGCAACACTGAACCTTCAGTCTAAGCAAGCAGAGTAACAGATCCCATCCAATATCCACAAAAAGGTTTTGTTAAATAAAATGTGGAGTTTAAATTCCCTAGTTACAGCACTGTTAGGCTGTCCATTGCTGATAATACATAGGTCATGCATATCTGAATAAAAGGATTATGGGGTAAATACCATAAAATGGATCTGACTATGAGGTATGTCATGTTTTCATTCTTACATTTAGAGGCATTTATTTTAAATCAAATAGGTCCTAACTCAACAATTAATTTATTCTCCTGTCAGACACTCAACTGCCTCGGTATTAAGTTAGTTTCAGTTAGGTGCCAGGAACTAGATACTGAATATTGGTGAGAAGAAAAATACGAAGAGGCTTGAAAAGTGAGATGGGTGAGGATAGCTTTCCCTCTTTTTAAGAACTTTAAGGAAAAACATCAGCTGTGATTTCACCAGAGCTGTTGTAGAAAAAAATATCTGAGATTTTGAGTTCCAGAGGGAAGGAGAAAAAGTGTAAAGAAACAAAACCCCTTCTGTGCCCCCAGAAAAGCAGCTGCATCTCTTGGTCTTCATCTAAATTTTACAAACCAGAGCTCACTGCCACAGCAAGACCTTGATAGGAAGAGGGTGTCAGAAGGGAAAAATATGCTTTTTAGAAGAATAGTGTAGCATCTATAACATCTGTAGTTCTGTAAAACTTACTTGTTTAATAAAAAAAAAAAAGTATGACAGCTCCCACATCATTTCTTAGTTTTCTTTTGCTTTAACATTAGATATCCACTCAGATATTGCCTTGTAACAAATGAGTTTTAAAATGGACAGGTTTAAATGGAAACACTCTAGAAGTACATTATACAACCTAGGACTCAAAGCCGATAAAGCCTTTGGGTTGATCTACTACCAGAGAGCTTGGACAGACAGCTGTCAGCAAGGGGTACACTAATGGCTATTAACAGATTCTGGAAAGGTAACTCCATCTATTTAATGTTTCCTGTACAAATGCAGTATGTTTTGCTTTAAGTAAAAAAAAAAATAAAAATTGAAAGCTGGTCAGTAGAAAGGAAGGTTGTCTTTCTACCTGCTCCTGTACCTTGGATCAGGTAGGCATCTCCAGGAGGAACAGAAAAGCAAGGAAGCTGCTGCTTCTCCTGGAGGAACTGAGCATCCTCTGCTTGAAAGAAACTTTAGGAGGATGAATCAAGGAGGGAGGGAGGAAAAGAGGTGGCAAGCAGCAGCTCACGGCAGAGTGCAGCTCAGAGAAGCTCCCTGAAGGGCCAGAGCCTTCCTTACAGCAGAGAGCAGACCCAAGCCATGGGAACATGAAGACTGATGGATTTGTCATTAAGCACAGAAGACTGTGCAGTTTGATTAAAAAATGGTTGTTTCCAGTACTCGTAGACTAATTCAATGACTGTAAACTACACAGCAGAAGCAGAATCTGGCATGCAACTGCAGCTGTATCACAGGATTTGTCTCAGCCTGACAAGGAGCTTAATATCAGTATTTTCCTTGCCTTGAATGATGAGAGAATTGAAAGTAGCCAATGGACAAAATTTAATCTGCTTTAAAAGCAAGTGAGGTGCAATTTAGTGAGTGATTCTCAAGTAAGTGGCCCAGGCTAACACACCTGATAACACTTCAGTGGTGCCACAGGGACAGAAGTAACATTATCTGCTAGGAATCTTTCCATAAAGCTGATTAGCATTTTGTTAGTTTAATGAGTGGAAAAAACAAAACAAGCTTTAGCCTTCTCCCTGGCACAGTTTGCTCAAGAAACTGAAGGACTGGGCTTTGCTTCTCCCTTGCTCCACATTATGTCACTGCGAAAATGTCTCTGTTGCTGGTCAATTAAGATCAGATTCAGTGGCCCTTTTCAGCTGCTACAGTGCTTGATCTTATTAAAAAAAAAAAAAGTTTGAAGGCTTGACTGTAATTTAAAAGACAAAAATTTTATCTTTGAATTATTTAAGACATTGCTTCCCAACTTCTTCTATTCTATTGTTTCTGAATATCTTAGAGAGATTTTTATTTGCTTTTAAACCAAGGAGGCTCCAAACTAAAAGCATATTTTAAGAATCCATAACAGAATAAAGTACAAGAAGAATATTTTATAATTATCCCCAAATTAAACATTAAAATGCATAAAATAAGGATTTTAGTTTCTCATATGCAATACTAACTTTCTGACACACATCTACATGACCTAAAACCAGTAGTTGTACAGTTGTTTCTCCTGCATTTAAACCTGGAGGCTGTTCAGACATATGTAGATTTAAACCTTGCCAGTCTGGTCTCTCGGCAAGATTTAGTGGCATTGGCTTGTGCTGCCACATTTGGCTTCCAGACTGGAGTTGGGTTGAACTCTGTGAACCAAGCAAGCAGTACAGTGGAGTTTCCATGTGCTTATGTAGACCGTTGCCTTGTCATGCAACCTCTGTCCTGTAGGATATGAAATAAATATAACTATATTTTGTCCTAAAAATATATTGAAATGTATTGTAAAGATGCTCAAAAAGGTTATTTTTATATTTTATGTTTTCCTCCTCACTTAAGGGTAGGGATAAAACTATTTCTTTGTCATTCACATAATCTCTTTAGTACAAACCTTGAATTTCCTCAACTTCCAAATACATGGCTCTGAGATGACCAGAACCCACATATTATTTATTTTACTTTAAATACATACTCTTAATTATATGTTTTCTTGTCTTTTGGAGACAAAAGAACCCAAACTACTGCATTATTGCATTAAAAACATGGATATATTAGAATTTTATCTGAGGAAAGCATGTGGTACAGCACTGAAATTTAATTCGAAAATGTGTACACTGCCACCTGAAAAGTAATGAGTTAAAATCCTAAGTGATAAATCATATGAATCAGCATATGGTCATTCACCAGGGCTGCAAACACCTCACAAGCCAGCTTCTCCTCTGACAAAGCTCATCCTTGCCTCTGTCTTTGTATCAAGATAGGCCAGTGAAGGAGAGGGTCAGCTCCGCAGAATATTCATCTGGTCCACTGGAGATGAAGTTGAGAAATGTGCCCTGAGGCTCTATTTTGTCACATTGAGCCAGCCTTTGTTCCTTTGGTTTCCCAAAATAATGACGGCACGTGTGTAACACATCTAGACTATACAGTACCATAAAGTCCAACTACCGAGTACTGTAAAATTACTGTTATGCACCTATTCCTGTACTACAATTTCTGAAGGTTTCTTCTTCTAACAACCACCCAACTGCTTGGAGTACGGAGAAAGTTCAACTTGAGAATACCTTGTATGATTAGGGCTGCTGTCGGAGGAACACTCACACTCTCAGCCAAAGGCTCGAGAACAAATCACTGGCCATGAGACCATCTAAGCCCCATGGGGAACAGCACTTGCAACTTTAAAAACACATGTAATAAACAACAGGAAGCAATCAGCAGGTGCTTGTAAGAAGAAAAGAGCCAGGCAGCCTCTGAGGAAAAAAAATCCTCAAGGTCCCACGTTTTCCCCTCCTGGGATGCTAAGCCTTGTGGTTCCCTATCCCTCTTTGCGGGATGAAAACAGTAGCAGGACCCAGAACTGCTCACGGCAATCGCCAGGTTCTTGCACTTGTACAGCCAAAGAGACAGACTGAGTGAGAGCTCAGATCTTCCTTCTTTGCTTGGTTGGAAAAATCCTACTTCCAAATACTCTCCAGTGGGAAGAATAACAGCAGAAGGGACCCGCCTCTAACATGCAGAATTTGGTGTTACTGTGGGAATATTCCTTGTCACTGTCAATCTGTCCATCCCCCTCCTCCTGCAATAACTGCCCAGGCTCAATCCACCTGCCCATAGAGCTGTTTTATTTCCATCATCTTCCTCTTTCTCATATGCAACCTCTTACTCCCTCTGCAAAGTCCCAGTGCTTCCTTTTTTTTTCTTCAGGTCATCCTCAAGCACAACCAATTCCTTCTCCATCAGAACCATAAAAAGCCCTTAAATCTACATCATAACAGAACAAATACAGAAGCACTTCTATGCACAGTGTTTTATTTTCCTAGATAATAGGTACAGTAAGATGAAATTAAGGTTGTGTTTATCCCCATGATTCATGGTATTATAAATACCTGGTCATCACCAAAAAAGTCAGGAAATTCTCAACTGATCATAAACATGAACCAAACATGATGGATCTAGAGAAGCAGAATTCAGGCATTTAGAGTAGCCTCAGCTCTGCACTGTAATGACACAATAACCATAATTGGTCCCAACGCACATAAAAACTGATTTTTGAGACATTAGATTCTTAGTTTTATTTTTTATTTCTCCCTATTCTTTCATTTTCGCTTCCCTGCTAATAATAGCTTCTATTACTACCAATCGTTTGGAACAAAGAGAAAACCTATCTCAAGAACTACAGCTCTTAAATTCTACCTTAAATTACAGTCAAGTCGTTCAAATTCTGTATTTACCGTAAGCACTGCCATTCCAGGGAGAGCAAAGCATCATACCAGCATTGAAATCTCTGCTGCAAGGACAAAACTACTTAAGTCTTAACTGCAGATCCATCTTCATAGCCCTTTATTTCCTCTCTACTCTTAATTTGTTTCCTTGAACCTCTTAACTGCGACTGAGCTTACAGCTGACACAGAACACGAGCCCACAAGAAGATTCCCTACAGAGAAGGCATTGTCTTCCAAATCCTGACCTGCAGACATCATAGGTTTTGTGTAAGTTTCATCCAGAAATTCATCCTGCCCCCATCCTATCCCCTGCTCACCTGGCAGAGTGCTGACAACTCCCGTATTTCCGCATGGGACCCGTAGCTTTTCCAGCACCCCCAAGTGCCTGGTATGTGGAGTCTGGGAGCAGGTAAACATTACGGCTCCAGCCCATGCTCCGTGCTGCGAGGAGTCCTGCCAGACGGTGCAGACTCCTGGGCTGCAGCCTAATGTTGAGGATCCTCCATCACTTCATTTAGTGTAGGGTGTATCCCAAGAGCATGACTCGACCATGTTGCATGACTCTTCTGCACAGATGCCAGCACATTTTCAGCGCTGTGACTGTACAGTAAAAGTTTCTGAAGTATGAACAAGGAAACAACTGATAGTTTAGATGTATATTGATAATCAGAGAAAACCTGCAAGTGTGAGAAGCGCTAAATTGGGGGAAATGCACTCTAAAAGGGTGAAATGTGATTCTCATGGACTTAACAGTAGTGATGCTCTGCTGGAAGCAGAACCTACCTAGCAGGTCCATCCATCATTTTCATTAACTCTGATTCTTCAGCTACCTAAACAAACTACATAAACTACAGCTACAAACATGGGGGGAAACTGAGAATGAAAATGGAATGGGAACAATGAATGAAGTCAGGGAAATACACACAAACATTTTTAAGATTTAAACTGAAAGGCCAAAGCTGCCCCAAAATAGGATGTTTGGAAATCAAGTTCAGGATGAATTTATAATAGTCACATGAATAGGAACATTCACTTTCCTCTTTTCCAGTTCTGCAAGACTTGATCCAGTAAAATTCAGGGCCAGTATTTTTGCTTTATAACGGGTAAATGAGCACTAGAAGACAGATTAACATAGCAAATGCACCATCATGTGAGGTACTCATTGCAGCAAAACTCCTCCTTTTCCCCTTGCTGCATTTTGTTTTGATACATTGACAAGTATGTGTGAAAGACTCAATGTGACAGTCTCCCCTGAGCACCAGAACAGTTTGCTCTGTTTCTGAGGAAGGTGCAACCCACACCTATGGAATTACAGCTTTTGTCTTAAAACCATTCAGGGTAGACTAGCACTGGTCTTTCCTTATTGCAACTATTTACCAGAAATGCCCAAGAATTACCATGTCTTACTCAGCGTTTGAGCCATGTAGTTTTACACCGCACCCACAGACCACAGGCACCACAGTGACGGTTACTACCCTGTGCTCATTTCCCACCCCATGCCACAACAAGCAGCCTTTGCTTCTCCTCATACATTTTTGTTTGCTAAGCATTGATTAAAGGTACAACTTTCAACAGCATAGGAGGAATTTGGTGCACCTAGAGCAGATGTGCACCTCTCTGACACCCTGAATGTCCAGACCAGCAAGTGGTTTCTGCTGCTCCCTTTTGACTCCCATGCCCGGGTTCCTTTCTTGCCGAAACCAAGGCTCAGGAAGCAAAACATAAAGGTGGGACCGATCAGCGCATCCCAGCTTAGTGTTTGGGCTCAACTGATCTGTTTCACTTCCCTGTCCATCAGACTGCGCTACCAGTAAAGAGAAGCACTTACAGCACATCTCTGACATGTAGCTCTCAAAACAGTTTACTCTGGCAGAAAATTACTTCCCATGTTACAGATGGGAAGATGGAGATTTGGATTTTACCTGCCATGTGCTAGGGAAGCCTGAGGTATCTAGCAGTCTACCGGACATTAGTCAAACAGACTTGCTGTACAGACTTTAAATAGGTTCTATAGCCTTTCTGTGCCCCAGTCAACCTACAAATAAACTGAAAAATATCAGTTGCCAATTCCACAGAACTAGGTCAAAAGATGTGATGTAAGGACAAGTTGAGTTTAGTGTTGCGTGGGAACCTCCTATGTAAACTAAACCTAGCCCTATCTGCCTTTAAGACATAACTCCTCATTCAGGATAATAAATTCCCAAAATGCTGAAACCAGCATTTGTTGAGCTGTCTTCAACTTCAAACTGCCTGCATTCCTTGGGTTACTTATATTACTTTATTACACAAGAACGAGATGTAGGTTTACAATGCCTACAGCATCAAGAAAAATACCAAAATAAACCAAATGAAATGTTGGCCCCAATATATTTCATGACAAAGTTCTCCCTGAAATTAAGGGGGATGGAATTTCATCTGTGTGCTTCAAGATGACCAGAGGGAAGCATTTACCTTTCCAAAACAGAGTTGAGAGTTTTGCAAGTTGCCCGTTTCTGATTCTCACTGCAAGGGCATGTTACGCAGACTACATTTACAAGGCTACGAACACAAAATTAAAGTAGCCAGGAGGAACACACCTCTGTGTTTCTGTGCCTCACATGGTATACATATTTAAATGGAAATGCAGCTTTATTTCAGTTCTCAAGCTATTTCTGCTTATGAAGCAGTATCTGGTACAATAATTTACAAGTTATAAATACTCTTTTCAGCTCAAGTTATGAAGAACCTTAAATTTTGAGTTTAAAAAAAAATAAAAACCTGTAAAAATTCTGGCTTCATTGACAAACTGTTTTTCATTATTGTTAAAAATTTCAGTCCTTGAGAAGTCCAAGATGAAGAATTTGTCATTGAATTTCATTCATATGAAATGCTATACAAGTCTGGGTAGAGAAAAAAATCTTAAAATATCATACTTTGTCTTTTTTCCTAATTATTTCTCATCTATACAAACACTATTGGGAAAAAAAGAACTGCTTTTGGGGTTTGTGAAATAACTGAATCCTATGGTGATAACTGCCCAATGGTGATGTTAAAGAGAGCCTCTTGATAGGAACGCTGATGCAACTTTATGTAGCACTCGAAAATACTGCTATAATCCTCTCTTAATTTCAGACTGCAAAGATACAAGAATAAACAAACAGTTAAGGTGCCCGATTGCTCTGCAGAACTACAGGGCCTGTCTGTGAGTGTTTGTCTGTAACTATACCTTGCCAAGACAAAGGGAAAGTACCAGCTATCCATAGCTAAAGCAAACTCTGCTTCTTGATCCAAAACCAATATACAGCCCCCTTTATCTTCCCTCTTTCTTTCTTAAAGGAAAGGCGGAAATGTCATAAATTTTGAAGATGTCATATAAGCTATTTTAAACAATGTTATGAAACATGACATTTCAAAGGTGCAAATTAATAACACAAAAAGAAAATGATGGATACTGATGGCATTTTTTATTAAACAAAATTTCTTTAAAATGACAAGTAATATTCCCAGGGAAGTAGCTGCAGCCCCCTCCCTCTAAGACATTTAAAGCTAACTCAACAAAAAACACTAGCAGGCATAATATAAACCCTATAATCCCAATACTTCAGTCTTTTCAATTTCCTACATGCAGAACTCCATTATTCATAAAGAGATAACTAACAGGGCATTCAGCAATTATGTGACAATTGAAAAAGCTTACTGAAAATTAATAGTAAAGCAAGAGTACCTACTAATGATAATACAACACAATAAAAAAATTTTTGGTCTTCTTATCAATAACAGCCCAGACATGTACTGACTATGCATTGCAAATTAGTGTTTTGATCTATATTGACAATATAAGGTAAACCCAACTTTACAAATAAACACATTTATACAGAAGCAAGTTAGCCCTTAGCCTGAACTCAACAGCAGGCTGTTTAATATACCCAAATGTGCAAAGTAGTTTAAGAAATATACGTGTGCTTATCCTGCATGCATACTGGTACACAATCTATTAATCAAAATAACAATCCAGGAACATGCTACAAAAATTCATCTATATTCTTATTAAGTTAGTACTAAACATGAACTTCTGATTTAATAATATTAGACATAGCATTTAAACAATCACCTAACTAACGCTGCTTTCAGAAATTCAGTGAGATTGCCTGTCATAATCTTTAGCAACTCCTCAAATTTGTGAAGTTTTACAGTTTTTATCCTACATTTACGTATCTTGAAGAAGCAGGTAAGTAGATAGTATTTGAAAGCCAAGCATTTTTAAGTCAAATCTAATTTGAAAAAGTACTTCTATCTTCACTAAAATACAGTGTCAAAATATTTTGCATTCTAATGTCTCTGATTTCATAAAAAAATAATATTGCACCATCAGAAAGGGTTTGATGGTAGCATTTCTTGGTTACTAGAATGTTGCTGTACTGCAACGCTGAAAGACACAATTTTTTCTTTCTTGGCTGAAATGCTGAGCCTTTAGTGTTGTATTAATATTAACCACATTGATCTTTGGTTTAACACACACACAAAAAAAAAGTCAAGAATTAGTACCACCACTGCCTGCCCGCTAAAACTGCTAATTAGATTCCAGGAAGCCACCAGTCCCTCCAAATACCAGACAAAGAACAAAGAATAACACAGAGACTTGCATTCAATGCATAACCAGCAGCATGAAATATTTCTCAACTCAATCTGTAATAAGCTGTAACTTTAACCAGATGTTAACCAGATGTTCTGGTAACAGTATGCCAAAACGTATTTACACAACTTGTTAGTAAGAGATTAGTATTAAAAATTATACCTAAAATGCCTCTAAAATCCCATACATTCTCATTTTGCTTCAATTAATTTAAACTAATTTATGTAAGCTGTAAAACTAGTTTACTACAAAACTCTGCTGGTTTGTATACAAAGAATGCAGAAAAAAATGAATACTCCTGGGTGAGCTGAGTGCCACAAGCATCTGAACACCTGCACTGGCTCCGCATGATTTTTGTTTGATTCAAGGCAGCAATTTAGGGTTTTTTTTAAGCAGCCTTCACTCAAGGCACGTAAAACCACAGCAAGCAACTTCCCAACATCATCCGTAAAAGATTGTGTAACAGACCTGATCCCTGTTGATACAAGTTTCAATCAATCCCTTTGATATCAGTTTAAAAAAAAATAAACAGGAGGGCCTGAGTGAGGTTGTAGGTGTGAGGAGGGAGGGTTTTTATTTCGTTCCCTTCTGCTCAGCAACTTTGTAATCCATTTACCGCTGTCCTTTCCCATCTCTCACCCCTGCGCCTTGTTTAGCTGGAAACTGGGCTGCAAGAATGTGAAGAATGTAAACAGGCTTTTATTGTCCAAAAGGATAGGCGTGTGAAAGAAATGTGTGCCTTATCGCAGGACTGCAGCTCGCGACTTCATTGCTATGATAAAGTGCTGGAGCAAAAAACATTACACGACAAGCACAATCCAAAACCGGATTAGAATTTGACATAAGCTTCCTCAAAAACTAATCAATCAACTCACGCTGTAATATTAGACTCCAGTTCTTAAGGAGGGTGTTTAATCCTTTCAAGGTTTATTACACACTCCCTATTGACTACAGTGACAAACTTTCAGATGCAAGGCAATTGGGGAAGAGAGGCATAACTTTTGCCGCACGAATCGGGGGTAATTATGGGAGTAAACCCAAAACTTCCCCACACACAATAATGTCGAAATAATACTTTAATATTTGCTCAAGTGAAGATTGCCAAACTCCTTTGCAAATACCGGGCTTTTTCCCCTCCCTGACCACATTAGCAGGAGCTTAGGCCGCTCGTTTGTCCGGCCGCGCCCCGGGGCAAGGCGGCGACGGCGGGGAGCGCCCCCCGCACCCACCCACCGGCTGCGCTGCGCTGCGCTCCCCTGCGCGCCTCGGCCGCCTGCGTCCCGCATCCCGCCTGCTCATCCCACCTGCACCCCGCGCTGCCCCGCTGCCCCCACAGCAATGCGTCGCCCAACACAGCCGTGTGCGGCAGTTTATTAGCAAAATTAAGCAAGCGCCCTCGCAAGCCAAACTGCCGAGGGGGCTTTCAAAGCGCAGGTGGCTCTGCTTGCGCAGCCGGCTGCGGCGTGCGCACGGGAGGAGGCACTGGCGGACGGCAGAAAACTTTCCGGGAACGGACAGTGGCACCCGCCCGCCCGCGGGACCCGGCTCCCGGCACGTCCCCCGGGCCGGCTCCCGGCTCATCCCCCTCGGAGCGTCCCCCGGGCCGGCTCCCGGCGCGTCCCCCCTCGTCCCCCCCGGGCTGGTTCCCGGCGCATCCCCCTCGGCGCGTCCCCCCTCGGGCCCGGCCCCCGGGGCCGCTCGCTGCCCGGGTACCTGCGTGCCCCGCCACCCCGAGCCCCCGCGGAGCAGCAAACGCGCGGGAGCCCACAGACCCCCTTAAATAAGACCCGAACCCCCCGAACGGACCCAGGAACCGGCGGCGGCGGCGGGCGCGGCGCGGGCTGCTCCAGTCAGCCCTGCCTCAGCCTGCGGAGCGGACCGCGCCTGCCGCTCGCCCCGCGGGAAGGGCGCCAGGGCCCCCGGGTCCTGCGGCGGGGCCCGGGGGCGCGGGGCAGGGCACTTACGAGGTGGAGGACGCCCTGGACCACGACGAGGGGCAGGGGCCGCAGGTGCACCATCCTGGCTGCCGGTCTAGGAGGCGACTCCCCTCGCGCGGGTCTCGCACATCTCCGCTCCGGGGAGGAGAGGGGGGCAGGACTGAGCGCAGGGACACGCCGCCCCGCTTGTCCCCCCTCACGGGGCGCTGGCAGGCAGCGGCCAGACCCCGGCACTGCCGCGCCGCTCCGCGCCGCGCCGCTCGGCTCCGCGGGCGGCCATGGCGGGCGGGAGGCGGGAAGAAAGCGGCGGGAGGGCGGGAGGCGGCGGCGGCGCTGCCGGGCCGGGTGGCCGCGGCACCCCCCGCGGGGCGGAGGGGGGACCCCTCACAGCCCGCCGCTGACCGGCGTGGCGGCGGCATGCCGGCGGCCGGAGCCCCCTACCCCGCCGCCTGCCATGGTGCTGCCGGGGCGAAGGAGCCGCCCGGCCGAGCGAAGTTGAGGAGAGCTGTTGCGAGGGGCGGCGCGTCCCCGCCGGGCGCTGAGGAGACCCCGCTGCCCCGGGCGGGGCGGCCCTTCCCGGCAAGTTTAAAGACGCGGCGGCCCCTCCTCCGCCCGCCGCCACCCCCCGCCGCCCTGCCCGGAGGGGAATGGCGCTCCGCGGGGCCACGGCCCGGCAGCGCCGCGGGGTTCGCGCCCCTGCCCATGCCCATGCCTTCCCTCAGGGAGCCGCCGCCCGGCCCCGCCGCCGGCCTCCCGCCCTGGTGTAAAAGCAGAGACACAGGTGAAGATTCACCGCACACTCGCCGCCCGGGGCCGCTTTCGTGGGGAGCCGCCGCGGGTGGGTCTGGCCCCCTCAGCCGGGCGGGCGGGCGGGCAGCCGCGGCCCGTGCGGGCACCCTGGGCGTGCTGCGGCCCAGCCGCGAGTGAGGGGCACAGCGGGGCCTCCGGGCCCTGCAGCCCGCCACGGCACCCGCCCGCCCTCGGGCTGCCCTGGGGACACCAGCCAGCTGCGGACGGAGTCCCCTCCAGCGGGTGCGGGGACAGGGTCAGGTTCAAGTGGGCTCCTTGTGTGGGGCCTGAGCGGTGCAGGGGAGCGGGGAAGAGCCACGGCGGAGCAAGCGAGGCCCGGGTAATGGCCTCTGGGCAAGCTGGCAGCCCAGAGGGCGGGGGAATCCGTCTTCAAAGAAGTCACTTGGAGTTCCATCCATTTTAACAAGGTGAATTAATTAATACACTCTAGACCCATTTTTGAGATGGGCATGAGAAGCCTGAAACTTTTGTTCATGTGCCTTCCAGCTGCATGAGTGATGACGACCCTGTGAGACGGCAGCCTCTGAGAGGGAAATGCAGTTCTGAGCTCAGGAGGCCGGGTGGGCCAGAACAGCTAGCCATGGCTAGCACACGTGCCTCCACACAGCCAGGACTGGTGCTGTGGCACCCTTACCGTAACGGATACACCTGCATCGGGTCTGGTGGTGCCGGCATTTGCAAATCGGTAATGCACATGTGATGTGATGGGCAGGCTCTCTGCCACTGGGCTGAAGCGGAGGTAGTGGTTTCCATTTCCAACCCCTGTCTGTCATTTGCAGATCAGTTTCCTCTTAATTGTCAGTTGCTCCATCTCATCTTCTTACCAGCTCTGTGTTCAGGTTACATTTTGACTACTTTTGTGTTTTCGATTGCTAAAATCCTTGCCAGTTTGAACAGTCTTGCAACCCATTCATTGCACTTGAGGGCAGCCATGCCATGATTTTACCAGATAACGATTGTGGTTATTTAATTGTTACATCCTACTGGTTCCTTTCCTAGCTCTGCTGCCAGGTGTCTCATGGAATGTGTCATGTGGATGCGATCGAGCCACAAATTGCGTTCTCTCATTTGGG
Organism: Falco naumanni; assembly: GCF_017639655.2. Classification (NCBI taxonomy): domain Eukaryota; kingdom Metazoa; phylum Chordata; class Aves; order Falconiformes; family Falconidae; genus Falco; species Falco naumanni. The sequence continues at coordinate 28,460,518 of NC_054061.1, read as the reverse complement.
TTCAGAAAAGATGCTTGATCTATAGCAAAGCAAACTACATATGAACTGAACAACTCTAAAATGGGTTCATTTGCAGATTCAGAGAAACAGAACTGAATATTGACATTATAATGTAATTCATGCAGTTACTTTTTGTAGCAGTATTTAAAAGTTCTTAAAGTGTTTATCTTAGTGGTCTTGAACCTGTTGTGCTATCATTTGATTTTATTTCTAATATAGAATGATCCGCATGAAATAGGTTAGGATTTACCTACTAGAATTTAAGTCCAAAAGTTTTCTTCACATCCTGGATTAAAAATAGTTAAACGCTGCTATGCGTATGTTTAGTATTTTCTATGGCACTGAAATTGCGGTTTTGCACATGTAAATGAACCAGTTGTTGGCTTAAGGGTGAGGAAGCCCAACTGGGCTGGGCAAGGCTTTTGTCCCGAGCTGTGCTGGGCTGAGCGGGGCAGGCAGGGTGTGTCCGGCACGGCGGCTGTCCGGTGCCGGGGCCTTATAATCAATGGAAACATCTTGAGCGCGACCTACTGGTCGCAGGCGGTACTGCCGCCGGGGCCGCGCGGAGGTTTTATTTCCTCGTGACGAATTGCATTATGCAGCTGGGTGAAAAGACTGTTATGCAATTAGTTAGAATTATGAAGACTAAATTCGGATGAAGTATTTAGATAGATCTTTTTTTAAAATGAAAAGCTGTGCTCTATAAATTCAAGGAAAGCTGAATTTCTGTAATTGGCTTTTAATGGAACAATAGTGTTTAAACTAAAGTACTGTAGTTCTATCCTATTAAACACAAACAGACTCGATTTAAATGACATTAACTTTGTCACACAAGCTATCAGAAGCTGGCCTTAAATCATACTTTTTCCAGATTAACTAGCAGTAAATATTTGTAAAGTGCTTTGAAGATGAAAAGCACTGTGCACAGTAAGTGATAAGTATTATTGTTATTTGTATTACTTCCCTGAAAAGTCACAGTAGTATTGGTTAAGAACAGAATGTAAGGCCTGAGCTTTGCATTCCCTTGCTTTGGCGTGTTACCATGATTTTCAAACGTCATTTAAATAGGGAAGAGAAAATTTTCTGGCCTAATTTTAAGGCACAATAACAAATAGTTGGTTCATCTCAGGAAATAACGGTTGTATGCTGCAGGAAGTAATCCTAATCTCTCTAGAAATGGATTGATGAGCCAGCTGTGGAAAAATTAAACTAAGAATTCAAGGTCCTACTAAACCATCTTGGCTGCTACAAGACAGTGAAAAATAGCTGATTAACGCATGATCTCTAATGCTTGTGCACAAAGTCAATAGTAACTTTTATCCCTTTATCAAGTGACTTCTAAGCACGAAGAAGTAAAACCTGTAGTTAGCATCAAACCCATCTGTCATTCAAGTGCAATTCCATTCCCAAATCTCATTCCTTTGAGTTAATTTAAAATACTGACATCAACCTTTGCTCTTCTTAGCCCTAAGACTCCTGTTTCCAAATATTAGGAACGCTGGACTGGAAAGAGCAGGCGGTGTCATTCAGTCCATCTCTTTTGACTGCAGACAGAGCAGCATAGGTTCTTTTTGGAAATTCTTCAACGTCGATTATTAAATTAACTAGTTAGGATTGGGGGGAGTCGCACGCCGCATTAGGAAGCTGTTCCAGAAATTCACTCCTCTGGCATTTGAAAACCTAACTGCTGGATTCCAGATTTACTGTGTTTGATACCTGGTTTTATACACACTTGTTCTTTTACAGTCACTGCTTTATCTTAATGAGCTCCTTTTCCTCCTTCTGACAACGCATAGCCCAAAAAATTTATAAGGTGCAGATTGCCTCTCAAATTTTATTAATTATGTGAGCCAGGCAGTCTCTCTCAGGCAATAGAACTCCATTTCCTGTGTCAGTCTAGTAAAACTTTTCTTTTGTCTATTCCCATTGGAATTAATCTTTTTTGAATGTGGGTGAATATTCAAATTTAGAAGTTAGTAGCCTTGTGGAACATTATTAATGCCTAATCTATCTCTGTTGGAAATATACTCTCTGATCCATGGTGTTACTGTATTTTCCTTTTCAAGAATATATCATCACAACCACATTTTCTCTCTATCATTCCAGTTGCTTCAATATGTTATCCAGATCCTTCACACTGCTGACTGCCTACCGGTTCTGTGTCAGCACCATATTTCAATAGCAAGGTCCTAAATTTTATGCTGGAATTGCTAATTAATTTATTGAATAGTAGTGGTCCCAAGACCAATCTTTGATGAACCTATTATTTAGTTCCTTCCAGACCTTGAATACAACCTGTTAAACCATACCTTACCCTCTTCACAACTTTTTCCTAATCATCTTCTCCAGCCCATCTAATTTTTTCCCACATGACATCCAATCACATTTTGATTGAACTCCTGATAGATAACTCTATTTCATTTGTCTAGAAAATTAGTTACCTAATCAAAGGCAGGTAATGAAATATTCATCATAGTAGAATGATAGATTATTCTAAAAAAGAAACCATACCAAAACAAAACGCGAACATTGTTTCCAAGACTTTTTTCCTCCTTCAGATTGCTTTCAGCAGCTTTGCATATTTCTAAATCTCATGTTTGCTGATACTGTGTTTCTGTTCCTTTCCGTAGTCTCAGGGGTAAGAACTGCATTTGCTGTTCTACATGTATACCATTCCTGATTTTACAGATTTATTACAAATATCTTCTACCTGACCTGCAGTTTCCTGTGTTGGTTATTTCAGAATTCTGGAGTGAAGATTGTCTGCCACTGCTTCTGCATCTACGCTTGTCTGAATATATCAACCTTTGGACTTCAGTATTACCATGGGTGTTATAACTTCCACTTCCATTTTCTCTTGCCCTTCGTGTTAGTTATATTTGCCCTAATATTCAGCGTCTTCATTCATATCAAAACCTAAAGCAGGAGATTCATTTGAAGGCACACCTAGACTATCTTTAGTTCTTTTTTCATCCCAAAGAGAAAGTGTCTTCATTGTCTTTCTCTCCCTATACTTTTGTATGAGTCTGAAGAATCTTGGCTACTTTTTCATGTGAATTTTTATGATTCTTACTTTATCACATTTTCTGACCTCTAATAAACACATTAACTTTGGTTATCAATATCTTTGCCATTTTTTGTGGTCTGTGCTTATCTTTAAATATTAATTTTTATCTAGTCATGCCTAGCACACTTGACACTGAGACATTAGGAACTTAAGTTGCAAGCATATTTTTATTTATCCATTAATTTCATTTGAACTATGTGAAGATTTTTTAAAGATTGTGACAAGTTGATTTTCTGCGATTGGTTTCTCTAAGTATTCTAGCTACACAAATAAGCCTGTTTCAGCTTATATATATACTCTATATATATATATATATACTCTCTATATATATATAATACTCTAGGCATAGATTAATTCTGATATAAGATAGTGCTTTACACTTGGTAGAAATTTAAAATTGCTTAAATTATCTGCATTTTTTATTTTAAAATCTACTAGATATAATATGATTTACTAGAATCGTTAGACTTCCAAAGTTTATAAACTATGGCTAGACACATCAAAACAGGAACATGGAAAATATTTTGGAAGATATCATAATGAGAAAAAGTAATGATGAAAAATCTGCTTTAAAGGAAAATGAGTTCTCTGTAACTAGGTAAAAAGAGCTATTAAATAAAATTGAGTTTAGCAGTCATGCTAGCTAGAGTTACTGCAACACTAAATATTCACATAGTGCAATCAAGGCATTTGAGGGCAGAGTGTCCTGGCATTAATACTCTCAGGTGGCTGGTTTTTTTCCCTACCTTCAGAATCTTTAATATATTTTCCTCATCATAAATGGATATATTGTTTCATTAGTTATTTTTTTGCAAAGGAATATTTTATCATTTAGAATGGACCCTGGTGTGAGATTTATTTATGCTGTGGCTACCTTGCTTACTTTAGCTCCAAGTTCTAAAATAGTTTTATCTTCAAAGATCTTTTTTTGAGTATTTTAATTTTTTAACTATTCTTTTCCATAGGATATGAATAAACTAAATCAGCACACATGTACCATGTGGTTTATGTTTGACCCAGGGGACAAGCAAATCTTCATTATGACAAAAATATTTGCTGTGTAATTCTGCTAAAAAATATCCAACTTAATATTACGGGGAAAAAAAAAGTACAGAGCCATGCTCTGTGATGATGACTGACTTCAGAGATTAGAATTTGCTATTTCATTCATTTAGTATTGAAAAAAGTTTCAGTGAACACTTCCAAATCCACTTCACTTCCACTTTTATTACACTTCTAAGTCACAATCTCTTTCATAAAAAGATGCAATTTTTTTACTGTCAACTTTCATATGAGGAGTGATAAGAAAAAATCTGTATAGATCATGCACAATTACTCAGTATCAAGGTGAACTCTGGCTAGTTCTAAGAGACAACACAAATATAATATTTTAAATGTTTTTTAGAGTTTTAGCAAGTCAGGGATATAAGTAGCTTAAAGAGATGATAACATGCCCAAGTTAACTTTTTCAAAGATAGAGAAAAACATCTCTCTTTTTCCCTCAAAGAGGTCCCATGTAGTTTTTTAAAGTATCGTTTTTCTGACCAAATTGACCAAAATGGGTATCTCTTTATTTACATAATTTCCAACTTAAGCAGTGACTTGAATCTCTGATCAAGACATTGTGCTCTGCATTTTTTTTCTTTTTTTAATTTTCCCTCTGTTGTTTTAAACATCTACTCCTTTTACAGATGCGGTAGCCCCTGGAGCAAGCATCAACCCACTACATTCACTTTTAAATTGTGACCCAGCTGGGTTCATAGCTGCTGGGGGAGGAGGGAGGTACCTTGAGAAGGGCAGTACAGGACTGGGGAAATCAACACAACCCTCCTGTTTTATTTTAGAGCCCAGACCAGAACCACTAAGGAGCTTTGGATGAAGCTATGTTTTGACCCTCTGGAGAAACAGCTTCCCTCAGTGGACGAAGAGAATAAGAAAGGCAGAATCTAATTTCCAGCACAGTTATTTTGGAGAAGTGGCAAAGCCTGCTGTGAAGGTGCTCAGTTTGTTCTACATTGGAATAAATCAGAGGGCCTAAGGAGTCTTCCCTGAAACAAGGTATTTTATTTTGTTGCTTTTTGTTTTTCATTTGCTGGGATTTTGTTTGAAAAATCCGTGACCTCTGGAGACCAGGTGCTTGAAATTCAAACAAAAGTGGAGAAAAAAAGAAGCTTGGCTGGAAGAAATTGTTTGTTTGCTGGACCAGAAGCCCAGGGCCACAGCCATGGGTTTGCAATTAAGTTTGCCACATATTACAGTCAATGCCGTTTAGCTTTGCCTCTTGCTTTGAAAAACCTGTCTCAATAAGCTGTCTAAAAATGGTATATTGAGACCAGTTGGCTTATCAAAGGATAGGAGCAATAATTTATGAGTGACCTATTAACATTTCCTGTACAAGGTCACACAGCAATTTGTTCTGTGTTGACCTCAGATTTTACTCTACCATCCAGCTCAGGGGATAGATACCTGCATGAAAACTGTAATACAGCAGTGAATATTATGTTACCTTTGAGCGATCTGGAACAGACTAAGATTCCCGTTCTAGAAAGTGCGGTAGCAATTAGTTTCGATGGTCTTGAGGAGGAGCCTAAAATTACATCACTGGATATCATAAATATAATTAGGTCTGATACTGCTGGACTGAAAAGGAGATATTATCCCTCTGCTCACAGGGAGACAAAGCTGTAAACCTGGTGTGACTGGAAGATGAGGAACCAAGTGTTCTTGCTGGTAACTGAAGAGGTTTTCTTTCACTTACAGTTGAAAGAAGCATACATGTGTCTTGTTACATTCATTTTTATCCACCAAGTCTTTAGCAAATGTCACAACTCATTTTTCTTGCTTGCAGAGTTCTGTCAACTTTCTATGGTTGTAAGACTAAGTTGAAAAGACCCATGAAAGCCTCTGCCATCTTTAAAAGTCTCAGAGTTAGATAAAGATTTGACAGATTAATTTTTCTTTTCCTTTCAGAGTGGAATCAGGAGGGAGGAAGAAACAAAAATGCCCAGGTGGATGAGAAAGTTAGGTTTCTTAAATCAGAAGACATTTTTCACAAGTGTTACCCAAATTACAACCTTAACAGCCGCCTTTGATCTGATGATTAGTGGAGGTAAGTACTACTGTAACTTTTTAATCAGCAAATATCATCAATAAAGTAATGAATCCAGGGAAATATGCTTTGTAGGATTAATAATTCATAAAAGATAGCTTGGGATTTCATGCAATCATGCAGTTCCTTCTTTATTCTCAGATCACATAAGGCACATTGTAGCCAGATTGTGAAAAGTTTAGTGTAGCAAGTAGAAATCTCAATAGTGTGTTCAGTGTTGGAAGGCCTACAGTGCAAAACTCATTTTAGGAGTCAAAACCATTGGTACAAACAGATAATGCTCCGTGCTTTGTTGTCGGTATCAATGCTTCCAGTCATTTCAAAGCAATAGTGGACATAGGTTTAGGAAGGTGTTATCTGACATATATAGACTCCTTTAAAATTACTTCAGAAAACTTCTAAGCAACCAGGAATTTCTGTTTATTATTTGCGATTTCCACAAGCTTGCAGCATTTGTAACAGTTTTCTAGAAACACTTACCATAGTTAATTTTCTAGGACAACCAATATTCAAGATGAAATCTGTCGATACTAGTGCTTAATACAATGTGTTTGGCAAGACAAACCTTACCGTAAGGACTGAAAGGACACTGGGGTATTAAAAAAATGAAAAATTGTTACAGTGAGGTGGCTTACATCTGCTGTATTTGCCATTTTCCGTCTCTTCACAGGGGTTGGAGTGGCTTTGAAAATGCTTAACTACTTTTACTGCAGGCTTCTTCTAACACCCCTCTGTGTGTGTGAATATGCAGACCCAAGCTTAGGCCAAATGGTCTAGTTCAGTGTCTGACCTGTAATCCTGAGGTTAATTTATTCCTCTTTAGTGATCAAGAAGAACTGGGAAAAAAATGCTAATGATAATTTGGTTTACATTTACAGTATTGGAATATTGGAACACTTTTAAAGGTCTGCCAACTGAGAAAAGGTTGAAAACACCAATTTAGCTATTCCACTTAATAAAGCAGTGGGTTTATGCAGTTAGATGTGATTACACAGTAAGACATGGAAATTTCTTCATCTCACAAAAGAGGCAGAGTGCCACAGGTAAGGCTATTATATTAATTGTGCCTTTTTGTTTCTTCCTGTGTTTACCCTGCAGTGTCACATCCGGCGCATGTTGCATAGGCTGCTTATACACAGCAACATTTCCTATGGTGATGCCTTCCCAGAGTGTGCAGGTTCTTATCGATGAGGCCTGACAGTGGTTTATCCTGCAATTGCTCACCAGGGCAGAGACAGTTAGCTACTGCCTCTTTTCCTTCCACTTGTGACTGCCTAATGAGACTCAAAATATGATCAGTCACTCTGCAGTATGTGTTCAGTATTAAAAGAAAATCACTGACTGTAGGCAGGAGGTCATTCAGCATTGCCACTAACAGCTTTTGATATTTCTGCATTAAAACCCAAGCCAAACATTATAGGCACTGAACCATCTGCAGGCATAAGTAGGCTTATTGTTGCTTAACTTCTCAGTGCAAACGAAGAGTCTGTTATGTACTTATATCTGCTTTTGTGTGATCAGTGCTCCTAAACAATGAATCCTCTGCTGCTTTCACTGCTGTGTCAGAGTTGAATGAGATGCAAAGAGGTTCTTTTATTTTATTAAGTGTGTGTTGTTGCTCTCTGTGCCCTCACAGCAACATGATCTGACAATAAAAGAGATAGCTTTTTATAAGATAATGACAATAGTTTTTTCCAGAACAGCCTGTCATACCTGTAACCCTCCTCCCAGCAGTTCAGCTGTCTGTGATCCAAGACCCAGCTTGCACACAGCATGCTTGTGTAACGCTGGCTTAGACTTCTGAGAAACCTGCTAAACCGATAGAAAGAGCTGCAAAAGCCTGCATAAAGCCATGCAAAACAAAAAAAAGGTGAAACTGCAGAGATAAGGTTGATGAGAAGGGTATGGTTGGCAGTTCAAGGATTCAAAAGGAAAAACAAACATGGAAAAGCACATGATCCTAAGTAGAAAACAAGGAGGCCAAGGATGGCAACTCTGCGGCACGGAGAACCAGCCTGAACCAAGGACAAAAAAATAAAAGCTTCCTCACATGATTTGCCTGCCAGGCAAATGTTCATTGGATGTCATCTACGGAGTGGTGAAATTCTCAACCATTGGATTGGTAGCTCGTTAATCCTATCAATCATTTGTGTGTATTTGACTAATTAATTGGTCTGTATTTTTACATGGTGTGTACCCTACTTCCAGAATCTCTTTGTGCATGTTAGAAGTTGCCTGAAGTGACCCAGAGCAGGAGCGTTACATACACAAGAATTTGCCTGCAGAGGAAACCACATCAAATCATGCCTTCTCTTTGCCTGAGTGTGGCTTATATCCTCAGCTGATCATGTGCCCAGATTTTTCTTTCTCTGTCCTAATTCCTGCTTCTCCTTCAGGGTGAGGCCAGGTTATATAAAAAACCCTTCAGACCTTTTCTGCTTAGGCTTTTGAAGTTCAACTGTAGTTTCACCAGTCAGAGCTTCACTCGTGCATCACAGATGGCTTCTGTAGCTGTACTGCCTCTTCGCGATCTAGGTCTGATTTTCATGACTCGGCTTCAGTTCCAAAGCATTGGTGCATACAAGGAAAGAACAAGGAGGACAGATACTTATCTGAAACTTTTCTGGCAGTGTTAGAACTGAGAAATTGTTTTATAAACAGTGACGTGAAACAGTTTTGTAGGAACTTACATAAAGTCAAGGGCTGCCAATATTAGAAAATATGCTATGAAAGACTGGATGAAATCTGAGACATTTTATTTAGCAGTAAAATTATGAAGGATTAAACAGAGTGAAGTATTTTCTCTTTAATGGTGGAGCAGTTCTAAACTTCTAGCTGTGGTGATGCTGGTTATATAGTGCATAACGTGTGAACTGTTTCTACCTCCAGCAGCCTACCACATAAACCAGATTTCCAATAATTTTCCAAAGTTAATGGTTGCCTGGGGCTTCTGTGTTTGTAACGGAGACTTCATCAGAACAGCATGTACTACTGAATCTGGTTGGATTGCTGAACTCTAGGCTGCTTCATTGCCATAATCTTCCACTGATGGCATTTGGCACAGCTGTGGAACCTTGCTGAAGAGATGGTACACAGTTTACGTTATTAACCTAGAAAAATTATGAGGACAGCAGAGCTAAGGGATGCTTAGAAATTAGCAGTCACATAATCTCTCTCGGGTGAACCCCCTCGCAACATAATATCAGCATGTCTGAGAAAAAATTCAGAGAACTTTTTAATGATATAAAACTGCTTTTGCTGAAGGTTTGAAGGAGGACTGGGAGATACAGTCACAGCAGGCTGCCAGAGAGCATTTTGTCCCAGGTGGGTATACAAGACAAGACTAAATCCTTTTCAGACACTGAATCAATCAAGAAAAATGGTACATATGGTAGCCTGGAAAAGCTGAAGGCGAAAACTAGAAGTTGCACATCCACATGAACACAGACAAAATTCAGTATCCAGATTCTTTGTATCCATACACTTATCTAGAAATTCATTCTTTTTCTAATTTGTAGACCCTATTTTTGCTTCCTAATAGTGGGGGTAAGGAGTGAGATTGTGGTTCCCCATAGATTTTGATCTGTTGTTTTCTAACTGCATTTAGGTGTCAATTAACCTAAACATTTGAAGCTGTCTAGATCAGGTATTATTAGCTGCAACTCAATGGCTGTTCTGTTAGCTGGAGGCAGCACAATTATATTCTTGCCTCTGCTAAACTGTGCCTTAATTTCTTGCATGTGTCTAGGTATGGAACTATTTCCCATGTATGACTCAATCTGAAGTCAAAATCTGCTTGTTTTTTATGGTATCATAGTTCATCCATACATAAAATATTATTTTTGTATCTACATTATGATATGATACACACACATATATATAGATAGATCACTATATATAGATAGATCTATCTATCTATATCTTTTATATGTATGTGAAGAATCTTCTGCTATGCAAACTCACCCACCCTGCTTTGACAAATACTATACTACTATTAAACCTCTGTTGTGTTAGCCATTTATAACACTGAATGTAATCTTTAATTTTCTAAGTCTACAGAACAACGTATTTCTGAAAGCAGACAAATTAGAGCTCCAGTTCTAGTGGAGCAAATTTTGCGTTCCTTTTGTGCTGAGATACGTTACAACAGAGGTTAAACTGGGCTATAATGTGAGGAGACAGAAAGCTGGCTTGTACTTTAGGGACAGCTGGTGAATTCTGGCATGCCTGCTCATGCACTATTAGCACTATTTAAATATATAATGACATGAGATCCTGTTGCCCCTCTTTTAACCTTATGTTTTTAAGTGCTACTTCAGAGAAGATTCCTCCCTCCCCCCCATATTATGATACATCAAATTTTTTAAGACCTGAAGAAATAGAGGAGGAAACACTGGGAAAAGGAAGTCAGGGAGAACATAGAGATTAATGATCATACGGAAAAAGAAGTCATAAAAAAAGAAGTCAGAGGACGAGAAGAGTATTTATCAGAGATAAAGAACTGTGTCATCAGTTGCCATGCTGAATATAAGGTGTGCTTAGAAACTTGAGAAGCAATTGTTGCGAGTAGAATACATTAGGGCAGAGTTAGAAGCTGAAGAAAAGGAAAATCTGTTAGCCTGTGTTTACAGTATTAGGTTGATGCAGACCTTTTACTGCCATTCATCACTATAATTGTTACCATTTAAATTGTCATTACCTTGGGCGGTCTTTAAATCCCATCATCATTTTACTCCATTAATACTATTCAGATTTTTACATACTTCTTTGCAGTTCATCTGTTTCAACTCAAAGCAGGCAGAATTTCAAAGGCATATTGAAATTTGGACTTTCTGAGATGGTCTGTGACAATAACTGCCTGGTGATGCTCTTCAGGAATGAGCAGCTGTTTTCAACTTCTGCTTCTTGACAGATGGACTTCTAGAGACTAAATAATCCAAGAAGCTGCAAGGAGAAGCTTGGGGGAGCACATGCTCCTCCTGACAGGCACTGTCAGTGGGAGCTGGGTAGGGAGAGGCCATGATCTGGGTGCCCAGACCTCAGAGGCTTGAAGAACCCTGTGGCTCTAGCACATGAACCCACCAGGAGCATAGGTTTCATAGTGTTTCCATTGATGCTGTGCACTCCGGCTATCATACCTCTAGTGTGGCAACCATCCAAACTACCCTTACAAGCTCAAACCAAATGGACTTGCTGCTTTAAAAACATGCTTTCAAATGTTAGAAGGTGCTCCTGAGGCATTGTTTTATTAAGATCAATTGTGTGTGTGGTATGTTGTAATAGAAAAACTATATTGTTTGACAGAAGGGTTTTCTTTCACTAGAGTACTGAAGCAGCTGCTACTTGCAGCATGGAGAAAGTGGAATTTTAGCTGCTGCTGAAGGACAGAAGGTGGCTAATGAGGTCATTCCAGGTAAGAAAAAAACATTAACAATCCAAACCAGATTTTTGTTCCCTTAACGTTTATTTTGAAATGGCCAAGTCATTCTGGCTGTGGCACCAACATGACACTGGGGGTGCATGAGCTGGTTGTTGACTCTTGGCACTTTTATAAAATTACCAGTCAAATAGACTGTTAAGCTGCTATATTGTCAGAAAGTGAAAAAGATATATCCAGGCTCCGTTAATAGGGGTAGGAGAAAGAAGGGTGCCTATACACTGTGAAAACTGTTATAAACACACCCTAAACTTCCTAACCTGAAAGAACCACGTCATATGAATTGAAATAAGCCTTTCATAGAAGGGCAAGAAAAAATGCACTTTTGTTGTCCACAGCATTTGATATAATTGCTTACTCCTAGGAGCAAACCATGGACTACGAGTGCAAATAGCAGTGCTCATAATCTCAGACCCATTTTGGTTTTGAAAATGCAAAGAATTAGAATTGAGAATGACTGAAATCTATACAAGCTACATACTTGAGTTTTGTTTCTGTTAAAATTATCATATGGAAACCACAGAGTAGTAAAATTTTGGAATTCATTATTTTAAATTTGTTAGGTGTATACTCATAGATATACTGCAGTTGCCTTTTATACAGGTAGGAAGGGAAGAAATTTTTACGTATGTGTGTATATTGTTTGATAGCAGGAAAACATCTTGCGTGGTCAAGAATTCTGAAGAGGCAGGATAGAAGAGCTCGTTCTGTTGCTCGAAATGATGCCCTGAACTGTAGATACAGGGTTGGAATTCTAAATTTACAAACCTTTGAGTATCTGTACCAAGAGATTTCATTCAGCTTATCTCTGCTTTCCAGAAATCTTTTAACTTCTGCAAAACATTAGTTCGAAAAAAACCCCAACCCAACAAAAAACCCACAGCACAAAAACCGCAAACCCAAACAACAGACCAAGAATCAAGGAAAACTTCACTCTTTGACTCAGCCCCTGAAGGGCTTCTAAGAGACATGCCTACAGTATTTTGCTGTGAGAGAATACTTCGGGATGTGGGTTTACAGACAACTGGTCGTTTCTGCCTGAAAGTTCCTTTCCTCAGTCGCGTGTTGCACAGAGCCGGTATGGGCTACGCAGCCACATGCTGCCATCTACTGCCAAAAGGCGCCATAGGTACCCCGGAACAAACCTAACATGCCATCAAATTTATTTTCATTACTTTTCCTTTTAAATGATACGCTGTAGAAGACAACTCAGTAATTGAAATACAAAGTTGAGCAAAAAAAATCCCATCTGTTCAGAATCAAAAAATTGCAATGAAAATGAGTGAAACAAGTGTTATAAATCACAATAGTATGAAAGTCATCAATATGCAGTATGTAAAATTCGTGTTTCACGTTAAAGGGAAGATAAACCATTTCTTTATGAATAAGTTTCATCTTTTGGTGGGTTGATCCTGGCTGGAGGCCAGGTGCCCATCACGGCTGCTCTCACTCCCCTCCTCAACTGGACGGGGCAGAGAAATTATAATGAAAGGCTCATAGGTCGAGATAAGGACAGGGAGAGATCACTCCCAATTACTGTCATGGGCAAAACAGAGTCGACTTAGAGAAAAATTAATTTATTGCCAATCAAATCAGAGTAGGGTAATGAGAAATGAAAACTAAATCTTAAACCCTACCCCCCCCCCCCCCCCCCCCCCCCTTCCTGGGCTCAACATCACTCCAGATTTTCTCTACCTGCTCCCACCCAAGCAGCACAGGAAGATGGGGAATGAGGGTTACAGGCACTTCATCACATGTCGTCTTGGACTCTTCTTTCCCCTCCAGGGGAAGGCTCCTTACACTTCCCCTGCTTCAGTGTGGGGTTCCTTCCACAGGAGACAGCCCTCCACGAACTGCTCCAACGTGAGTCCTTCCCGTGGGCTGCAGTTCTTCATGCACTGCCCCAGCAGGGCGCACTCCCGTGGGTCACAAGGCTTGCCAGCAAACCTGCTCCAGCCAGGGCTCCTCCCTTCACAGGGCCCCAGGTTCTGCCAGGAGCCTGCTCCAGCATGGGCTTCCCACAGGGCCACAGCCTCCTTCAGGCATCCCTCTGCCCCGTCGTGGGGTCTTCCATGGGCTTCAGGTGGATATCTGCTCCACCGTGGACCTCCAGGGGCGGAGGGGGACAGCCTGCCTCAGCATGGTCTTCACCCCAGGCTGCCAGGGAATCTCTGCTCCAGCACCTGGAGCACCTGCTGCCCTCCTCCTGCACCGACTTGGGTGTCTGCAGAGTTGTTGCACTCCCTCCGTCTGGCTGCGTTGCCATTCTGTAGTTTTTCCCTGCCTTCTTAAATATGTTGTTCCAGAGTCACTACCAACGTCGCTGATGGGCTTAGCCTTGGCCAGCAGCAGATTCATCTTGGAGCTGGCTGGCATTGCCTCCATTGGACATAGAGGAAGCTCTCCACCTTCTCACAGAAGCCGCCCCTGTAGCACCACAGCTACCAAAACCTTGCCACCCAAACCCAATCCATCTCTTTCCCCACATGCTGAAAACAAGAGAAACGTGCAGCATTTCCCTCAAGTAAGATACTTGAGAATGAAATGGCTCTACAGATCTGAAAGCTAAAGACTGTGCAGCCAAAGGGGACTGTTGGGTGAACGTGTGCAGTAAACAGTACTTAGCGTGAAAGAGATTCAGTTGCAAAAATGACATTTGTAATCCCTTCTGAACCTATCTAACTTCACATACTTGAATGAGTAATGTGTCTTACCACTTTTAACTCTCTCACTCAGTCTCTTGGGACCAAGTCTGTAAGGCATGAGGGCTTGTATATGTGCAGTCAACACATCACCTGGGGAGAATGTATAAGCAAAAAGCATTCTTCAGTGATTTTAATGAATTGTTCTGAAAACTGTTTGTCAATGCATGATCTGTTTTGGTTTCCCAGAATGCTATACAACACACTAAGAGGGGCGGCAGGGGGAAAGATACTGTGGTTCTATGAAAGTTGCCGGCTAAATTTTCCTAAATAATTTGCATATGAATGAAGAAATATATGCAATTCTTCCTGCGTTCTGATGAAAAAGAGACCCACATAAAAAATCCTGACAACTTGGTCATATATCTGGATGTTGACCATAAAGTAAAATAATTCTATTTTTGACCAAGCTTACCATCTGCCATTAGTGAGTTGATGTATTTGCATTTGCAGAAGAGGTTATGGAGCTGGTGCCAGGGGGGTTCCTCCCTTTTTTGGTGTCTTTCTCTTCCATCCTTGTTCGACTAAAGAAGAACAACAATTCCTGTATGATTTCTTATATAATTCCCATGGAAACTCAAGGCTACTATTATGGACCAGTTATCCATGGCTGTGTCCTGAACCAGCTTGTGGAGTATAATTGCACAGGACATATGCAGCAGTCAGCAAGCTAACTTGGCTACCACCCCTGTGGATTTCTTTCTATGTGTTTCTGTTTGGAGGTTAAAGAATTTGGCTCAGTGATGTCTAAATGGTGGCAGCCTGCTGCCCTCAGACAGCAGAAGTGCATGAACTACCACGGCATAAAAAGACCAAGCAACCAACAGCCTCTTTTCCTTCTCCACCACTTTGGTTCATGGCTTTTCCTACTAGAATTTGACTGTGTGAGTGCCCTGTGTAAAGTTCATCACTCTATTCAGACTTTCAGGATAAGGATGAGGGCATGGGAGTATCTGTCCCTACTCTTTGAGTGAAATCCAAAATCAGACGGCACCTGTTTTCTAGATCTGGATGGGCTACAATCCAAGTTATTTGAAATGTCATGAACAGCTGATCTTGAAGCAAGGACTGTCAAAACACTCATGTTTTACAATCTGAAGTCCAAACAAATAATAATGTTCTGGTATACTGAAGCAACAGAAAACTTCCTTTTTTTTTTCCCCTGTTGTTTTGTCTTGAAATTCTGTTGTGAACAGTATCAAATACTGCTGCTTTCAAATTTCCAGTGTATGTTCTGGTTCAGCCATAAAATCAAGCCTTGACTCTGAACCTGCCCTACACCTGAATCCAGATCTGATTACTGCCTCCTGAGGCTATCTCTAATGAAAAAAATGGTAGGAGGTGAGATATGAAAAAGATACAAGCTTGTTCTAAATTAACCTCCAACTAAAGAACATTCTGAAAGAAGCTAAAACCGAAACCTTGTAAGGATACATACATATTTTATGAGTCTTCTGTATGGCAAGATTTGTGTCAGTCTTGCCATAAGGTACAGATCAACCAGATACAGAAACATACAAGGTTTTAATGCTGTGACCAGCCCTAAATAATTTAAACACAACTTTGTCCTGTATTAGGACCTGTGCTCTCTCATGCTAAATATTCCCTCAGTTTTTGTACATGGCCTCATGGGGAAAAAAAGGACATGCAATGGTACTGAAGATTTTATAGAAGTGTTGCTATCCTTTCTGATTTGTGTAGGCAGTCTCTTTGGATCCTGGGTTGGGGGGCTATCTCTGGTAAGAAAGCAAGTTCCTTCTAGCTTTTAATCAGCTTTTAAGCTGAGGGTTTGGCTAAATTTATGGGGCAGAGTATTTTATTGATAGAAGAGCTTGCTAGACCTCTTTGGCAACACTCTCTTTTTCACTTAAAGACCTTGGTGTAAATCTTTTTAATGGTTCAGCTACAAAAAATTTCAAAGAATCTTTCCCCACTTCTTACCATTGCACTATCATCTGTGTAAATCATCTTGCTTACTCATTCTCTTAGCTACTTTAGATTGTTAGTCTTAATGACAGGATTGCAGTAAAAGTGGAAAAAAAGTATTTTAAACTGTCATTAGTCCATAAAACTTTGATCATTTATAGTAAGTGGGAATTAATCTTGGACTTTTAAGAGAAGGGAGAGGTCAGTCAGACCATCCCTACTCAGCATGCACCCATGTGATAAAGCACAACTCAAGGGAAAAATAGAAGGTGGAAATCTAAGTATTAAATGTTCTGAGACTTGAATACAGTTAGTCTGTAAGTTATAAAATACGATATAATAAGAACAAGTACTGAGGGCTTTTTCCTTGAACTTTTCCTGTACTTTACTTCAATGTTGCATATTTTAGAGTAAAAGTTGTTTTAGTGGCACAAAGTTTGATTGCAGTAAATCATTGTCACCATTCAGCAGTTCCTGACATGTAAATGTCATGCTTATTGTAGTACCAAAAAAGGACTTTTTGTTATATATTCTGTATTTGCATTTGTTTTTAATAACTGTGACCATGTGTGGGAAACTTTTCCAGAGTAAATCATAGAATTATAGAATGGTTTGGGTTGGAAGGGACCTTAAAGACCATCTAGTTCCAACCCCCTGCCCCAGGCAGGGACACCTTCCACCAGCCCAGGCTGCTCCCAGCCCCATCCAGCCTGGCCTGGAGCACTGCCAGGGATGGGGCACCCACAGCTGCTCTGGGCAGCCTGGCCCACCGCCTCGCCACCCTCACAGTAAAGCATTTCTTCCTTATATCTAATCTAAACCTATCCTTTTCCAGCTTAAAACCATTCCCCCTTGTCCTATCATTTCATGTTCTTTTTCAAGGCTCGTCTCCAGCTTTGAGTGTCCAGTGCAGAGAAATTTTCCGATATCATTAGCATTTTTATAGTTAAATCTTTATAAAAGGTTTTACTGAGACAAAAAATTTTCCTTGGGACTTTGTGCTATATTAATATGAACCTCAACCACATCCTCTGTGTTTGCCAAGCTTTATTGGTATTGATAAACTGGAATGCATGACCAGACCTTACATATTCTAAACCCAGGCTTTTGATGTAATTTTAAAGATATATCATTTGACAGATTAAGAGTCAGTCACTTGAAATGTCAATACTTTGCATATGAATTCTCTTTGAACTTTAAGATGAATTTTGGATTATCTGAAAATGCAAGTACTGCTGAAGTGTGCAGATTTCATTCAAAACATTTAATTAAAAAAACTCCACAGAGTTCAAAGTGCTGCATAAGTATATGGGAATTTGTCTCTTAAAACAGAGAGAGGTGTATTGTGATCATTAATGAATATAAGTTGTTTTGTGCACATAAGCATTGGGCTAGTAATGTGTGTGGGTTTTGTTGGGTTTCTTTGTTTGAATATATGTATTTTATAGCACATCTGAAGATTCATTCCTGCCATTCTGTCAAGCATCATTCCAGTTCACTCAGTGACTTCCCTCCCCAGCTCTTTCCAAACTTATGCAAAACCCATTTAGACTCTATTTTTATTGTGCTTAGTTTCAATAAAACCAGATAATTGTGGTAAGAATTTGATCAAAATCTGACTGTCCATTTTAAATGAGTAGAATATAAAAAATACACTGTTCTGCCTCCTACATAGAATAGTCAGGCTGATTTTAGAATACCCTCGCACTTTGCATAGCTGGTGGATTTGTGAAGTAGTGCGGTGTGCTATTTCGTTGTTCTGAACTCATGCTTTTGTTTTGCTGTTCCTCTTACATGAAAAACAACAAGCTTTAACAGGAGTAACCATCTATGCAAATGGAACAAAATAGCACATGGACTACTTTCCTTAAACATGCTTACATCTTTCAGGCAAATGCAAAAATTGTTCTGAGCAGAAATTGTACAGGGTGTGTACTGTGCTGAAGAGGTTTGCCACATTTTCTCTTTCCCTGGTAATTTATATAAACTCAGGTTGCATAAAAGAAGAGGTAAACACTGGGTAAATATCTTTATTGAATTTCAACCTCGATTATGAATAATGATTTTGAAGTCATAGAACTCAGCTTACAATATATGCATTTCAAAAGGGCTTGTTCCTAGCTTGCTTTGTTTAGCAGCCTTGCAAATAGGTTTTTATTATTGATTTTTGTTGTTGTGTTTTCCTACAAGATTTACTAGATGTACTGGAGGTGTCCTTTGTACAATTTCATTTTCTTTTATTGGTTCCCTTAGGACATCATTATCCTTTGAATAAGCACAGAAAAACTCTGTTCTCCTCCTGTTTGGATTTCTTCCATACTCTTTATTTCTATTTGAACAACAACATTGGTCAGGGAATTCAGAATTAAGACTGTGTTTCACATTCTCTTCCTTGCCTAACTGTGTTGCAACTAATATTGTCCTCAGGGTATTTAATAAAATGAAACAGGAATGCATCCTGACAAAACAGTAGGGCCATGTGTAAGGGGCTGGAATGCATAAGATCACGTATTATGTGAAAATGTTCTTAAACTCAAAGGAGCTGATAAGAAAAGGTTTGCAGTCAGAATTAGTCTGAGAAAGAAGAATAGGTCAGAATTAAAATAAAAGATCCATAAAATAGGAGAAAACTCTTTTGAAGTTTATTAGTCTTGTGGCTCTCTTCTTCTTTTCTGCCCCTGTCTATCTCCTGCTTTCCATTTGTTAAGAAAATGCCTTTAAAATGAAGTTATAACCCAGTGGTGCAAGCAATTTTGCTTCAGTCATGGCAAAGAGAACAGAAATAAGTCTTTTAGCTTGTTTATTGCATAGGGATGGATGGTTTCTGCTGTGGTTTCAGGAAAAAGAGATATTTAATGGAACATTTTCTACTGACCCTAAGATTTCAAAGAATTAAAAAAAAAATAAAAAAGAGAACACAAAAATCTTTAAATTAAAAAGCTCAGTGAGAAGATTTTTTCATCCTCATTGTATTTGTTCTCTAAAGGTTTGACTGCTGGAAAGGGAAAAAAACAATCAAAATTTCAGCTGGAGTAGGAATGAGAGAGAAAAGCGTCAGGCCTTTCCAAAAAAACCCAAACGCAAGCTGAAATGCATTCTCTTAGTGCAGGTTGTAAGGGATAAATTCTGCCTTAATTGCAAGGATGCAAAAAGTCAGAAAACTGCAGAGCTGCTTGAAGTTGATGCATCGCATCATGTAATAGCAGTCAGAATGTGCTGTTGCAAAGGGTCTTTTCTTTGTTTTTCATTTTATTGTTTTTTAATGTAAACCCGATTTACTTCTATTTAATTGTATGCTGCTAGTCCTGGTGTAAGCCATGAACTCTTCACTCTACTAGAAGCACCACAGAAAGACTGAAGTGAGAAGCACTTTCAGTAAAACTATTCCCATTCCTCTGTTTTGGTATCATGTCAAACCCTTAATGTTTACTTCTTTATTATGCATTTGAGTTTGAATGAGCAGCTTAGTGAGGTTCCATCTGCTCAGTTCTGGTAGAGTCCAGGAGGATGTGAAGGATTGGGTTACAGTGTTTGAATAGCAGTAGATAACTCCAGTACTGTGGCCAACGCTCCTTTCCCTCACTTCATAGCTCTGCAGATTAACTGGCATTAATGCAGGCATTCACAGCTGCACATGGAATATTACAGAAAACATGATGGCTCCATGTTTGCTTGCATATGCTCATTTGCCTACAAATAGGTATAGAGTCTTGTTCTGGTTTTCTTTTTTTTTCTTTTATGTTTTCTCTCTTGAGAAAGTTTACAAGCATGGCAAAAGCTATTTTGGTCAGTGTACAGGACTGTTATTTCTGTTTCCATTTGTTTGCATTAAATAAAACCTTTTAAAGTGTTTTCTAAAGACTCACTATGGAGGTCAGACTAATGAATTTGTAGTTCCCAAGTTATTCCATTCAACTTTTTAAAACACAACAGTGTATTTTCTCTTTTCAAGACTGAATTTCTCAGATTTATTAGACAAATCAGGTTATCAGAATTTCTTTATTAATGATGACTGTTGGACATATTCAACTTGAGAACAACAAGCTTTACTTTTACTTTGGATTCAGTTGCATCTGTTCCTCAACCTCATTGCAGTTAGCTGTTTCATCTGTACTGAAAGCTTGAGAGTAGTCATCTTGGTAAGTATTCAGTGACTAACTTTGGTGTCTCAATCTAAAAGCCTAAACTGGGAACACAGTTGTCCCATATGATTTAGTGTCAGGATCTAGAATTTTGAAGTTTTAGTCACAGGTAGATTACTTTTAATTTATGCCTGACCACAGTTTATTGCATCCCTGATCCCTATCTCCCTGTTCTCTTACATATTGCTGAAGAACACTTATGTTCTAAATTTTGCTGCAGATTCTCATTCTGTGTTTGATAGCTTTCACCTTTTTCTTTTGGATCTTGAGATCACATTTGATCCTGAAAAGGAAGTAGCTTTCTTTGCTGAATGTTCTTATTTTCATTTTTATTCCCTGTAGCCTCTGCATATTTATAACACCTTTCTGGGGTAGATTTAGTTCAGTGTGAAACTCGTTTTTACCAGCTTTTAATCTTTACTTGAAACACAAGTGCCAGGTATATTTTGAATTTAAAAACCTTCTAAACCTAAAAGATGTTTTTGGCCCAGTAATAGCTAGTATTTTCAAAAGGTTAAGCTGCATGGAAAATGTGACAAGATGTACTTATAAAATTAGTGATGAATCTAGCCTGTATAAATTCAGGTTTTTGATGTACATTTTAAATATATCACATTATACAATTTTAAATCAGTTGTCTATGTTGGCATATACAACTGGCAGAGATGACAGGCAGCTGCTGGGTCCAGATCTTGTTTGTGATTCTGCAGCCTTTACAGAAATGTCATGGCTGGATATGGTATTTTGTTGTATTAACACCGATGTAAATTTCAAAGAACCCTTCTTCCACTGAAAGAAGGCATGAAGAATATCTCAAAATAAAGTTGATTTTACTATTTTGGACCAGATTCAGACTTAACTGCTGTGATACCTGCCTGAGTCTTCAGCTACTCTGAAACAGTCAGTGTTGTGACCTGCAATATTGAGGGATCTTGGTTGCTACCAACCCAACGATCCTCTATGTGCTACTTTTATTCTGGCAGCTTAATTCAGTTCTTCCTCGGTGAGGAGGAACACAGTCCTCTTTCCTCCCTCTCTGCTCCTGAAGGACAGAGCCACAACGGTGGCCATCAGTGGGGAATCACTGCCCTTGTATGGTCCTAAGGCACTGCAGGTATGTGAGTGCTGGCTTTAACAGAGAAACAGGAATTCAAGTGACAGTTACCTGATTTCATCCTTTGACTAACTTGGCTTTGTCTCATAACACAAGGAGAGCCAGCAAAGTGTAGTTTTGCAGCACGCTGGGACACAATCTAATTTTGGATGGATTCTGTGTACTGCTGCAGGGACCTACTGAATTGTTGTGCTATCCCTAGTTATATTATTTTGCTTGAGGTTGTGCTCAGATTCTGCTTAAACAATAATTAAATTTCATTTGTAGGGGATGACTGAACATGTAGAAAGACAGATAAAATAATCAAGAACACAATTATTCACAAAATCAATAGAAATTCTAATAATCTTATAAAGTAGCACTTCATTTCTTTCATAAAACTGCTGGGTTGTTTGTATTTCACATTTTTCTTATGTACAGGTCAATTCAATTTTAGGTAATTAAATACACTTTTTCATTCTTATTTGCCTTCAAAGGCTACTGTACATCATTAATTTATATAAACCACACACACATATTTTTAACTTTCCATACTTGAACAAAGTGTTTTCTATTGAGATTTACAGGGTCACACCCGTGTATACTACTGAATAATAGCCAATTTGTTGTTCTAATCTGTTATGTGCTTTACACTTTTGATTGACCTACAACCCAAATAAGTTAATCTTACTTAAAGATACTCTTGCTGGAAGATTAGAGGCTTGTGTTAAGAAATCAGATTTTTTTCCTATAACTCACAAATGCCTGACAGTCTTTAGAGGAAGTATCACTATTCTCATCTTTTGAGACTTTTTAAACACTAAACTTTATTTAGAATTGTAACACCTCCATATATAGGAAAATCTAAACCAGAGAAGCTCTTAAGTTAGCAATATTAAACTTCCATACTTTCACTGCAGTAGAACAGATTAAAACTTATCTTTATGGATGTGCTAATGGCACTTAATTATCAGATACCTGCTGATATTGTCTTCATTCACTGAAAGTGAATGTCTAAATGGATTATAGAATATATAAATATATTCAGGCCATCTATTCGTCTATGAATTCATTTCTTTCCACAGGTCTGCTTGCCAGATGAAAACAGGCACAAAAATAAAAGCACATAATGTGATTTCTGCATTTTAATTATGTATCCAATTATAAAACACAGACTTATACAAAGATGAACATATACAAATATATGTATTTTTTTAAAATGAGTTATTAAGCGCCAACTTCTTTAATGAAATGTTGGGGTATGAAGATGAGCAGAATGAATAGTCCAACTAAGGCAATAGACTGTAGCACTGCTGTTACTGTCAGTCACAAGTTTAAAATACTCCCGATCACAAGCCTTTCTGTCAGCAACCTTGAATTAAATTCCACAAAGATCCTAATTAACACAGAAATGTACAGTAACCTCGTGAAATTGGAGGTTTGTTACTGTACAAGGGACTTGCTAAATCTTACATTAATTTAAAGATGAACACCCAAAGTTAATAGCTGCAAGTTAGTGTCCATATTGTTATTCATATTATATTATATGCACTAAAATTATTTATTTTGCCAGGGTAAAAAGTAAGACAAACAAAATGAGCCCCAACAAAACTGAATGCATTTATATATTATTTCCTAGATTTCTAACAAGCATCGAAGAGCCATCTGCAGAGGGCTCAGGCACCTTAGAATATTGAATGCTTCAATTTCCTCTCCGTTACTACATCACAGTGCTCAAGGCCACTTCAGTGCCTATTTGTCATGCTTGTAAGCACCTGAAATCTGATTTTTCTTACTCACTGTGCAGCATACACAAACACCAATATAGAAAGATCCATAATGGGATTCTAAGGTTTAGTCAACGTGACACTTAATCAGTACCATGAAACTTTTTTTAGCTATACTTTCATATACAATCAAAACAAGAGATACTATCTTAATTTTCCAGGTGAGACAGAGCTATTAGAAACTGAAACCTATCCTTAAATGTTGAGGCAAATGGAGCTGTAGGTTTCATTTCTGCCCAAAATAAGAGCATAATGGAGTACCAATCTTGAAAAAAATTGTGACTCGGACATTATCTGATGTAATATTCCAATTCTGCGTGACAGATTGACTTGTCAGAGATTCACAAGAAAGCTCAAACCATGTACCATATGTCATCAAGTAGCCACACAGAAGAGGTTTTGTTATTTTTCCCTGGTCAGCACGGAGCTCTCCCTTTTTCTTCCAGGCCTGTATGTTGTTCAGCTGCTCTGCTGACATTTGGTTGTGGAACAGCAGTTGTGCGTTCAGGGACCCTCTCAGTGGAGATTGCAGAATATGCTCTTTTGAGTGAAGTTGCTGAAAAGTGTATTTCAATTCTATGTCTTTGGACTGGAAAAAGGAACAGACATACTGAGCAGATCATCTTGGTTCCTGACTCCTCCTCTCCGTGACCTGGTTGCATGGCTGGTTCCTGTTCAGCAGGGATGGAATATACATCTGTCAGTATCTTTATGGAAGTAAGCTGGTGGCAGCCACACAGAGGTCATACACTCTTTTCATCACTTCTTAGCTTATGTTCTCCCCTATACATTATTCTTCATTAATTTGATCATGTTCTCAATTTGGAATACACAAAGCTGGTCTCTTATGGTCCTGCTCATTTCAACGCTGGTCAGTTTTAGTGCGCTGTTGGTCTAGAAGTACATACACTGAAGCATGTCAGGATGTATTTAGTTGTTAAATGCTCGTATGTATTGTCATTTTTATTCAGCATCTGAGTACTGGCAATTTTTTGTCGATAAAAAACTTAAGTTCATTTTTGAAGATCCAAGTCTTGTTGAAATTGAAATTAATTTGGGTATTGACAGGTAAGTTCCAGCAATTCCTGACTGTACAGTTTTAGAAGCTGTTTCCCCACCTGCATGTCTTTTCTTGTGGCAGAGTAAATGGCTAGCAGAGCTGGCAAAAGGAACTGGATCTTTAACCACCACAAACAGTCTGATGGGTCCTTTGAAACTGCTGTTGATCTTAATCTAGTTTAAGCTATTGTATCAGTCCAGGAACACTGGTACCTCCAAGATTTAACCTGGTTTTGCTGGTAGAGACAGTAACTTTCAGCAGATGGAGGTGGTGGGCCACAAATTCAAAATCACTGGTGCAGGAATTGCTCAACCTTGTCTTTGAACAGCTTTCATTTTCTGCAGTACTTAAACCCTTAAGCTTTCTTTTTCTTTTTTTTTTTCTTTTTTTTTTTTTTTCCCACATTTGGCATCTGTTAAACTACTTATGAAAGAGAACCAGATCTGGAGGGTAATGGAGTGAAATTATTAGCCTTTTAGAATCAGATGATAATTAAGCCAACATGAGAAGATTACTAACTATAAATAATGCCAGTGAAAATAAGTTTGCTAATTCTTATTTACATTATGGCTACTTTACTTTTGGACCCCTTTACACTCTTTGAGGACGTAAGATCTTTAAAGTCCATAATGGAAATGAGAATGGGCCTTTTAAACAGTTTTAATTAAAGAGTTTAACCAGCTTAATTAAAGCATTTCAAAAGCTGTGGTGTTTTCCTAACAGCAGTGATTTGTTAAGTCATTTTTCCTATGTATTTCCCACCCTGGGGAGAGCTGGGCCACACGAATATAGGTGAATACACCAAGATGTGAGCGAGAAATAGTTTCTGCACAGAAGAGGATCTGCTTACTTGTAATATGTTAGTGACAGCTGAAATGTGCCATCAATAGATTGTCTCATGTAATGAAGAACACTGCAATGTTACGGCATTTGCTGGAATGTAAAGGCACATCATAACATTCATTATATTTCTGCTTCATCTCATTACAGATGGTAAAATAAGCAGTAACATGTTTTATGTAGCAGAAAAGTAGCCTTTGATTTTTATCCTGATTCTAGCTGGATTCAGCTATATTTAGTGCAGTGCAGGAAATGCCGTGGATCGCTTTTGTTGGCTGTTTCTCTTTGGGTCTGTATTGCTGGCCACTGCTGGTGCTTCAGTGCTCCTGATCTACACTTGGCTAGTCTGGGGTTGGTGCTTAACACCTAGCTGGTATAGATACTGAGCGTTCCAGACTGCCTCTCACATCAGCCAGAAACTCTCACTTACCCTGTTATCTTCCACAGCACCTGTTATTAAAGCCTGTCTTTTCCACTCAACATTTTCTTTGAGCAGTGTGGCAAATAAAAACAACCAGTTGCAGTGGTAACAAAACAACACACAGCAGGGCCTTACCACCCTGCAGCCTGGCTCCTGTTGCCCACGAATATATATCATGAATCAGTTTGTTCTACCTCTTACCACGATGCTAAAAATTCTATCGTGCATTTCTGATATGCTCATTACTATATATCCATGTGTTTATCATACACTCAGGCTGCAATCACTAGTAGAACCACTTGTTCTTTAAATGTTACCTTTGAAAATTTCAGGGTTTCCTAACTTCTTCTTATACTACCGCAGGTGTCTTCGGTAGACTTCTATTAGTTAATAAGATACAGATACCCTGTGTCGCTGTTACCTAGTTTGGCATTCACAATCTTAACTCCCTCTCCATCATTTCATTTCCACAGACACAGTAAAGGCTATGTATTTCTCTACACAAAGTATTCTTTTAAGTTACAATTTTTAACAGATTTTCCACCCACCCCGACATTTCAGATGGAACTCGGGGAAGTTCTAACAGTTGTAGAAAATAGTGCTGAAAGGGGTCTTGATGAAATATGCATCCTGTGTGAGGTTTACTTTTACTTTTCTTGCAAAGGCTTGTCATGTTTGTGATATGTGACACTTCAAAAATAATTTTCTGCTTGCCATTCTCCATCATGTGTTTGTGCGGTGGATTATTCCTATCCATGTGGAGTACTACATACACTTCTATATTGATATGCGTCTTTTTAAGAACACTTATTCTTCTTTCTGAATTAACCTCTAGTTCTAATTCTACCCTCCAAAGCTATCAGCTGTAGATTTAAATCTTAACCCATCATCCAAACAAATCATTAAAGCCTTTTTACTAATTCAGGCCCAGAATAGACATGAGAGGTCCTTCTGATAGAAATAGACCCCTGCCTCTGAATTTCTATTCTTGGAAATCTCCTTTATAGGCATGTTCAGTCCCTCCTTTCTCCAGGAATCTTTTTTGCTCTCCCATTGATATGTATACCTGGGTGCCCCTCATTCTCATCTGGAATAATAGATGCTGGCACAGCCCTGAAATATAGATTTTTTTCTGTGGGGTCCTTGCATTTTTCAAGTTTTTCTTATTATTCTGTTCTACAGTCTCCCTTTCCAGAGAACCATAAGCTCATCGTTTCATAGAATCATAGGAAAAATTAGACTGAAAAGGACCTCTTGGGTTATTCAATACATCTTCCATTTTCAAAGCAAGGCTGACTTCAAAGTTAAGACCAGACTGCTCGGGGCCTTTGCTCTTCAGGTTCTGAAACTCTCCAAGAAGAAGGCTTCCACAGCCTCCCTAGACAACGTGTTCCAGTGCTTAATCATGTTCATGGTGAGGAACATTTTTCCTTAAGTGAAAAAGTAAATAAATTACTCTGTTGCAACTTGTGATTACTGCTGCTTGCCCTTTCATTGTGTGCCTTTTAGAAAAGCCTGGCTCCACCTTCCCCTTTAGCTGTTGCAGGACTGCTGTTAGTTTTCTACCTAGTTTGTTTTCTCATCTCTGCTTTAACCACCGCTCTTCCCGTAGCCTGTCCTAGGTGTCATGTCCCAGCCCTCTTACTATCCTAGTGGCTCTCTGCAGTGATTATCATTGCTAAAATTGCATCTTACCTTTGATTCTAATCTAAAGGATTAATTTGACTGAGAATATAAAGTGAGATGATCCTCCCACCCCTTATTTTTTACTGTTTGGTAAAGATGTTATCCTCTTCTCATCCTGCATTTTTTCTCTTGATACAGTGTTGGTATTTTAGATAAAAATGAGCTCTGAGAGTTTGTTTTCTCTACTTCTTTGTCTGGAGACTTCATTACGTTTTGCTGCTTTTCATACCAAAGATGTTATTTCCCTAGGAAAACTTAGCTTCGTGACACCCTTTCAGGATAGAGCACAGCTGTCTGATCTTATCTGGGCCTGACAGATGCCTACCCTTTCTGCCAAGCTCAATTCTCGTCTTGAAAGAATTACCTTCTTCTGTAATCTTTGCATTTAAAAATGATCTGCATACATATGCTTGGAAAGTAGGGTTTATTTTAATAATGTGAAGGAAAGACGATCAGATGTTAGAAAGAGATGCTATAACAAGTAGAATTACTTTTATCACTTACTTATTTCATCACCCATTTCAGTGTAATTGTCTTATTTATATTGGCATCTCCTTTGGAAGAACCGATAGCAATTTCCAAATGTTTAATTAAAACCTCACAATGCTACTGTGATGTGAACGTAGTAAATGGATGTGAGAAGATAAGGCCTTTCTAAAGCAACTGGTATCTTCAGTGTTTTGTTACACTAACATATTATCTAGCACAAAATAGGGGACACTTTCTTTGGTGCATCATAGTCTACTTGTATCAAATCCATGCAAGAGCTAGACTTCTTTGGTACTTTGGGGAGTTATTTGTTTGCTTTGTTGTTGTTGTTTTAACATAAATTATTAACCTCATCTGGCTTCAGAGATGGTCCAAAAAATTCCAGTGACCCAGTGATATGACTGAGGGGTCAGGAGAGAGAAGCTGGAGCAAGAACTGCCCCTAACTGGCCTTCTGCTGGGGAAAATGTGCAGACATCCATCCTGATTTTCAATTAGGCATAATGTAGGTACCATACCATACAATTGTATGAGGACTTTTCCTAGTTGCCTAAATAACGATAAATATCTAAATATTCATTAAAACAACAACGAAAAACCTTTTAGTTCCCCAGCTCATGCGCAGTGGCACCATAGTTCTTGCAGACCTGGACAGCTTGGGAGTCTCAAAATAAGACACCAAATACGCATTGTATGCACTCCTGGCAGGAGAATGAGGAGGGTTACAATGATCAGAGCATTTGTAAGTGTTGACCAGGACTTGAACTGGGATTTCTCTTGGCATTGCAGAGAATATCCTCCTCGGTGGGCTGCTGCTTACTCTTCTGTATCAATGCCCTCTCTTTCTCCTTCCTCTCCTGCAGAAGCTGGTATTCGTTACTGTGCAACTTCAAAAGTGGGATGAATTTCTGAAATTTCTGAAACTCTCTATGGTGTTGTAATAGCTAAAAGATTTCAACTGAAACTGGGCTGCCTGGCTATGTATGTATATCCAAATGTTGAAAAAGTTTTTGTAGAAATACACTCAGAGCAGCCGGCTAACTTCTCACTGCTAACTAATGGGCCTTTTTCCTTAGCTTTCACGAAACTCTACAGCATTCTTTATCCCAGTAGTAATTTTCTCAACCTCCCCCACAATCCCCATGTTGACTCTTTAGAAACACATTTCTTCAACCTTCAAAGGATTCCTGGTATAATATATCCCCCAGATCTTTTGCCTTGGCAGTATGCTGTTTTAGCTAATTTTATATAAACTCTTTCTCTTAGTCTTGTATTATCCACTAGCTTTTACTATCAATCAAGATGTTACTACTTTCTTTTGAAAAGTGGTATCGACAGCTGGTTTAGGTTCCATATTTTTTTGTGAGATTGTCTCAACATAATGTCCA
This sequence comes from Falco naumanni, assembly GCF_017639655.2. NCBI lineage: Eukaryota > Metazoa > Chordata > Aves > Falconiformes > Falconidae > Falco > Falco naumanni. The sequence continues at coordinate 28,431,372 of NC_054061.1, read as the reverse complement.
GTGTCTTGGTGTGCAAAAACCTAAAACACAGAAACAGCTTTTTTTTTTGTGGAAGGAAGTTGAAAGTCTATTTTGACAGAATCTGGTAGGCAATGGCATCGATCATTTTTGTGTCTTGGATTTTCAGTAGACTCTTAATTTATGGTTAACTTTTTATGGCTTCTGTGAAATGGCTTATTCAGTCTCATATGGCGTAAGGGGGGAGTATGTGACGATGTAAGATTAAGTACAATGCACAAAGATTTATTATTTACTACTTGCCTTTCAGAAAGGGCCACAGATTGTGGCAGTGTTAGTGAGAAACATTTTGATGATGAGAAAGTTTTTTCAAAGGGTAAATCTGGCAGAGTTTTATGAAGTTTTTAATGAGTTTTCTCACTTGACTGAGCAGCTTTTCCTCTTGCAGTGATATCCCATTTGCTGCCTTAGGTACCATGAATCCTTCTGGTCATAAACACGTAACATCCAAAGAAAAGTGCCTATGAGGAGACAGGGCACTGAGTGCTCACACTATGGGCTCTTTTGCTCACGTACTGACTTGTTTAGTCTGATGTTGGAAACTGCTGAACTTCCACTGGTAAATCAACCTCTTCCCTTCTCCCTCTATCCGTCCTCCATCCTTTCCCTCCCTCCAGCTCCCCTGTATTTGGCACTTACAATGTTGTGGAGGCCCTGAGCAGAGGAACCTTCTTGTTCATTTTTCCAAGCTTTCTACCTGCTTTCCTCTTCTACCGCCAATGTACGCCAAGTGGCCTAGGTGAGATGCATAGCTCACAGATTGAGCTCTGCAATTTCATCAAAGCACCTAGGACACATCTTTAGTGCTGTATGAGAAACCTGAGCCTCAGTGCATCGAACTTCAGTAGTGGCAGTAGATGAAGGGCATAAGTGGCTTGTGTTGGCTGGATAGCCCAACCTGAAATACTAGGGTAGATGCTTAGTATGACTTTCTCATAGCTGAAGAGAGGGAGGCCTTACAGAATCAGAATGCTGCCTCGAAAACGTAACTGGTCCACGGCTAATGGTTTAAAAGCCACTGGTCTTATGCAACCATTTTGGCAACCCCGTAGTATGTACATACATACATACATACGCTGCTGAAACCTTGTGTAGATAAATTTGAAAAAGGTAAAGAAAAAGATTAAATATCTGTATTTTCACTGAGATGGCTAGAGAAGAGAGCTACCACCTTAGCATTCATAGTTTATTGTTTAAATTACTAACAAAAATACTGAGTATTTTAGCAAATATAACCACATTTTGCAAACAAATACAGTTTTTTTGTAAAGAAGCAGATTTTCCAAGAAGGTATTAGAAAGGAAACTTCCGTTTTGTAGAACAAAAGTGAAAACAGTAGCTAACATATGAAAGTACGCTGACTTATATTATGATTAATGCATAAAACCCAAGAACTATGCTCAAATGCTTCCTTAAACTTAACTATTAAAATCAAACAACATGATTTATTAGTTTTGCTTGGTGTTGGTTTTATACTGTGACGTAGCAGGCTAAGTACAATGATTTATACAAAGTACTATGCTTGGAATATTTTAACAATCATTTAATAGGATCTAAGAGCAAATGGTGTATATCTTACTGTTTCTGATTTAATCATGCATCATGTAAATTGAACAGCCAAGTGTTTACAGGAAAACAAAGATGGGATTGGCATTAGGCATGCCTCTGTTCATACAGAACAGAATGCACTTACAAATATGTCAAAAAATCAATGTCTTCAGCAGAACAAGAGGATGCTTGGCACCTCTGGAAAAACTCACATCATTCCGATGCCTGGCCATCAAGTAAGGTACTTGCTTTTAAGACACTCTCAAAATTTTGGCTTACAAATATATATTTGCGCATGCCACAAACAATGCCTATCCATGAAATGATTAAAAAAAATCTAACTGATAAGACACACAAACTCATACAGTAAAAATCAAATAAAATACCTAATGACGAGTGAGCTCTTTATATGTGAAATCTGAGCACTCAATTCATCTGTGTCTCTAGAAATTAAATTCTTTTTCCCCAGGTTTATAGAAAACCCATGACACAGTAACAGCTCAATCCTGTATCTTCATTTGCTCCTGAGGGCAGAGAAGTTTAACATTATAAATAAACTTCAGCAAACTAAAGGATCTGTCCCCAATTCTCCCCATTTAAATACATAGTGTAACATATACATAAATGCAGGCTTGGGGTCTGTTCCTCAGAGAAATCACTGTTGTAATTGTTTTGCATAGATATTACCTGTCGATACCATGAATATTTGGGCCACAGTGCTCTGGGGCCCAATTTCTGCCACAATCAATCAGTGTTACTGAAATTCCAACATTATTTAGTAATTGAAACCCTGAGCATCATACCAGAATCTTCAAGCCCAGCTGAATTCGACAGTTTATCCTGAGTAAGGAGAGAGGAATTTAATGCTACACTGAGTCACATTAAACAGGAGAGATGGCCAAGTCTTAACAGCCTGCTCCTGCTTTTGTCATTGAAAAGCATTTTGTGTAAACGTTATACAAAACCAGGGAGATAAAAACCCATTTAAAGTGAGAACACCAAATTCCTGTAGGATTGTGTAAATTATTCATGAGTTTCAAGTCATGAGCTTTCAACTAATACTATGCTGCAGAACTGGACCTCACTTTTTATACTAATTTCCTTTAATAACCAAGTATAGAGATATCCTATTAAATCCAAATATGCTGCACTTGCCAAGAACTACACTTAAAACTTTTAAAACTGCAAGTCACAAAATTCTGAGAACTTGAAATAATTAACTTTATTATTAACTTTATTGTCTCTCTTATGAATCACATCCAGAGGATATTTAATGCAAAATTTTCCTTAAATTGCTTCAGGCTGCATTATTTTTTGCCATTTTAAGGCATCATACTGAACGATACAGATAAATGAATAATTAGTATCTACTGTCTGTAAAGCAGGACAGATGCTTCGGTTTAATGTGTTCATAAGAATGTAGAGCTTAACTGTAGGATCAGCTTTAATTATAATACAAACTTTTTCAAATTAATTTAAAAAATAGCCAGGAAGACATGTCTGTAGAAATCTATACCCACATGCACATGCTGGCATAATACAAAAATTAAAAAGCACTTTGTATAAAGCTGTAAAGAGTTCCAGCTTCATGAATCGATGCCAAAGCAAAACAAAAATCATAATCTGGCAGCAAAGTTCCCTATTAAAAAAAAAAAAAAAAAAAAAGAGAGAAAGAAACCTTCTAAACCCAGACAAACTCTTCTCAGTCCAGGAAAATACAGCCTGCAGCTTTCAATAAGTGAATAGACTTGACATGATGATGTGGATTTGCTGGAGCTTTGCTTCGGTGTTTTTCTTGATGAGGATTTAAACAAGTTGATCGTGGGTTCTGTAGGTACAACATTTTTCCTCAACATGATAAAGGAAAGGTGGTCAGTGTGCGGTGGGGAGGAGAGAAGGAAAACTAAAGACGTGAAGTTGCATGAGCAGTATACCAAGATCTTGTTCTTGCCAAGTTCTTCGTAGTAAATGCCAGAATTTGCTTTACACTTATTTAGGGGGAGAAAATTCTATACAGAAATTAAAGTGAGCAACGCAGTGCAGCTTCTTCAGTCCTCACATTTGGCTACAGCAGCAAGGCTGGCCAGGAGAACTGAACAGATGGCATCAGGGGAGGAAAAAGGAGACAAGTATTCTTTGCAGCACTTCTCAGTGGTACAGCTACCAAGGTTTTAATGAATACAGAGTGCCTCCTGAAGTTACAAGTTAAGATTAATTAATACCTAATTAAATATATTATAAATGACTATAAAAACCATTGCAAATGTAAACTAGCTATATATTTTTTAAAAAATCCACTATTACTGGGGTTTAAGATTTTAGCCTGCTGCTTCACTAATGTTCAAAACTGAAAACATAACATGCATATTTGCTTTTTTTAGACTTACTTCTACCAAAAAAACCCCAATGCAAGTTAATAAACTGAGGAGAGATAAATGACATCACAGCACAATTTGGGAATGACCTGGGTGACAGGTAAGTGTAAAGAGCCCTTGGGAAACCCTCCCTACCCCGCGCTCATCCCACATATTTAGCAATATCCCATGTTATTTAAAGCACTGGCAGGACTCGCACCATTAATAAGAAAAGAGCATCGCTTACGCAGAACTTCTCCACTTTCCTCTCCTCTCCTGGCTACGTCCCGTGTTGATGCGCTGCTGTGCCTATGTGCACAGTGAATGGTGGCCCTTTCACGGGAAGTTTTCTGACTTTCTGTGAATGCCTTAAAATAACCTTCCAGCATCACCCAAACCTCTCAAGCATGTCAGCTGTCGGTCTCGGACCCCCACCCCAAGAATTAGCATGCAGCTGGGGGAGTGGGCGGCAGCGCTGTGTGCAGCCCAAGCAGGGCTGAAAGCATATGGCACGCCGTGTTTGTGACAGCTTCCCCTGACAGGCCACACTGTGTGTTTGGAAGTTCAAGTTTCATCGTGTGACACAGGTTTAGGAGACCTCAGGCTCAGGGCTTGGCTGCTTCGGTTTAACGTTTCTGGCACTAAAATAGCCGCCGCACCAGGTGCGACTGCCCCAAGGGCGCTCAATTCCATGTGCAAAATGCCCCGAATAAACCTGTCACAACGTGAAACGATGCGCACAGGCTTGAAAAGTCTCTCCCGTAGGGCTGCGGTACTGAGGTGTCACCATACAGCAGGGGTGCGGCGCCGGTACCCGGGGCGGTGGCGCAGGCAGCGCAGGGGGGCTCGGCCGGTTCAGTGTCCGCTTCGGGCAGGAGCCGCCGGCGGCCTCTCTCCGTCCAGGGGCTGCAGTAGGGATAAAACCCACAGGTTAGGGGGCACCGGGGCGGCCCGGAGCCCCGGCCAGCCCCCGCCCGCGGCGCAGAGCGCCAGGCGGCCGCGCTTACCCGCTCCCGCCGCTCGCCCAGGCAGAAGGTGCAGATGGGCCGCGGCGCGGCGGCGGCGGGCGGCGGGCAGGGCAGCGGGCCGGGCAGCGGGCCGGGCGGGCAGGGCAGCGGGCCGGGCAGCGGGCCGGGCGGGCAGGGCGGGCAGGGCTGGGCGGCCGCCGTGCCCTCCGCCTGCCGGCGGTGCAGCCGCAGCACGTTGGCCAGGTGCGAGATGTAGCTGGCGGCCAGGCGCAGCGTCTCCACCTTGGAGAGCCGGCGGTCGGCCGGCCGCGTGGGGATGAGCCGGCGGAGGGCGCCGAAGGCCGTGTTGACGCTGTGCGTGCGGTCCCGCTCGCGGGCGTTGGCCGCCGCCCGCCGCCCCCCGCCGCCGCCCCGCGCCCCCCGCCGCCGCCGCCCGCCGCCCGGCCGCCGCTGCGCCGCGCCCGCCGCCCCCCCGCCGGCCTTCATGGCGCCCGCCGCCGCCCCGCCGCCCCGGGACTTTTATGCGCGGCAGGTGCCGCATCGCCGCGGCCGCCGCGGCCCCGTGCCCCGCGACGGGCCGTGCTTGGCGCGGCCGCTGCTTTTAGCCGGGGGCCGGCCGCCGCCGCACCTGTCGCCGCGGCCCCAGGGCTCGGCCCGGCACCGGCGCCCGTCGAACCCCCGCGCTCCTCCGCCTGCCCGGCGCCTGCGGCCGGTACCCGCGGGGAGCACGGGCTCCCACCGCTCAGCCGTGCGGCACCGGCCCGGCGGTGCGGGGCGGTGCGGGTGCGCACGGGGCAGCGGGAGCGGGCTGGCGGAGCCGGAGCGGGTTCCAGCGGCAAACGCCGCCTCATCCTCCGCTCAGAACCTGCACCTGCCTCAACCATTTACCTATGGAAAGGTCATCAGGAGCACTAGTCGATTACACCTTTTCTCTCCATAAAAATCTGACAGCCTGTCTGCGCCCAGGAACTCATGAAAGGTCACGGTGCAGGTTTTCTCCAATGAATCACCTCTACCCGATTGAGCAGCCTTGACTGACTTTTTTTTTATGGTCCCAGAAGCTTATTTGTGGTCATGATGTTGCCTAAATGTTAATCCTTCTTCCCAAATCGGGGCTGGATTAGCAGAGTCGTGTCTCTTCAATCATGGGCACGCACGCTGGGGATAGACAGCTGCTTTGACATATTCGGCTGGCAGTCATGCCGGCCCGAAATACAACCGGCAGGCAGGGCCACATCCACGCACTGCATTCATGTGCTGGGATGGCAAAGCACCGGTTTATGTTTGTTGCAGTCACCCTTTGGGCAGAAGGTGTAGGCAAAAATGAGCAAGCAGGTCTGTCTGTCAGCCACCTGCAGCTGTACCCCACCTTGGCGTACTAATGAGCAAAAATTCTTGAGTGTGGTTTATATTTATATTGGGATAGAGAGAAGAAAATGTTTTTGGTTTCCCATCCCACCATGTTTATGAGGTTTTTGTGATTTATGTAATGAAGTATCAGTGCAATGTACTTAGCTCCAGGTTGAGATGCTTTGATAGCAAAGGCTGCAGAAATACAAGGCCAGATGGGCGGGCAAGCACTGTGCCATTGATCCAAAGGAGTGCCTTGGGGGTGCAGAGCAGGATGTGGCCCTTCATCATCACATGCTGGGGAAAGCCTTGTTCAAAATCATGCAAGTGGTAGTTTTCCCTAGAGTACGTGAATATAACGGTATCCAACTTTTGTAGTGTTAAAAGCTCCATCTTCTGCCTGCTTAACCTTTCAAAAAATAAATGATCTAGAAAGTTCTGAAGTTGAATTTCAATACTTAGAAGTGCTGCTTTTAGTTTCCTGAGAAATGAAGTTCCCGGGTAAGCTTGCACTGTCTTCCATGAGGGTTCCTCCCATTTAGTCAGATACAGTATTTCTAGAGTGAAATTCTAGCTTAGTTGAAGTGAATGACAAAACTCCCGTTGACTTTAATGGAGGAAGGATTTCACCATTGATATGTTCTGGTTGCTGAGAAGTGTAGATAATTGATTGTTTGTCACACTCAGTCATTTGCTTACCAGTGTTTTTCTGTCCTTAGTATTTCAGTTTCTTTAGGTTTTTTTTAGTACTGGAAGTGAAACAAAACAGAACAAAACCCCCTCAACCAAAAGAACCCTGAGAAAAAAACTACTACTAGTGTTACCAAAATCAGAATTTATGGCTTATTGATAAACTAGAAGCATGAGAAAAGTGATGCTTAGGAAGAAAATGATGCTGTGTCTGCAGAGAAAAACAAAACAATTTTCACTGACATTGCAGCAATAGGTAATTCAGAGGGTAAGGACAAAGGGGTGGCCAAATGGTTCTTGTTCTGTTTTCAAGGCAGTTTGAAAAAGTAGAGCAAGAAATGTTTTTTTCAGATAAGGAGACTTATGAAAAAGGCCAAAATGATGGTGACTTTAATTACTAGGCTATTGATTGGGATAACATTTATGTGAGTGCTAGGGGGAACATATTCCTCAAGGAAGGTGCAGTAATGCAGGATTGCTGTTATTTTACAATTTGCTGAATTGCTAATAGCAAGCAAGAATGGGACTGCATGAATGTAAAGCAGAACAGTGGGCACTATTTCCTGTGTAGTGATAAGATTTTGCGTGAAGTTTGCCTTCTTGCTACATGGAGAAAGATATCTGATATCCATTGTAAGAAAGCATTCAACCATATTCAAAAGACTGGAAATACATAGTATCTGAATGATACAGTTGCAGTCTAGTGGCAGGTATTTCTTTCATTTGCCTTTATTTTTTATATTTAGTGGCTCAGAATGTCTGTGGTCACAGCCAAGAAGCCTTCCAAATGTATAACCATTTAATAGAAACTATAACCCAAAATTGTTTCCACTTGTAAAAAGAAAGATATTTAGAGACAAAAATGCCTTTAAAAAACAGAACTCGAATGTTTACGGCATCATTCTGCACCTGCAGGTCACATCGACTTCAGTTAGATTCTCTTGTTTATTCAAGAGCAGAAATACAGCATAATATTGCATAATGAATTGGCTGGATGGTCACACTTGAAGAGTCGTGATCAACAGCTCAATGTCCAAGTGGAGACCAGTGATGAGTGACATTCCTCAGGGGTCCATATTGGGCTGGTGCTGTTCAATGCCTTTGTCAGTGACAATGGACACTGGGATGGAGTGCACCCTCAGCAAGTTTGCTGATGACACAAAGCTGAGTGGTGCAGTTGACATGCTGGAGGAAGGGGTGCAGTCCAGAGGGATCTTGACAGGCTTGAGAGGTGGGCCCGTGTGAATCTCATGAAATTCAACAAGGCCAAGTGCAAGGTCCTGCACATGGATCACAGCAAGCCCCAGTATCAATACAGGCTGGGCAGAGAATGGATTGGGAGCAGCCCTGAGGAAAAGGACTTGGGGGTGCTGGCAGATAAGAAGCTCAACATAACCCAACAATGTGTGCTTGCAGCCCAGAAAGCCGACAGTATCCTGGGCTGCATCAAAAAAAGCATGGCCAGCAGGTCAAAGGGGGTGATTCCCCCCCTCTATTCTGCTCGCGTGAGACCCCACCTGGAGTACTGTGTTCTGCTCTGGGGCCCCCAACACAAGAAGGACGTGGACCTGTTGGGGTGAGTCCAGAGGAGACCACGAAGATGATCAGGGGGCTGGAGCAGCTCTCCTGGGCAGACAGGCTGAGAGAGTTGGGGCTGTTCAGCCTGGAGAAGAGCAGGCTCCGAGGAGACCTTACAGCGGCTTCCAGTGCCTACAGGGGCTTGTAAGAAAGATGGAGGCAGACTTTTTATTAAGACCTGTAGCAATGGGTTGGTGGTTTTAAATTTTAAAAGGGTAGATTTAGATTAGATATTTGGAAGAAACTCTTTACTGTGAGGGTGGCGAGGCGGTGGGCCAGGCTGCCCAGAGCAGCTGTGGGTGCCCCATCCCTGGCAGTGCTCCAGGCCAGGCTGGATGGGGCTGGGAGCAGCCTGGGCTGGGGGGGGGATGTCCCTGCCCGGGGCAGGGGGTGGAACTAGATGGTCTTTAAGGTCCGTTCAGACCCAGACCCTTCTATGATTCTATGATAATCCCACAGACAATTTTTTTTTTCAGTAACAGGTGGTATATGTTTCTGCCTCACACCATGGTGCTCTTCTTTACGCATGCCATGTTTTTGAAGGACTATACCCTTTATTGTTTGTCTCCTCCATCAAAGTCATTAAACATACATATATATATATTTATTTATTTCCTTATATAATATTGCTCCCATGTTTGAGAAGGAATGTATGTGTTGTGGGCAAAAGTAGCACAGATCTGTTGTACAAATTTCCAAGCCACTGACTATGCATTGTGACCTACTGGTTTGTGTTTTGGCAAGCACTGAAAACACGGGTCAGCCATCCGCGTGCAGGGATACCTCAAGTGGCTACTGGGTTGCTGTCCTCACAGGGGAGGAATATTGACCAACCCTGAACTTTGGTATTGCTGTGAGTGCACGTGTGAGCTGTTGTGCCTTGCGAAGAGGCACCAGGCATGCAAGCTGTGCAAGCTTGTCTGGAGCAATCCACAACGCTCCTGTTCATGTGTATATATGTTAATAACCAGGATACTTCTTATGCAGTGCTTAGCTGATAAAGCAAGTCCATGGCATATTTCAGTCACATTTGACAGATTCAAGGGAGAGCCTGGAGGACTCTAACAAAGAGAAGCAAATAAAGGATGTTGATGGCTGGAAGTGTCCACACAGTTGAGAAAACATTTGACAAAATGTTATTCATTATGCATCTGTCTGTGACTTTGGCTGACTGTGACAACTACTTCTGTCCTTCACAACAAACCTGGATGATGGAGTTGTCGTTTTTATTGCAGTTCTTAATAAATGTGACTGCCATAAAATACACGTTGATTGAAAAATCTTTTAAATGGCTTTTTACCCTATACAGGTTCTATAAGAGAATGATTTTAAGGAGAGAAAATTGAGTAGTCAAAATATGGAACAGTACAAGAGATTTTTTTGGAGAAGGAGGACTTGCACAGAGCACATTAAATGAGAAAAGGTTAAACATGAGGTGGATTTAAAGCTTCATGTGTTTAAGTCATGTCAGGTGGGATGGTGAACCTTCTGGATTTTAATAAATATCCTCCACACATTTTGAACTAGCAGTCTGCTACGGCAGCGCAATTTCCCAGGTAGGGGAGGAGCAGGACCAGCTCTGCTCTGGACTGCTGGTAGTTGATTAATGTGGGATCTAACAAGTCCCTTCTTGATATTCTACCCAGCCAGATTTAGCATGACACTTATCTCTTCACTTGCAATCTCTTCACTTACAATCTCTGTTCTTCATCTGAATTGATCTGTGCCATGATTCTCCGGTGTGTTAATGAGTTTTCTGTGTGGTGGAGTGCTAGAGGCCTTGTTAAACTCCAGAGACACTCTGCCTACTGCATTTTATTTATACGCCCACTCTGTTCCTCTTGACAAAAAGAAGCTGAGTTGTTTATCTTAAGTTTTTGTCAAAAAATTTGTCTTACAGTAATTTTCTCTGCTCTGGCTGCCCACAGAGGCAAATCTGAATATATTATTCACCTGTTATTTCAAAACCGTTTAAACTTGCCAAATCTAAGTGGTGTTTTACACGATTCTGCTGATACTCTCAAAGTTGTTATTAACTGCCTCAGAAGTAATTTCTGATTGTGGTTGCTTTCAGCAGAATGATGACAAGGCATATTCTTTTCTCTGTCAAATTGAAACAATATAAGGACAGTATACCTGCCCTCAGAAACAAAATGTTTTGCAAGCAGTATTTGTGCAGTCTTTTTTGTTCACGAAAGCTGAATGCAGCCAGAGCTCCCCCTCCCTGCTCCCTTATTTCATTGCCTGTTAAATCTAGCCTAATCAAGCTTGATTGGTGCTTGGGAAGATGTTGTCTGTAACGTTCAGCTGTGGTGTGTGGTTTGGAGGCTGAGATCCTTTGCCAATCCATTTGGAAATCCACATGTTGGTAAGAATCCAGACCTCTGATGAAAGCTGTGGTTGCTCATGGCTCTTTCTGTAGCTGGCTGGCTGGCTTGGAGGGGCTCTTCTACTGTCCTCTGCCATGCAAATCCATGCTTCAATCATACACTGCTGAAATGTGTTCCGTTTGGTTTTAAAGAGGCTTGAAACACCATCCAGCAATGTGTCATGGACTCTTAAAACTTTTCTTATGACAAAGGACCAACAGCTTGTTCTTTTTCTGTCCACTTTCAGATCTGTCAGGGTGATGATGAGTCTGTGTAATGTCTTACTACCCCACATGCCATCTTTTTGCCTTTTCAGAGACTAATGGTTTGCTAGGTCTGTTTTGCAATGTCTTATGACAGGCATCAGCTTGTATCACTGATGGGGAACCTAGTTTTTCTAGCTTCCCTGGAGTTTTGTAGGTCACTGAGAAGTATAAGGGTAGAACAAATATTATTAAATAAGTGTATAATAATCATACAGACCAGTGTTTGGGTTGTTTTTTGGTGTTTGTTTGGTTTTTTTTCTTTAATAAAGGTGAAATGCTACTGTACAAACACAACTGAATTTCGTTATTAAAAACACTTGGCTGCTGTAATAATGAACATGCACATGAGATGCATAATTGTCTGCTTGTGTAGAACAACTATTGCAAACACTTCAAAATGCTTATTGTGATTTGATTTGTTCCATCTTCCCCTCCCCATGATTGCTAGATCTTGCAGAGAAAGCTTCTTTTTTTCATACTTGCAGTTTTACAATATCCTTTTATGAAGAGCACTATGCTGCACAAGGTTTTGTAGATACTTTAAAGAATGTATTTCCAACAATTTCTTTCAAGTGCTTAGAGCTGACAAATACAAGATATCCAAAAACCCATGAAAGAAATATAATTGACTGTATAATTACTGGAGCTTCTGCAATATAACCACAACTGAAGTTGTTTGTATGGTTTCTTTCCCTCTTCTTAGCTTCTTGAGTGTTTTATGAAGATACTCAAAATCTGACGTTCTTCAGATACTTCACTTTATTCTCCTTAGCACTTCAATTGAACACTTACACATCTGTTAACAAAGACATCTGTGATCATGATTCCATAGTTCAAATTAGATTAGAGGACAGATTCAATTTCAGTCTTTCGGGTTCAAGTCAGAACTGACTTCATTGTCACCGGTCAAGTTAATCTGTCTGCGCACCAGTGTAGCTGCTGGCATAGTCAGAACAACTATCAGTTGCTGAACTGTAGACAAAATTTTAAGGTTATTACATAATTGCTGACTGTCATAAAACAAAATACAAGAGTTGGTCCTTGCCATTTAGCCATCCCTTTGGTTCTAAACTGACATCACGAGGAAGCCCATTTTAAGCTGCTGTTGGAAATATTTCAGTGATATTAGAGGGCGCATGAAGGTAAATGCCTTTGTATTCTCAATTTTTAGAGAAGTTGAAGCGGAATATATGCATGTGTGTGTGTTGGCCTATAAAAACATAAAGCTATTTCAGTTTCAAAGTTGTAAAGAAGACAGCCAATTTTTCAGTGCCATGTAGAGAAATAGGTGTACTGGAGCCACTTTTCCCGGGGCAGCCTGGCAGATACGTGAGCTGCTAATGCCTAATTGCATGCCCAGGCACAGCCACCACTGCCCAGCAGTGTCACACAGTGCCAGCGTTGCCTGGTACCTGTCTCCTCTGCTCAGCATGAGGAAAAGGCAGTGGGTATGCTGGAACTGTTTTGTGAAATGGTTTCTGTTTACTGGGCACTGTCTGGGTAACGCAAGGGCACTCAAGCAAAAATGTTGTACAAGATTCAGAACTAAACTTTTCAGACCTCTTTAAATAGCCCCTGTTTAAATACAGTTCAGCATTTGCAAAAAGCCTGAAAGATTTATAAGAGACTGAAACATATTGGTGGGCTGTACCAGTGAAGAGGTGGATACACAGGCTGTTTGTAGCATCTGGCAAGGCACTGCAATCATCTGATCTTCAGCTGGAGAGGACCTCTGTTGGGCTGTTTCAGTTTGAACAAATTAGATCAGCCCTTAGATATCTCTGAGATGTTCTAGGATCTCCTTTGGTCTCAGGAGCGGAGTATGGGAAGGGCAGTTTAGAATAAAATCATCTCATCCCTGACCTTTTACTCACATTTGAGGCAGTGGGCGTAGATACTTTTACCTTTCTTTAGACACAAATGTGGAAAGTGTTCTAAAAAGTTCTTTTAGTCAGTTACTAATTAAACCTAAAAGAGAAGGCAGATAATTTCACAATTTGGAAAAAATAAAACAAAACCGTAACAATGATCCACTTAAAATAGAATTTTCTCTAAAAAAGTGTCCTTTAATTGAAGAGTGTTTTGGAAGCCTAAATCTGTTTCTGTTGGTGAATATGTCTGTTCAGTGGTTCTTTGGAGCTGGAATAATACAGTTTAATAATAGTGAATAGGTGAATTATGACAAAGGGTTTTCAGTCTGAAAGCTTAGAAGGGTATTCTGTAATGCCAAGCAAACATGGAATGATGCCCGTATTATGCTTTTGGTATGAATTTGTAGCTTTATCATTGTAGATAGGATCACGTAAAATCAGTGTGACTAAGCTATTTGACTAGGGGGCTGTGCAGACTCTCAATCTGCAAGCATTAAGAATGAATTATATTTTGTGTGGTTTTATACCTATAGATTTTTTTCTTGATTCTGTTATATGGTAAGTCTTTTACATATATTACAGATTGCACACCAAAGATCAAGCTCAGACACAGAAAACCCTGTACAAAGATTATTTGACCTTTCTTCGGGTGCCTGTGGGGATATCACTTGGAAAAGATAAGTCACTCTCATTAAGAATCCTGCTGACAGTTGGCAGACCAGGTGGTCCTGCATAACACGAGTGCAGGGTCTCATATTCTGAGTCTTTAAAGATTGTGCAGGTATAAAAAGTGGCTTACTGGTGCTCTGAATTAAACCAAACAGTTTTGTTTTAGTTTAAACAAGTGCTGTTTGCCTTGTGTTTTCTGAATATGCCCTGCTTTCCATCTGAAATGTACCCAATTTACTATCTTAATAGCACATTTTGGAGTCTTGTAGATCTCTTCTTCTTGCTTTTCTTTCAAAATAAATAGAGTTTCCAAGCTGCCTTATGGGGTCCCAGTAGGCTGGAGAAGCCCACTGCTGGCGGCCCACTGTCTAAACCCAAGCTCCGATTGTGCTGCGGTGGATCTGCACATCCATCACAGTGGATGCTGCTGAATCTTTCTTGGTGATATACAAGCTTCCCATAATAAACAACTGCTGATTAGCATCACAGGGTTTTTTTTTCCCCACTTCAGACTGTCACTAACCACTCTCTGTCCAAGACTTCTGCTTCACTTAGGGCCAGCACATGCTGTCATGGTGTTTTAAACACTGGTCCAGAACTACTGGCTTGTGTGCAATCTTGGCTTTCATGAAAAAAGTGAAAATGCAGATAATATTGTAATGATCAAAACTTAAGATCCTGAATTGAGCTTACCTGGTGGAGAGCTGTCTGAATTCACAAATACACTGCAACCATACCTCTGTTAAGTGTTCTGAGTGAACTCTTCATCTTTATTAAAAAGTTGTCTAATTGAGTGATTAAAGTTACAGCTTTGCTAAAGCCCTTGCTGATGGGAGATTTTAAAAAAAAATTAATCTTTTTGAAATGAATGATATTTAAATGCATTTTATTATTTTTGCCAATTCTATTTAAACCCCCACTGCAATCATTGCTGTTACTTACATTGACAGGAGAGAAAACAGTAGGCCAACATCTTTGTTTATAAGGGTAGAGTACATATAATTTTTTAGTGTGTCTACTGTCAGTTTTCTTTTTTCCAGTTGTACTTGCCTGTTCTTTTGGACATTTTGCTCTCTGTAATAATCCACTGCCAAGTCTTACAAAACAACGTTTCCTTTTATATTAAGAATACTACCAGAACCTTGTAAAGAGGAATTCTGTTCTTGTACCTGGCATTATGAGTGTGTCGTTAAAAACCCTGCAGTTTGACATACCTAGCAACTATACTGAAAATTATTTCTTACAGGAAATAATGGATTTCTGCTGAAATCATTAAAATGAAATTCTTGACTTGTCTTGGGATCTCTGAAGGTATGGAGAGGCAGACTTGCATAGTTCTGTGCCTGTTAGGCATATCTGCATTCTGACCTGCCTTCTAGGCAGACCTGAATAAGTAGCTTGCCTGAAAGGTGCTGTACAAAGACTCATAACTCACTTTCCAGGAAGGCAAGAACAGGTACCTGTCTAGGAGACATCCCCTTGTTGATGACCTGCCTCTAAGGCAGATCTGTCTAGTTATCTTTTCTGTCTTTGAAGCAGCTCCGTACAGAGTTGTGTCCTCAGCAGACTGAACTGCTGCCTGCCTGGGAGGTACTTGGGTTGATAAGCTTCTTTCTAGAAAATCCTGAGCAATTATTTACCCAAAACATCAGCTCTCCGAAAGGGACATTTAGAATGTGAATTTGTAGATGATGTTTTTAGTTCTGACCGACTGCTGTGTCTGGTATTCACTGTTAACCTCACCTGTATAAGAAAAATAAAAATTATATTTCTCCCATGTTTAGAAAAATAAAGCAGCCTGTCAAAAATTTCTGCTAATACAGTACAGAGCTCACACATGCTCACGCTTGCTTCTGTGGCAGTAATCTAGCTGCCAAACTTGCTGAAGGGAAGAAAGGAGTGGGGAGACTTCTTTTTTTAATTCAGAATTGCTGTTCTGTGTTGAAGGACTAAAGGGGAGGTGGATACTGTATGTTTCAATGTTTAGTCTTAAAAATTGCGTATGATCATCATGAGTCAGGGAACCAGTTCTCAGTCACTTATACAATATTGTATGTTCATTTGTAATAAAAGAAATGTTTTATTTTACTTGAACAAAACAAAAAAAGCCATTACAAATTCACAGTAAAATACACTTTAGTTTCTTTTGTTTTCTAGAGAAATTGAGATTGCAGGTCAGACATTAGACTTCAGAAAAAAGTGGCATGTACATCCTTAAGGCCATAAACCTGCAGCGGTAAAGTCACCTGATAAGGGCTAGATCAGATATTAAGTGTTTTTATGTTTGGGGCAATATTGTTGTGTACATATATCAGTGTAATTCTGCAGTAGCTTGGTTGCAGTCAGTGTATAGTCACGCTGGCAGTCATGGAACGAGCACAGAAAGAGGCTCTTTTTTTGGCTCTGCTTGTCTTTTATAAAGGAAGCATAGTCTTCCTTTAGATATGTTAGTCCCGATTACAGTATGACAAATCCCATGTATTTGGAAAACATTAGGCTAACTCAAGAAGTGCAGCAGTTAACGGTAGGTATTGCAGTACCTGTTGCTACTACTCTGTTTCTTCCTGTAGTCTCAGCCAGCTCAGTGGTGGACTCATATCTCCTGCCATGGGTAGTTTCTCCCTCTTTCAGTCACTGTAAATCTCTTTGCTGGGACGCTGTTTCAGGGTGGTACGCTTCTCTGAGCAAAGGTGTGGCCATCCTCAGCCGGAATGCAGGAGCACTTTGTCGAGGGACAGGTGTATGTCCCAAGCAAGCTGTTCCCAGCTTGTGGCTGGCCACTATACATTTGTGCTTGCATCACACACTGGGATGCATGGACTGTGTGATTTCTGCTGCAGATTTCCTGTGTGGAGTAGGGACTAAGGAGTATTTTCCACTTCTCCTTATAGGCACTCTAGTGCCTCTGTATGATAGAAAAAACATGATTAAAGAAGACAATCTTGTACTTGGAATGGAAAGCGGTGAAATTTATATTAGTTTTTCAGTTCTGATCTAAGCTAGTTTCATAGTCTGGAAAGGCTTTTTCTCTCTCTCTTCTGCTCAAATTAATTTCATCCATTGGGTATGAGGAATAGAAATTAGGAGCCTTGAAGTCATGCTGTGCTATCCAGAAATACAGTTATGATCCCCTTTGTTTTTTTCCTCATCTTTCTTCCCCTCAACCTCTTTCACCCCATCTTTATTCCGGCATATTTTGACTAATGACTATGGTTGAAGAAATTGAAATCTGCTCATGGGTATTTCTCAAGCAGACTAAGTTTGTCAGCTAAATTATTCATTGTGAATTAGCTCCTTGGAGGCAAGGACTATACTTAGTGCGATGGTGACTGGACTGGACCTCTGGGTACTGCTGCAACAGTCGGATGTAGCGTTGACAGGATTCACAGTTTCCAATGGGCACAAATGACAACGTGGATTTCTCCAGCACGTATTAGTAGTGTGAAAGCAAAAAGCATGACCTGCTCAGGAGAGGGGAGTTGGGTGCTGACAGGGAGCAAGTGCCCAGTTACAAATAAAAAGTTGCAAGTGCTGAAATGTAATGAAACTGTTTATATAACATTTGAATGTAGGAAATGTATTAAAATACTGCCTTCGTGGGAAATAGCTGTGTCCAACCACTACCCAAGCATGTTATTAATCAGGGTTAATTTATTGTTCATAAATCAGACTGAGATTCTTGCAAGTCACCAGATGGCTTGGTACTGTGTGTCACTAACTGGAGTAGCTTTTGATCTGCAAAACTAAAACCATGGTTGTTTGAATCTGTGTTTTATTTTCTGCAAGACTTGGAAGTGTTTCTAATAAAATGATGTATTGTTACATATGTATCAGTTGATAATGTGTGGCAAGTTATTCGTCCAAATATGCTTAAATCATTTTTGAGAAGTAATTCAAATAGTGCATTTTAAAACACAAGCTATATTGAAGAAAATGTACTAACCTCATGTTCTCATCAAAGACTTTGTAAGGATTTTGGGTTTATTGGTGTGGTATCCTTTTCTAGTCTCAGCATTGCAGACCTTACCAAACGTGTTGCAGAAAAATCCTGTGATGCTTGTCCATGTGTATTTCGAGAAATGGTAGGCACTAAAGAGAAGACTTTAATCGATATGGACAGAAGAAGAGTTACAGAAATCCAGTGACTGTGTTAGAGAATTGAATCTGCAGTTGACATGGGCAAACCCCCTCTGAACCCTCCAAGCTTTAATGAAGCTTCTGAACCCTTTGATTTTTAGTGAAATTGAGAAAAAGTAACACAGATCTGAGCTCACCATAGTTTTTAGATTGAGTTTTGTCAAGTCCTTGCCAAGCTTTTGCCAATACTGTCTATGTTCTTCATCTCTCCCTTGCATAACAAAACACATCTTCACACAGTACGCCATCGACTCCTATACACAATAAGAATGATGAGTGCAATTACCACCTGGAAGTGAGGCGGAAAATCCTCAGTTTTTTTCTCATTTCATAACCCTTCACTGGATCAAGTCAGATACTTAGGAAATTTTAGAAACTCTTGCCAGCTTCTTATGAACAGCATTTCTTACACCTTGTTCGAGGTTACTTTGTGGGGTGTGCACACCTAATCTGGTGCACTGGGTATAGAGTAAATTGCCTGGAAGTGCTGTTTTAGACATGAATGGGGAGTATTTACTTCCATCTTTTACTCAGGCCAGACTTTTTCACAAGCATTATGGTTTCAGGGTGAGCTATGACCTGTTTTCCATCTTCTCCTGGCTGTTTCTTTTGAAAGATGGGTCTATCTCTGTGCTCCTTTACAAATGAAATTCTGCCGCTCCTCTTGTTTCTAAATGTAATCAGCATTCCATCCCATCTCCTTTTTACCACCTGTGATATAATAATTTAAATGTTTTTGGAAGGTAAACCAACCAATAAATTTAGTGGTAGAGAGAAACGTGTTAGAGTAAGCATTAGTCCAACAAAATACAGAACTCCTGAAGTCTGGTTTCCTATGGTTTTGTGCCTGTTTTGGAGCTGGGATATGACTGAGCTCTGATTCATGCTGCAGCTTCTTTCTTGACGGAGGTGCAAAGTGCATCATTGCTGTCCAAGTGTTTGTATTGATAAACTGTGTTAGGAACACAGGACATTGAAGGCTGCTACCACTCTGTCGGGCTTGGTTAAACTAGCTGAAAGATTAAAAAGTTACTGAGCAGAATGCTAGATACACGTGTACAAAGAGGATGCTTGCATACATTTGTTTCCCTGAAAATTCATGTAAAAAGCCTAAGACGTGTGATCCCCTGTGGACTGTACACTTTTAGTAGTCCCTGTTTGTCCCTGGCATCACTTTAAAACTAGAGGTAAGCTTCCTTTACTTTCTCTCCATCAATCTGACTGACATCAGTCGTCAGTCTGTCTTTTATCCACAAAGCCTTTGTCTGTCCTGGGGCCTTGAAACTGCTCCCAACTGGTTTCTGCACTTGCAACAGGTAGTTGGTTTTGGACTTGCAGCAGGCAGCTCTCTGCTGCATCTTTTCATTAAGAGCAAACGTGCCCTGGTACAACGTGTGAGGCCATTCTGCCTGGCAGCCTTTGCTGGATTTTAAGCCCACCGCTCACAAAAAAACCCCCACAACACAATAGCAGGCAAACAAACCAAGACACATTTTTCTGTAAAATAATTAAAGTCTTCCCCACTTTTAACACAGCATGTAAGGAACCTATTTTCCAATTATGTGCACTGAGTGTGTCTCTCACAATTACTGCATCCCTGAGTTATGGGCTCTCTTCTCTTGGTGCACGTCCAGGAGTGCACCTTGCCCAAAGGCAAGGTGGTACCTTTTTCTTACTCTGAGTTTACCTGTAGATTGGAGAGCACGAGAAAAAAATGTGCTACTGGCATGGCCAGCAGCTAAATGTCAAAATTTGGCTCTAAGACAATACTATTTAAACTATTTCTCTAAGTAAGCGCTCCTTACACAAGGAGGGATTGAAGGATCAGACTCATAGCATTGTAAAATCACTCTCTTAGGAATTTTCAGAACTGCCTAGAACATTTTGAATCTAATTGTCCAAACCCTCAGGCAGCTTTGAATATCTCAGCTCTAATATATTGAAGTAACAGTCACTGATTAAAAAAAAAAAGAAAGAAAAAAAAAAAAGAAAAGAAAAGAAAAAGAGAGGGTGATACTCTGTTATATCTAGGCAGTTCCCCTCAGGGCTGGCAGAATAACTGGGGGCCGTGCTGCAGCCTTCTGGTGGCACTTCTGTGGTGATCAGGGTCACACAGGGAGGTGACTTCATGGGCACCCTTGTGCCCACAGAAGCCCAGTGTCTATGCATCTGCCATAAACCCCGTGCGTTACTGTTATAATGCATTTTTTGCTGGCAGGTGTTGCTACTGTATCAGTAGACAGATCAGCTTTCCCTGTCCGAGCTGCCTCTGTGCTGGGGCTGGTTTCTTTAGGGGGCTGCTGAGGTGCAAATCTCCCAGTATAGAGGCAGCCTTGGAGACAATGTAACTTCGAATTTCCTCCTGATCTCTGCTTTAGATGTGTTTCTAAAGGTCTTTTATCTTGCTTGGTCAGATTTATTTCCTTAGGAGAATTATTATCATTTCCAAAGATACAGCGACTTGCTTTTTTTAGCGCCTGGCTGTGTGCACGGAAAGATGCTCTGGGTGGTGACGTTCCCGGGGCAGCCTGCACAGCCTCCAGCACAGGCTCCACGAGATGGCAGTGCCTTCCTGCTCTTAAAAACAGCTTTAACTTTATTTTAACCTTGTTCTAAGTTAAGCATTTCATCAGGAGAATTTCTTCTGAACAAAGATTGTATTTTCCTTCAAAAAAACTGAACAGGAAAGATATTGGGTTTATTGTCTTTTTAAAAATATAGAAGCTGCAAAAAAGCTGGAGTAAACTTTGGGGTTTAAAGCAGCAACTTCAAGGGATCTTTTTCTTATTGTGTCACCCCATTCACCACCTCAGGTTCCCCCCCCCCCCCCCAAATGCAAATCTTGCAGTTGTGCAAGGGGACTGCTGCAGAAATTTAATGCAAGCATCAGAAGCTGGTCACCTGATTATATGCGAAATTCACATTTTTAGAATTGTGGTGAGTTTTTTTCTTTTTTGAAGAAATGTTTTTCAGTTAACATCTTTTCCCATTTCTTCTTTTTTCTTTTTTTTTTTTTTCTTTTTTTTCTTTTTTTTTTATTCCAAAATCTCCAAGGACTACAGTCAAGCCACTGAGTGAGCACAGGGAGGGGAGGGAGGATAGGATGAAAAAGTGAATTTTGCTTTTTTTGCTATCAACTGAAGAACACCTTGGAATGTTTGCAATTAGATTCTTTTATAAATATTATATTACAAGACTATAAACACTAAAAAGACATTTTGTAAATACTTGTTTGTAAGAATCATGCTTTTAATTCCTTTAGCTGAGAGTCTCTGAGGATAGTACAGGAATAAATTTAGTGTAAGCAGGATGAACTACCTATGCCATCAGTTTTCTCCAGTAGTTAATACTACATTTAAACTGATAATGATGGATTATTTTTTTTTAATAACTTGTTGAGATATTTGTAATTTTAAAAATTACCTTTTAATGTAATCTCTGCTGCCTTATATGAGCTTATATTATGTGTGTTGTTATAACAAGAAAAATGAAAAAGGAGATAAAACTCCTTGAAGACAATTTCTATAAGGTCGACAGGTAGGTAAAACCTTAATTTACATTGCAGACATTGCTTGGGACTCAGGAGAGAATAAATACATGAAGACAGCCCCTTCCAGTCCTTGCAGTACACCATAGTACTGTCAAGAGCCATGAAAGCTGCGACTCCTGCCCTTTTAGTCATTGGTAGTGTAGTTCTGTACACAACCAAGTAGGAAATGCTTCTTATTTCCAAAATGAATTCCAGTCAGAGGTAGGCTAAAAGCACCATTTATTTAGATTAAAGATCCTGAAACTATCATGTTTGCAACCATTTGTCACAGTTTAAGTAGCAGTGCATAAATGTCATGCTGTTGGTATACAATTTAATCTCTGCTGACAACAGCTCCATTTCTGAAGTTTCCTCGGCACCTTTTTTTTTTAATGGTTTACTTTTCTTATAAACAACCTCTGCTGGTTATGCAGAAGTGGGAGGGCTCTGTAAGTTGCCAGAGTCTCCTTCATATAGGGAAAAAATGGTAAAGCATCAAGGGCAGTGTGTATGTGACAGCACCAGTCAAGCGGCATTTGCATCTGATGGCATGTGCATCTGGCTAAATGTGTGGGTTTCCATTCTGCAGGAACATGGGGTGTTTTCCGATGTTTCAGGTCAGAACAAACTGGGTAGGATTTGTTTTGCTGACTCTTCTGGTCTTCACCTCACCCTTGCTCCCTGTCCTGTTGCTTCAACTGTCCAAACCAGAGGAAGAGTAACTCATGACAAGAGTTCGTTTTATCTCAATGATCTTTGGAGTTATTCTGTAAAAAAATATGAGCAGTGATTACGATTATATCAAACACAAATGCTTAACTTCTAGTGGATGTCACTCTTACTGTACTGTTGGCAGAATGTTTATAGCTGTAGGCTTTTACTTGCACTAAAGCATTTGCCCAGAGGGAATAAGCTATAAATCCTAGTGTCTCTTTCCAGTGATAATGTCCTTTATAAACCTCTTGCTTTGTCTTCTATCTGTGCTTGAGACTATGCCCAACCTGGAGCAGGTGGATGAAAACATGGTGAATTACATGCCGTTAAACTTTGCTGAGCTGTTTCATTGCAATCAGCAGGATTTTTACAGAAAATTTATCTTAAACAGAAAAAATAAAGGTGTTGCTATATAGAAGACTACACTGATACTCAGAAGCATATATTGCAGCAGTCTCATTGCTTCATACTATCAAACAAAGATGTAAAAAGATGTTTACAGTCTCAGGGCATTTTTCCTAACCCGAAGTGAGAAGAGGATGCATTTGAGTTCAGGATATCCTGAAAGAATTGGAGATCTGTTTTAGCGGAATACTTTTGATACAACTAGATGTGGCTCCTGAAGATTAGGGTTAATGTGCTTCTTACAAAGTTACTGATGAGAGTGGTTCATATCAGTACTTCAGAAAAACTCTCCAGCCAGTGCTGCCAGGCTTTTGTAGTCATCATCCACCGCTTTTAAAATGCCTGCAATTGTTCTCAGTAGAAAAAGAGCAGATATGCTTGAGTAACCATTGTACCCACAGAAGAAAAGTTTCAAGCGTATGGAAACAGAATCGGTCCCAGCTGACACATTTAAGCTGTGTCAGTGCTAAAAAACATTATAGCCTCCCGAGTCTGCGGGAGAAGTGCCATCTCTTGAGCAAAGGTCACTTCAGCTGGAAGAAGCTGTGAATAAGTAGCAGCATCAGATTCAGGTAAAGGAACAGGACTGACAGAAACTACAGGCTGAGACCAGAGTTTTGTGGTAGGAACTAGGGACCAGGCAGCAAGAAAGCGCAAAGAGGTCAGGGGTTGCTATATGCAAATACCTTATCCAAAATGCTATTAACTTTCATGTCCAGAAGCAAACATTGTATGAAAGTCTTGATAAAGGAAAGCCAGTGCTACATCTGAATTCAGCTTGCAGCTTTCTAAAGTACACCTCATAGAAGATAGCTGGCTGTCTTGTTGGATTATAAGAAGTCTGCGCTTTGCAGACTGGTGCTTTGTATCCTTTCTGGTTCATTTGGCTATTCAGTTTACCTTGCAGCACTGTTTTTCGCACTATTGTAATGCTTTTACTGCACCAGCTCTGCCACGTGACTAGAAACATTGCAGCATCTCAACACTCATTGCACAAACAGTATTTCTGTTTTCTTTTCTCTATTGAGAATGGACCTTTCCTTGGCACCAAAGTCAGTCCTCTTTGCCCTTTGCCTTTGTGCCACGCTGGCCCATTTCCCTTCCCCCAGCCTTCCGGGCAAGCTCTCACCATCTTCTCCTCAGCCCCACCAGTGTTGGGACAAGTCCTCTTCCACCTCACGCATTGTCCAAATGGATCTTGTGATCCTCTTTTCTTTTCTGATCCCTTTTGCCAGCCATCCATCCTTCCCCCAGGCCTGAGCAGGGCTGGCTACTTCACAGGTTATTTCATGTAGAGGAAAAGTCACTAAGAGAAGAGATTCTGGTAGCAGCGAAAAGGCTAGATTGAATGTTTAATGGACCAGTTTTCATCTAAACAGAACCTCTGGACCAAATGCATCGAGAAGCCCTGTTCTATAATTTCTTATTTATATAATGCTGATACAGTAACCCTGTCTTGTCTCCTCCCCACCTTGTTGTTCTTTAACCACTGCCAGGTTGTAGTCATAGTGATTTCACATGGCATTCCAACAGACATACTTTTTTTCCCCCAGTTATCTTTTCCTCCTCTGAATGAAGTCAAGATCCCAGAGTCCTCTCTTCATAAGGGGTTTGGTAGCAAGTGAAGGGAGCTGAAATTTTGTACACATACTAAATACATTGTGAATTTCAAGCAAATCCTATTTTCCTTTCAAAAACTTTCCCTTTTTTAAATTTGAAACTTTTATTTCTTCAAGGTCACTTCAGATTTAATTGACCAATATGATATAAGCAAAGAGCTAATTTAATAATCTAATATGGCATTTTGTAAAATTGCCTGACAAATATATTGTAAGTATGATCACATCTCTCTGAAATGAAAATCAAGACCACTCAATGTCCTTTTGTCAAACTGATTGTATCTAATTAAAAAAGAAAGAAATCCCAGCGATGCAGCTTTTCTTCCCATTA
Organism: Falco naumanni; assembly: GCF_017639655.2. Taxonomy (NCBI): domain Eukaryota; kingdom Metazoa; phylum Chordata; class Aves; order Falconiformes; family Falconidae; genus Falco; species Falco naumanni. Next base: position 28,406,956 of record NC_054061.1, on the reverse strand, counting down.
ACATGCACTGCACAGGTTACTACCTAATTTAATAGAGAATGTTGTCTTGCATTGCTCCATCCCTCATGAAACTGCCCTGTTTAGATGAAGTTATGGGAAATTTTGAGTTAGTTAAAAAAAGAAACAGCAATCCCCACCATAATACACAATAATATAATTTGACCATTTATTTCCTTTTCTTAATAAGCGTATCCAACTTGGAAACAGATGTACTAGCCCTTGGCCTCATACCTCTGCTAGCTTGACTCTCTGATTTCTTGGTAAATAGATAAACATGCCTATAAGATTAAGTGACAAATTCACATCAGCACCCAAAGCTCTTTGATCAATACCACTAATCCGTTAAAGATTACAACAAAGAATCTTAGGTTTCTGTCCCTTCATTCTGGTATTGAATGTGAACTGAAAAATAAGGGACTAAAATGTTTCTAAAATTAAATGAAAAAAGAAAATTACCCTTTGCACATTTTAAAGATAAAGAACCCTCATTAGTGCTTCTGCTAGCCTGGACAGACTGCCTTTGAAAGCAATTTAAGTATAACAAAGTAATTTTCAAATTAGAAAAGGAACGGCAGGTGTATGAAATGAGACTGTAACAGGGGCAGCCACACAGCCAGATCCGAAGTCCCATCTATCTCCTGGATCTGACAACAGTTAATTTGACCAAATGGCAACTGCACCTGAAGGAGAGGCAGCAACAGCTGAATTTAAGCCAAGGCAAACGCCTACTGAGAACTTAGCATAGGATTCAGAGTCCATTGAAGCTGGTGGGAATTTTTCTGTTGACTTCAATTGCCCAAACCTGGCCTTCATTGCTTTGAATAAATGAGAGTTTCTGACTAAGCATCTCCTCTTTCCTAGTGGAAAGAGCCCCTGTGAGAAGCTTCACTGATTTACAAGCTGATGGGACTCTGCTTTAATTTATTTAAAGTTATTTATATGTGTGAGGGTATGCTTGGAGAGTCAGGTTCTGTGGGGATGAAAGTGGAAAGGATGCTTACCAACATGCTGCTAAGGTGACCCAGGTAAGTGTCCCCCACTGTCTGTGACCTGTTAAATAGTTTTGAAAACACTCCTGACTGTTGATAAGAGGCTTGCTTATTGCTTTTGGTTTGCTTGCTTCTGATTTCCTTTTGTGTTCTCATTTGTATTTCCTCCCTCTCCTCTACCATAGTCTTTTGCTTGTTATAATTGAAAACTGATAGGAGAAAGGTAACTTTCTGTAAATGTTCCCTGTGAAATAATGTTTAAAAATGTAGTACTTGATGAGCCTTTGAGCTGACTACTGGGGTTGTTAGATCAAGGTCATAATGAGTTGGTACGTTTGCTTACTACAATATATAGGAGCCTAATGGCAGCTGCAATCATTTACTTTCACTCCCTGGCTCTTCGGGAGTTATTTGCTTGGTTACATGAGTTGTCAACAATAATGCAGATGGGGATGAAACCTGGAGAAATTAACATAAATAGTGTCAACATGCTGTCTTCTGATGTAGTGCCAGTTTCTTTAGAATTCGTTTTATTGCTCTCAATATTTTCTTCTCATCGTCACTACCACAGCATAATTTCAACACTGAAAATTAATTTTGTCTAAATGTACCGTCCTGTTCAGTCAGTGATGGAGGGTTCATCCGGTCACTCCCTCCTCCTCACTTTTCCCCACCTACTATGCTATCTGCTGTTTACTGCTTGTTCTCTGGACTTTCACACCCCCAACATTTGAGAAAGACAGAAAAATGTCATGGTATTTCATTTAGTTTATTTTAACTCTACTCCCTTGGGTTGTGAGAAAGTGAAAATTACTTTGTAAGAAAAGACTTGGCTAACATAAGAGAAGATATCACCAAATGCTGAATCTGAAAATCGAAGTGTAGACAAGGTGCTATTCAAAACTGGTAAAGTCATTCCTTTGATCTTCAGGCATGTTGTTTCATGACCAGCATCTCCTGAACACTGCTGTGCATTTTGAGGCTTTGTTGCTTTCCTTTTTCACCTCTGTTGAATTTACAATACGGTTGCAGGTTTCTGTGGTAGAAAGAATGGCACTTTCATAGGATTCCTGTGGGAAGTTACAGTAGGGTGAACACCACAGGGGAAGGATACGATTGATGTCTTCTCTTGAAAGATACATTTTAATCTAGTTTCTGAGAGGAATTCTGTATCCTGGATGAAGAGAGAGAAGAAGAGAGCTCAGGGTGGGTAATAAAGCTCATAGTTTCCAGCTCTGGGGGCAGGAGGGATGGAAGTAGCACTAGTTTGAATGCAGAGGCTGTACTGTTACCAGGATTTGCTTGTGTCCCTGGCCTGCAGGCATTCATCCAAGGTTTCTCTCTGCCCAGTACATCCATTCCTCTATCTCTGAATTCTTTTGCATTATTACAGTGTCTGTCTGGCTCCTTGGAGTGAGTTCCATCGTGTGAAGTGAAATGGGTAGTAGGGAGATAGGGGGACCAGAGAAGAGATAAAAACTAGGCAAGAAATGTAAAATAAGGGGCTGAAAAAAGGGCACTCCAGAAATACAACCACTCTGTTCTAGTATTTACATCTGCAAATTGCAGCTGCAGAGTCCTACTAGCAGCAGCAGGGCTGTCTTGCTGAGAAAGAGCAGGAGGAGAATTTGGTAGAAGACTGGGCTGTTGTAACTTGGTGGGGAGAGGAACAGGCAACTGCCCCAGGTTGGTGGAGAGCCAAGGGCTAGGGCAGGTGTAACGAGGTACCTGAGAGAGTGGTGGACATCGAGGTCAAATCACATCTACCTGGAGGCTGAAGGTGATGCCAAGCAGTAACAGTGTATGTCTTGGTCTCTGCTATTTTAAGTCCATTTGAGTGCTGAATACCTTTTGACAAAATAAATCATGCTTTGTTTTGAAGATTTTTTTCTGCATCGCAACCTTTTAGTAGTGCCTCTCATCTTCCACAAGAAAAACTCTGTTGGAGGCAAGTCTGGCAGGCTGTAGCGGCTATTATCAACCAAGGGGATATGATTGAAAGACCTGTATCGGAGTGGTCCTCAGAGCCTGTGTCAAACAGAAACAGCTTCAGGCAGGTAGCTAAGAGATGTGGTTGAGGGTCTGTCTGACAATCTGAGAAGGGACAGGTGCCTCCTACTAGAAATACTTTAATTTGGAGCGAGTCCAGAGGAGGCCATGAAGGTGATCAGGGGGCTGGAGCACCTGGGAAGACAGGCTGAGAGAGCTGGAGTTCTTCAGCCTGGAGAAGAGCAGGCTCTGGGGAGACCTTACAGCGGCTTCCAGTGCCTACAGGGGCCGCCGAGAAAGCTGGAGAGGGGCTTCTTACAAGGGCGTGTAGTGATGGGACGAGGGGGAATGGCTTTAAGCTGGAAGAGGGTAGATCTAGATCAGATATAAGGAAGAAATTCTTCAATGTGAGGACGGCGAGGCGGTGGGCCAGGCTGCCCAGAGCAGCTGTGGGTGCCCCATCCCTGGCAGTGCTCCAGGCCAGGCTGGATGGGGCTGGGAGCAGCCTGGGCTGGGTGGTGGTGGTGTCCCTGCCCAGGGCAGGGGGGTGGAACTGGGTGGTTTTTAAGGTCCCTTCCAACATAAAAAATTCTATGCATTTCCTCCCTCCTGTTGATACCTAGCAGAACAAGGAGGATTCATTTGTTATCTATCATTAGTCTGTATTATCATGAACAAACTGCTAACCCAGGCAGCCCCAGACAGATGATTTTGGCACTTAAAATGGGATGTAGGGAGAGTCTTCAAGAAACTTGGATACCTGTCTGCAAATCCTGCAAGATGTCTAAATCCATTTTGATACTGTGCTTTGAATAGCAGCTGGTCTGTATTCTTCAGCTGGACATACTCTGCAGACTTCCTCAGTGCGTGGTAGGAGATATTCAGAAAAATGTTATCCACCAAGGGAACATCAGACCTTTCCTACAGATTTTTCATTCTGAAATATAGGTTCTGTATTTTTCACTCTTTGCTTCTAGAAAGTGTGGTAACAGTTCTGATTATCTGAGTAATAATGATACTTGGACAACCATTTGCAGATATAATTGACATAACCAAGAAAATGGAGATGGTAAATATATATATCTCATATGTTATTGCCTTTCAGACTTTTTCACCTATGTGAGCAGGTGACTTTAACATTATGGGTTTGAGCATTTCTCTGCCTGGATTGACTCATTACAAGGGCAGTCATTATGTTCCCTCCAGACAGATTTGCCTCTATATCAATTTAGCATACCTTTAATTACAACAAGGAACCCTTTAAAATTTCATCTGTGTTGTAAGGGTTTTTTTACATTCTAGTCTGAATTCCACCCTGTAACATTAAATTGGACTAATTTACATACAACTGACCTTGCCTGAACCTATACTAATGTTAAAAAAAAAACCAAAAAACAAACCCAAACCCAAGCTTAGAGTATAAAGTCAAGCAAGTCAAACACTTAAAAGTCCCAGGATCAAGGACACTTATGAAACTTTAAATCACCCCTTTCCTCATTCCAGGTGACCTTTGTTTTGCTCAATATAGAGTTCCCACTGAATAAGTAGTGGGTCAGTATTTCTTTTAGACATTGTTCTTCTGTTATTTACTGAGTGCTACTGAAACCTTGCATCCACAAATTAAAGAAAGCATAGTCTCCTGGTGCTTTTGCATGGTCCTTTCAGTGTTGTATCTTGCTGATTTGCAGTTGTTTGTGAATTAATTAACATGGCATCCCTGCAGTTGAGGCAGTGTTGGCCCCTGTGTCAATATGAACTAGGCATAGATTAAAAGTGAGTGCTAATATTGTAAATCCAGTTTGAAGTGACTAGTGTCTAGTTTTGCAAAGCAATGTGTTTTCTGTAGCATGTTATATGTTCAAACTGAGTTTTCTGTTGGTCTCGGTTACAGACGTGATTGTTCAGCTTGTCTGCAAATCAAACCCCAGGTGTCCATGCTTGAATTCATGACCCTATCACTTCAGTGAGGTGGAACTCTTAAAAAATTACAACTTCTACATGCATGATTGTATTATCGGAAGCTGTATGTCTAAGGGAGCTAAACTAAGCTCCTATGTGCATTTCTCACTGCCATCTTTATTTTTGGAGAACTTGATTTCTACAACCCTAACAATTTCTTTTGACATAGTGTCTTGTAATGGAATTCTCAGAGGTAGTTTTTCATATGTGTGTGTACATTATATATCTAAAATGTAAATATTAAAAATCATATGTATACATGCATATAAAATATATATTCACAATTCCACTCCTCTGCATCCCACCCCAGATTGACTTTGACCTTTTTCCCCTTGAACAAGGCCGAAACACTAATTGTAGAGAAGAGGTAAACTGGCTGCTTTCCATCCAGCTGTGTGATGCTTGTTGACACAAGTATTTGTCTTCTCAAATTAACAGCGGCATAGAAGAATGCTCCAAGCTCTTACTGTGCTGGGGTGCCTCAGGGTTTGCTCAAGAGTGGTCAGGGTGCTGTGTGGATCATGCAAAGTCCACTTAGGCTAAAGGAGCTGTGAGGATATATAGCTGATAAAGAAGCTAAGAAATTCTGATGGGTTTCGAAGTGAGCAAATATTCTCAGAGACTGAAAATGTGGCCAGACTTGAATTAGTTTAATGGTAACAGGAATTTCCTTCTGTGAAATTTCTGCCCCTGCTAAAAATCCAGGTCTCTGCCTCAGAGCATGAAAGTACTAGATAAGGCTGTCCCAAATGTTAACATGCACCAAGTGTATTTTCACCAGACCTCATGCCAAAAAAATGACTCAGCTGCTTTACTCAAGATGAAAAAAAAAGTCAACAAACATCCAAAACTAAATGTCCCATTTGGAAAATTTGAATTGTTTTAATGAGAGAGATTTATTTGCAAGGAAAAACTGGATCTCAAATAGAAAATGCTAAGTATGCTTAACTACAGCCATCGGTCGTTATGAAGCCACTGTAAAGACCTTCCTCTGGGTCAGATACAAATATTTTAGGTCATATTTGAATACTCCAGTAACACGCAAAAAATTCAGATGTGCCAGTTTTCCTCCTACATTTTTTTTTTTAACAAATAAGACTTCCAGTTACCTGTCCTGTAAGCTTCTGAGAGATTCTGTTTCCTTGTGAACTCAGGTTGGATTAAAGCTTCTCAGCACAGCGATGAATCATGCCAGAAAACAGCCTGGAGTTCTTACTGGCATGCTGGACTTCCCGCATTGCGTTCATCATTCTGCTGGCCTTGGGCTGGTCAGGCCACCACTTCCAACCTTTGCTTCTCCAAACATTTAGTTGCTAAACATGGATGTGTTGAAGCGTGACCTTTTCTTTGCCTTTTTCCTCTGAGCTTGCACAACTCTTCCCTAGCTATCCAAAATCTCTTTTCTTTGTATATATTACTTAAGGTGATTTGCTTTCATGGTGTACCTGCATCTCCAGAGAAAAATATAAATTAACATTAATTAATATCGGCTTTACATTCTTCCCCCCCACCCCCCCTATGTCACTCCTCCAGGTTTTCTTCCCTTTTAATTGGGAATGTGGTGTAAAGGGCTAATTCTGTAAAGTCTTGCATTTCCCAGTCCCCTTTTATTTCAGGGAGTGTATAACACTTTGCAGGACCTCCACTCAGGTCGGGATTCAGCCATTAGATTACTGAATATTCTTCAAAAGATAACCACAAAGATCTCATTACCTCAAGCCCTTTTGAATGAGGCAGCAGGAAATATACCACATGAAGCAATCATGCGTTATTATTTAAATGGCCTAAGATAGATCCTCTTTTTCTTTACTAGCATCTTTGACTTCCCTTCTTCCTGTAGCCAAGCCACAGAAAAATTACATTTTGTAGCATACGTTTGTACATGATGCTCTCATTTGGTTATTTCTTTTCCAAGTGAAAACCACTTTCCTCCCCCGCCCTTTTCGAAAAGAAAATTGAATTTCTAGGAACTTACTGTGCAAACTTCACTGTTACATCCTGCAAAACTGAGATTACTAAGTGGAGTCAGAAAAGAAAGCTGTTTTTTTAAATTATGATCACTTAATTTTAGAAACTTTAGATAGTCATTTGTGGTCTAGTGAATGCAGGGAACTAAATCCAGAGTGAATGCCAGAAGCAACAACTACAGTCCTTTTTTTTCCTAATTGAATTCTTTGTCAATAGGTTCAAATTCAGAAGCCCAAGTTCTTAGTCTCCAAAATTCAGATACTTGGAACATTAAAATGATTAACTCGCATTACAAGTATATTTACAATGTTCATGTCAACTGAATAGTGTGACAGGCTATAGAATTCCTTCCTTTATAGTAAGGAAGCAGTAGAGCTGGGATTTTTAGTTTTGTTCTTTCTTTCTTCAGCCTTGAATTGGTAAATGGTAAACATTTTCAGTAGGGGAATGCAGGCAGAGGGGTGATCAGCACTGACAACATGCAGCTGTGGCCTTGCCTCAGCGGCAGTGGGTTGATTGACGTGGATGATGTGCAGCTGTAGCTTGTTCCTGCTAAGTAGTTAAATAGCCCCGAGGAGTGTGGGAGAGGGGGTTGGATGGAGGAGGAGCAACGTGGTCTGACCTCTGGAAGAAGGAGATATAGCACAGACAGTAGAATCTGACCAAGGGTAAAGCCTTGTGGCAGCCTACTAGTCTGATTGTGCTGCAACAGTTGGTGCCCTGTGTGAGGCTGTTGGACTCTGCCTACAACAATTTTCCTCTTAGAGGAAACAATGGAAAATTTCTATTATTTTAATAGATTTCTGAAAAATTGTGAATGAAAAATTTCCTACTATGTTGGAAAATATTTCTGCAAGCTTATCCATACTGGCTGTTTTTACTTTTACTAGATAAAAAAATCATTAGTTCATAGAAAAATTAAGTGTGTGTGTTTTTTTTAAACTAGGTGATTGCTGTTTGGCAACAAACAGAAAATTAAACTTCAGTAGCTCATGGAAAGCTACTGTATGCATTACAGAGATTAGAGGGAATACTGCTATGTGTATAGCATAACTGTATGGTGTTTTTCAGCTGATTTGTAATGGAAGACTGCAGTGTATAAACACCAAAGTCTGATATAAATGCACTCTATGTTACCAGTATAAAGAACACTTCGATTTGATGATGCCAGCTAACTTGCCTGCTGTACTAGATATAGGCACATAGGGTGTCTGAAACAAAGCTGAGGAAACAACCTAGAGAGACTGCACTTGCTTGCTAGTTTTAATTAGCCATTCTCCTCCCTCTGTTCTCACGCAGGATTTTCATCCTTCAAATATATTTTAAAAATTCATAATGTTTACTGCTTGTTCACACTGCAGGCCATTTGATTTTTTTTTTATATAGTCTTGCTGGAAAAAAAACCCTTATACCCTGTCTTGCATCCCTTGCTGCCTTGGTCTTAGTCCAAGTTGCTTGGTCATTTGTTATATACGTCATAGGAGATCACATATCCTTTGTAGCATTTTTGTTCTCTACTCCCTTGAACTTCTTTATGCCTCAAAGAATTTGCTGCTTTATTTCTTCATAAAGAATATCAGCCTTATTTGTCTACTGAATCACTAGGCTACACAATTCAGTAAATAACTTGTTTTCCTTATGTTATGTCATCTCTATTTCTATACATTCTTTGGATAAAAATGTGGCAGTTCAGATTTGTCAATATGAAAAGATAAGGATTCTTCTGCTAAAGTACCTTTAAAAAGGGAAATTGTACAACATACCTTGACAATTCTCTTTCAAATTTGAAAATGTGTTTCTATGCTTAATGAAATCATGCTTTTAGTGTATATTCCCTGGAGCCAAAGGGGTTTTAATGTGGATGTAGAATGTAGTATTTTTTCCACAGTTCCACATTAGCTGTTGTTGCTCGTTGGTTTACACCTGACTTGTTTCAGCTCCCTGAAGGTATACTGATTGTTAGTTAATGATGGTTAAAATTTCCTGTCCGCTTTGCTTGAATTCCTGGGCAGATCATGTTACACCTTGGTGCGTTGTGTGTGCCTACATGTGCATGATACGCGTTTTCATAATTTTGTGAAAGATGATCTTTCTGTGCCCGAGTACATCTTTCCATTACATTATTTTGAGGCACAACAAACCTTTTGTTCCTTCAGTTCTTGAGAACCATTGTTGTTGTGCAGTAATAACTACATAATAAATACCTAGGCTGACGATGAGCCTGCACTGTGCTGGATGCTCTATAAGCTTACACAAAGAGTTAGTAATTTTAGGTTGCAAATTCTCTGAGAGTAAGAAGTCATATGTAGAAGAGGCTGTATTTAATAGAATATTTTGAGCCTCTTTTTATGAATGACAAGAACTGAAGCATTCAGACAAGTGAGTGACTTGCCCAAGGTCAGAAAGGAAACTGGAGCTGCCCACCTCATCTTCCTAGCTGCAGTTTCAGCAACTTAAATGTACACTCTTCCTTCATGTAAGTTCTCAAGTATAGTTCTTTGGTGCTTCAGGCACTTTTCCTGAATAAGAAATTTGTTGAATCTTCCCCCTACTGCTCCTCTCCCCCCCCCCCGCAAGCCCCAGTTTGTTTTGAAAAATTAAATATACAGTAAAATTAAAGAAGATGCAATGAAAATGATTTTCCATAAAATGAGTGTGGTAGAAGCAGATGGAAATATAAAAACATTCTGGCTTTGATTCCATGATGATTTATGACCTCTTTCTTAAAGAGTTTTAGAAGATTATTAAATTGAAGCACAGAAAAAAAAAAAATCAGCCGTTAGAAAGAACTGAATTTTTAGCTAATTTCCAAAAAAATACTTTATAGGGGTAGACCCAGATTAGCAAAAGGAAAGTATCTGAGTATGTATTTTCAAAATGGACTTCCTAATTATTTTTTTTCACCTAGTTATATGGTACCCATGAGATGGGTGAAGCAGACCCTTTTCTGGTCTAACATTTCCACATTGACAGGCAATGCGAATAAGAATTTGACTGAGCCAGTGCCCTCTGTCCTCTAGCCTGTCTTCCCTGACCTGTTTTCTTCTTTTATCCTCATTTTTTTTGCATATTATGAAAGAGCAGTCTGGTAGAATTCTAAGGTTTCAGATTATAATCCACTACTACAGGTTATTTGGCTGAGGGATGCGATGATTGTTGCACATGAATAGCAATGCTTTTTTTCAGTACAAATGTAAGGAATTATCTTTACAATTGAGTTATCAGTAAATTCATCACCAAGTAAGCTATTAATGAATTAATAATATTTATTTTTCCAGAGTATTGTTATTAATTTCCAGTACACAAGGTCATAGTGGGAAGCATCAGTCCCTGCTTGTGGAAAGCCAGAGTAAGATCCAGCTGGTGTGATTTCACTACAGATGATTTTAGCTATTCCTGTAGCTGCAGTGTGTGAGACATGGGGCACTTCCTAATTAAGCTTCTTAATTGTTTATGAAGGTTTATGAAATCTGATGATTTTAGATGTGTGTGGGTGTCTGAAAAGCCTTGCTGTAACATAAAAAATACAGAACAGCAAATAGTATATGTGATGGGGATAATGGTGATTCCTTGGGTTTTGCCGGTGGTTGGGACCAACAAACAGTAATGGTAGCCTTGCTGGTGGCCTCCTGTTCAGTTGTTCCTGTTCCAGCTCTGATCCCTGAGAATAAGGACGTCTGTGCTAATTTCCAGACCTGTTGAGTCTCGAGCCAGTAAAGCACACAATCTCTTGCATTGGAGCTCCTGTTCACGAGCAAAACTACAGCAACCTGTGAACTACTGCACAGGATCAGGCCCTTTGCTCCCAGCCAGTGTGGCAGTGGTCCATGGGTTACCTCATGGTATCGAGGTGTGTGTGGCCATGTTATGGGTGCCCTTATTTAGCCTTTCCATGCTATAGCTTCGTTCAGGATTCCTTGTTGGTCTACGAACTGTCCTTTTAATGTTTTATTTTTTTTCCTCTGTCCCAATTAGTTTGTAAATGGAAGTCTCTTGTTACCGCTAATGTGCTCATTTAATCTTTTTAATTTCTTTTATCACTTCTGCATATTTTGGGGGGAATTGGGCAGTTCATAATAATTCCTATTAGCAAGGTGATCTAATTATTCACCTGAAAAATTCAACTTTAAAATAATTCACCTCTCTAAAAGGTATTTAGAAGTGTAACTGAGATAAGTGCTTGATTCTGATTCAGTTAAATTCAATAAACATCTATTTATGCAAATCAGTTGGCCTTACAGTTCAGACATTCAATTAATTACAAGATTGATATGTGAAAAATTCACTTGCATAATCGTTAGGTTTCAAATTGCCTTATGGAGAGGGCTGTAACATATTCCCTTTTTATAGATGGAAAAGAGGATTGCAGGAGTGAGGTGATTTACTGATTAAATTAACCTGCGAGACACTGGCAGAACTGGAAGTAGGCAGGTAGTGAGCCTTGCCGAGCCCCATCCATTGCTCTGAGAGTGACCACAAGCTAACTTCAGCTGAAAACTTACCTCAAATAATTACTTACGTAATGCTTGCAGTACTCCAGACAATTATATTCAATATATATTATACATGTGATGAGTACTTAGGAGATGGAATTACTCATGCATATGTTATGAAACTGTATATATCACATGGGTTATAATTAAGGATTTTTTTTGAAAATAGAATATTTATTCATTTATGAAAATGAGGATATTTATACTTTCTATAACTTTTTAATTTTTTAAATTTTTTTTGAAGGTCTAGACATATACTTTGTAGGTAAAATACTTGTAAGAGTTCCCCATCTCAAAACTTTTGGCAGAGTCAGTGGACTTTGTTATGTTCTGCAGCTAGTGTAAGTGTCAGGAACAGTGTCAAACTATAATTTCCACTCCATTATGGAGAAATTGTAAGTGCAGTATAAGTGAAATTAGAACTGGGTGAGAATATATGCCTTCATCATAAATCAGCTGATATTTCAGGTGTAACAAAAAATAAATGTACAGGCAGGATATTGTAATTGAGTCACGTTCAAAAATATTAAAAAGCTTCAAAGTGAATAATTGTTTCTCTTGTGAGTTCCTTCCCAGCATTAAGAGAACACGTGTAATATTGATGTATCGCACCAGTCGTCTGGAATGCTCCTTGCTGCTGGAGTAAACAGAGTCACTTTAATATTTTTGAAGGTTTTTCTACATTGTAAGAAGCATCATGGGAGCTTATTAGGTTCATTAGAATACTGAAGAAATGTTAGCAGCAGTTCTAAGTGCCTCTTTCCTCCAAAACAAATTTTGTTATTTTGAGAGGAAAAAATACAGGCAGCGAGCACTGGAAAGAGACTCATGCTGGACAAGATGAGGAGAAAAAACTGTAGCCACTGTTGATGTTTACAGTTGTGGAATCTTTTGGGAAGCTTTTGAATTTAGGGAGTCTGTGTGTTTTCACTCTTAAAGCTGCATTTTTTCACGTCATATGAAGAAATACCTAGCAAGAGATAAAACACTAATATAAAGTTCTGGTAACAAGATGCAGCTTTCAAATATCTCAGCGGAGAAAGCATTGGGGTGTCTGGGGCATCTGTTGATCTGACAAGTTGTATTCTATACAAACAAAATATATACCTTAAAGAACTGTGTATCTCTCCTCCACTAAGAGTACTGTCCGAAGCTGATGCTTCTTGTCTTCAGACAATGGTAACATGAAGAGTTATGCTGGTCCAGAGCACAATCTTATTTTATTTAGCAGTTGGGATCCAAGATGAAAGCCTGATCATGTGGCTGCACAAGAAAGCCTTCAGATAAGAGAAATGTCCTCCTGGAATCAGCCTGGATGTGAGAAGCCAGAGTAAGGTTTGAGTCAAAGATGATACATGTGATAAGTATGTGAGGATACTGCTTGTATCTCTATTGGAAGTAAAGGCCCTCTGGAACTGATTTGAAAAATTTTGGACTTTGGCTGACAGCTTGGCACATAAAGGATGGCAGAGAGCATCTAGGTAGACCTGTCTAAGCAGAGTAGTTCTGCGAAACATTGGCCTGAAGGCGATTACTAAGTTTGTAATTTTGAAGGCATTATCCAAGTAGATAGTGAACTAGGAGCAAAAATAGTGACAATGGATGCAACTTTGGAATCACATAGGAAGTTGGAAGAGGGGTAGAAAGTCTCATTTAAAAAGTGGTGAAGGAATGAAAATTGGGAGGTGACAGGGTCACTGGGGAATCAAAGGAAGGCAAAAATTCAAGTGAAAGGCTGGTTGCAGGAGGGAGTCATTCACAAACAAAGCAATGCAAGAATGGAAGATAATTCAAGTTTCAGAGAGTACGTTAAGACAAAGTTAATGGTAGCTAAAAGCTAGGTTGCACTGGGTCTAGTTTGAGTCTGGAAAAGAACAACTCTAGTAAGCTGTGGTAGAACAAGAAGGTCAATGAATAGAAAGAAAAGTGATAGACTAAGAAGCAATGGGGCTAGTAAAAATGAGGCTTTCACAGGTTTGTACTGAGAGGGGGTCACTACTGTGTGATAATTACTTGAGGGGGGAAAAATAAAAGAAGGAAATGCAGAGTGTGAGGGAGATCAGAAGCTAGGATGGGCAAGCAGATGAGTTAGAGTAACAGAGAAATCTAGGTACCTCTGGCATGGAAAGAGGTAAGGCTTGAGCCTGGTTCTGCAAAGTGAAATATGGTGCCAGCAGAGTTACAAGAATCCCTCCTTCTCCCATTTCCTTCTGTCTGCTAAGGGACATTTAAAATTTGTTGTAGTTGATAGCAGAGTCCAAAGGTGAGAAGTATTGTTAAAAAAGAAGGCTCTGTGTACTACACCAAATGTGGAGTAATAACAATAGCAGAATGCTCAAGCAGGAGCAGTAAAGGAGCAAACCTCAGTCAGCATTGGACAGAGGTTGGTTGCTTCATAAAGAAGCTTATGCAGACAGTAGGACTCTGACCTTCTGATAGTTCATCCTCAATTTCTGAGCTGGTGTTGTGGCTGTTAAAGAAGTGGTGGAACCCAGAAGTGGCTGGGGCTCAGAACACTTCCAGCCACCCATTTTGTCTTTGAGCACCCAGGATTTCCAGTCCTTGAGAGGGATTTCAGAGTAGTTAATTACATTGGCTTTCTTCTTTTTTTTCTTTTCTTTTTGTTTGTTTGATTTGGTTTGTGGTTGTTTTGGGTTTTTTTGGCATTGTCTTATGTGAGGAGATATGAAGCACAGTAAGAACTGTCCTGTTGCGCCTAACTAGAAAGGAAATCTTTCTCCTCCAGTCATCCTTTATGTGAGTGTTTTGAGTCCTTGTCAGAATGATGTATCCCCAAACAGCATCAGTACTAATGTGGATAGTGAATTCTGAATAGATTTTTATGACACGTATATCAGAGTTTTGAAGATCACTAGGGAAAATATTTCTGCTGACTGCAATTTGATGAAAAGCATACAATGCCCAAAATAGCTCTTGATTTTGGTTGCTGTTGCAGTTACAGGTATCAGAAAAAAACAAACGGGTAAAGTAAAATGTTTTCTCCTGTTTCATGCATATATGCTAGCTCAACTGTGAGATGTAAATAGCAGTGATTGTCCCTCAAAATAAAAACTTTTCAGAATTAAAAAAATAATAATCCTTTGGAAACCTCCAATAGAATCATTGATTTTGACTGACTGTAGAAGAATTTCTGGAGTAGCTATGACAGTAAATTTGCAAGCCTCTGTGATGCGGGGTTAAAACAAAGCCCTATTGATAGTGCAGAGGCTTTTTATTTCTTTGTCTGCAAAATGGCACAGAACAAATTGAAAGATGCCTTCACAGTAAGACATTTTGTTCTTTGATTTCAGCTTTGATTCTCTTCAAACATGTGGAATTAGCACCTTCATTTAGATGTTCTCAGAAAGAACAGAAAATAGATGAATTTTGTGATTTCAAAGTGGTCCTATGAAAAAAAGATAGTGCAATGTGGGAGAAGGATGGTTTCATTATTTATTCTCAGGTTGGCTTCCTGAACACTGAAATGTTAGTGTTCTTGAAAGACAAGTTGTTCTAGTGGAAATTAATGTAAAAATGACATGGTAAAGTAATTACTATTGGTAAGTAGTTTGGGGATACATTAAAGCAACAAATTTCTGTTTGTAAAAGGCAGTGATTTTTCCAGGTGGACTTGTTCTTTATAGTCTCTGTGCCTCAGTTTTCTTGTCTGTAAAATGGGGATCCTGTACATTAGCTGTTTTTTGGGATTCTTGAGTAATGTGCTATAAAAATGCAAATTTTTGTATTTTTTTCACTTATGGGTTTAAAATTCCTTAAAGCAGTCATAAAGATAACCATTTTAATTTCCCTTTGCCTTTTAATTCAAAGCAAAATAGTCATTCAAAAGATGGTAGTATATGAGGTCAGTTAAGTTCCCTTTATAGTCTGTGTAATTCATTTCTAGAATAGCTGAGTCAACCATTTATAATAGTCCTTAAAGTTCTTAGCAGTAAGCCAGAAAGCCAGTCTTCAGAAAGGTTAAGAAGACCAAAACATGATCTTTCTTGGCGTAGTAGCTGCTCTTGATAAATCTCTTTTCATTTGTAATTTATTGTTTGCACTTGGTGTGCCTCTGCAGCTCCAAGGCTTCTCATCTGCTTGGAATAAGCTTGTTCTTAAGTTTAGGCTGACAACCCAAGTGCTGATGTTATATTTAAGTAATAAAGGAACAGGGACAATTTGGTTTGATCATGTGAATCATGTGAATATCTGCAGATTGAGTAAACTTTCACCACTAGATCTGTGTGTAATGATAAATAAGTGATAGACAGTATCACTTATCTATGGTTACTGTATGTGGGATGCTGGGCTTGGCAGCCCAGCATGGTGCCTATAATGTTCCACCAGTAAAGCTGAACCTATACTGTCAGTTGCCACACACAGATTAAGAAAACATAGCAGAATCCATAGAGTGCCACACTACTATACTGTATAGAACAGTGCTGTGGAGCTCTTATGTCGTACATTTTTATTTGATTTTTTGTATTTACCTAGTGCACTGACAGCACATAACAAATAATAGGAAAGTAATACCTGTGGAGATATTATTTTTTATTAGTATAAATAAATAAATTCAATCGGGCATAATAGTTTCATTTATTGGAGAGACTAAGATTCATTACTTTATTTTTTGGTCATTTAAGTAAATAAATTATATACTGTGTGGCTCATAATCTTCTATGAAAAACTTCTTTGTTTTCTTTCATTCTAGCAATTCATAAACACATTAAGTAAAATTCTGTATTTAAATAACATTAAAATGGTGACACAAATTAAAGTCACAGCAGCATGAAAAAAGTACAGTCTGCCAAGCTAAATTTGAATGTCCTAATTGTGATTATTTATGTTGCAATCTAAGTGCTGAACACGTTTTTGTAATGAATATGTTTGTAAATTTCCAATGGGATTTAAATTTTTTAAAATACGGAGGTAGTGGGAAAAGAAAAGCTACTATGACTATAATTTTCTTGCTCCTCTGCTGACACAAACAGCTACGCAAACTTTAAAACTGTTATTTTATCAGAATGCATTTAAGGAGTGAAACGCAATGGGTGGTGGTGTTGTGGTAAGATAATCACCCCCTGAGGTGTACTGAGACACAGTGTGGCTGATTACCTCTAATCCTGTTGGGATGTAATTATTTCATGGTAACGATATTCTTGGAACTGCCTTACTGCTGTTATCAAATTTCTTTTAGCTTTATATCTAAACACATTAAACAATGACTTTGTCAACTTTGAGGTCCATTGAGATTAACCTATCTTTTCACAATGTTTAATTGGCAGTTGAAAGACTTTTTTTTTTTCCAGTCTAGTTTCAATTTCATTGTAAGATTCCAGCAGAATTGAGAGCAGAACATTAGAAGACTCTGATCCATCCAAACGAAGCTGCAAAGCACAAAGAATTAGGAAATTGGTCTGGCTGGCAAGCAGGGATTCTAAGAAAATTAAAAATAGGTGTGCACTGAAGTTGTATTGGGTCTGCAAGCCTCCTATTTTCAGTACAGGGTAAGATGATATATGGATAGTCTCAGTTATAGAAGCTCACCAGGAAAGGCAGCCTGGAGGTCCTAGCAAGGCCTTGGTGATGGGTTCAAGAGAAAATGCAGCTCCATGCAGGCTAGTTTATCTTGCTCTTTGGTGCGTTTTGCAGTCTGTAGTGAGTTTCTTGCTACTGGAGTAGCCAGTAAGCGTTTACAGGACAGCTAGATGAAAGCTAGTGTGTGTGCCTTGGCTGCATGGTAAACATGCCATCAGATTCTGTTGATATAAACATTTGCTAGGTGTTTAAATGAATACATTTGCTTGGTCAAAGTCTGAAGTGTTTGAGCTTTTCCACTTTCCTTCTGATCTATACCCCTGGTCAGCATGGGTCACATACAGAGTGAAAGTGCAGGAGAATGGGAAAACACTGGAGTCCAAACACTGATGTCCACTTCTGCAGTGTTTACTTTTTGTGGCTTGTGAAGGCAGCTCTGATCTCTTCAGCCAAACCCGTTACTCGAAGGGAAGCTGCTCAGTGAGTGGGTATTTGCAGATCAGTTCCCTAACTTTTAACTGGGAGAGGAGGCACATAGTAGAAATTCAGAGTAAAACTTCCATTTCTCTTGCTGTCTTCATCTATCATCAAATCAAGATATTAATTCCAGGAATCCTTGATGTTATATCTGATTTACGTCATCAGAGGGTATACTTAGACCACAGGGCAGACACTTCATAGTTGGGCTTTTGTGCTTGAAGACTTGCAAAAGCATGCCATGGGTTTCCTCCAGCATGTGTGCCTGCCTGTACTGCACACAGAAATCAAGACAAATGGATGAGGAGAGCTCTAACTCCAGTGCTGAACTCAAAAGCTGGGTTGAGGAGCTGGAAACGTTCCCTGTCTTACATCTCAGCCAAAGACACTGCAGCTCTGGAGTCTGTCTTGGTGGTTTGTAAAACTGAAAAATGAATCTAGGAGTTAAAAATGGATTGTGCTGAATTTTGCATTTTCATGTAAGAGAGGGAGAAAAGCAAGAAATTTGTCAGTGGATAAAGGCGTATTGTTAAGTCATCACATTTTGAAACTATTGAGCCTTTCCTGGAGACGAAGAATTATTCTGCTAAATCCTCTGAGCCCTATTAACTTAAGCAAGGATAAAGAGTTGAAGAGTCCTTTTGGGGCAGAAGAGATTATAGAATGGAACAAAAAGATCCTGAAGCAAAAAATACTAGAAACAGTTATGGGGGAAAGGCTTAGAGTAAGATTCATGCTTTTTTGTTGCATAAATTTATGAAAGAAAGACTCAGGAAACTGAGAAAGTTCGATCACTGTTTATATGCTATGTCTAAAGCAGAGTAGGATCTTTCTGTATTATGATAGCAAAAATTCAAATGGTTTGGTTTTATTTGTAATTAGTGTATATGTGAATGTTGGCTTTTAGGGATGATCTTCTTATAAAGAAAGGGGAAAGGACAAGCAAGATTAAATGCTTTCTGGACCTCTGCCCATTCCACAAATCGCATTCTCCTCCAGGCTTTTTCAGAAGAACATCTGTGTTTTCTACTGAATGGTTTACTCAAAGATGAGTTACATTCATTTATTTTCTAAAGTAGGGCTTGTTTGCACTCTATTTGGAATAGATTTCTGTCTTATTATACTAAGTAATCCAGATCAGATTATTAGATTAGGACTGAACATGCATAAGTGCTAACAGAGCTGTTATCTATCATGGATGAGTTTCTCTGTGAAGATGACTATTTCCAAAGGGAATAAGCAAGATTTCAGAGTATGTATGTGAATAATAAATTAAGATACAGGTAGTGCATTTTAATAATGAGGAGGTAAAATCATAATTGAGAGGCTCAAAACTGCTGTGATTTAAAGTAGACTTTAATTGATAGAGATTTGCAAGGTACATGACCATTGTGCAAGTTAAGTGTTGAACTGAGAGAATAGAATACTTTTGAAAATTATTTTTGCAAGAGAGGAGGTGTCAGTTTAAATGAATTCAACTCCAGTTCCATCTGGTACAGTTAAATTCTGCCTGAATTCTCTTTGGAGTTTAACTGTTGGTTGGTGGTGGTTTTTTTTATTCTTACATACAACTTTGATATAAAATCATTGAAATTCTGATCTGAGTCATTGGAGGTGCTTCTTACAGAATATTCTAGCCTTAATAGAAGCCATTTTCATTATAAAATCAATTATTAATTATTTGAAGGAACAGGCATGAAATCCAAAATCACAGGTCTTGGTGGTAACGATAGGATTTTTGCAGATTAAAATGTTGACGTCTTGTTTTGGAGATGGGTTCTGTTTTGTGCCGGTAAGATAGTGAATCTCCTACGACCAAATTTAGGAGTTCACTTTTGATCTGTGGAAGTTTTGTTTGAGAGATGAGACCTTGATCTAATATTTGAGTTTTACTTTAAGTTTGCTGGGTTACTGAAGGAAGAGTAATCAGGTTTAAACGCTGCAACGGCAAACATTTGAGTAATAGATAGAGTAGTGAATAGGAATATTCCTTCTAGGAGTTTAACTGAGCATTCGTTCTCCTTTCTTACCATTGACATAAAAAAGTACTGGAACTTATTGTGGCCACTACGTGATATGGTATGTCTGCTGCCTGCTTCGAAGGGAGAGAAGGCTTTGCCTGAAGTGTGAGTTTGTACTTTTAATGGAGGAGGTGGCTTGTGATCCTGACAAACAGGTGACTGTGTTTCCAAACACCAAAGCGGCTGAGGATTTCTTGGATCCACAGATGTCATCCATATACAACCAGGTCCTATGGTAGTGGGGGAAAGAATGAAATCAAGGCGAGAAATAAATCAGGAGCGGGGGAAAGGCACTGTGACTACTAAAGATGTATCTGTTTCAGAAGCAGAAGAATCTGAAAGCTGCCTTCATAGGTGAAAATGTCAAATTGCACCAGGGTTTAGAAAAGAGAATGAGTGTTCTGCAGGCTGTAGAAAGCAAGCAGATAAATTATATGCAAGGAACAACAGGGACGACAAACAAGCTAACAAAGCAGCAGAAGACCCTTTCAGTAGGGATTTGGCCTATTGAGAACTGCACTTCAACAGACATGACTATAAGGATTTGGGAGGGGAACAGAGGGAAGCACTGATCTGTCCTGATAACTTTCTCAAAAATCCATTCTCTCCCTTCAGTAGGAGTGGAAAGACGGAAGCACTGTGGGTGAATGCTGCTTAACAGGGCCTGCTACCCGTTTTAGTTGCGCTTCATAGCAGATGTTGTACCAGTTTTCCTAGTTCAATTTGCATGTGTGTTTTGATGTGACACATCAAGCAAAAAGGCTTGCTTATGAGGATGAATTGCAATAACAAAGAAGCATTTTGCAGATGTGCTGCAGCTCTAGTTTCAGTGCTGGGGCAGCTTCTTGTACTCTTTTTGTAGTAAGTAGGGAACATCTTCACTTTTGGAAGGACTTGGAGAATTCCAGACCTCCTGCTATCTCTCTTGATCATCATCAGCAGGGACACATGGCTCAGGAGAATATTCAAAATCTCTCTGAATTTTAAAAAGCTGAATGAAGGCTGTACCTCTTGCAAATGAAGAGAGAAAAATTTTATAAAGTGCCGAAACCGCGTTTCTTCAGAAGTTACGAATACAAACATGCACAAGATAAAGAATTACTCTTTCCTTGGGTTTCCAGCACCAGAGTCGGGGATTTTGCTGGAGACCTTAATGATTGCTTTTTAGGCCAATACCTCATTTAGCCTAACTGAAAAGCAAAGGCTTTTAATTTCTAACAGTTATTTATGATGGAGATACCAAACTGAAACCTTGGTCTTGGTAGGCTAAACCCCTTTTCGTTTTCATATGAAAAATGGAATTTTTCTTAAAATGGAAAAAATCTGATGCTTGAATGACTTAATATAGATTGTTAATAAGTGTTGTCTTAGTACTAGATAATCCCTGAGATGTCCAGAGAATTGTTCTTAATTCATGAAGTCAGAGTGCTTGCTTTGGAGAGTTTACTACCTTTGAGCAAGAGTGTTACTATGGTTTAAAACCTGTTGGGCTGGCAGAATCCTTGTTTAAGCCCTGCCTCTACAGCCTTCCTATTAAACTTATGCCTCAGGCTTTCTTCTTATAAAACAGGCAATTATTGAGTTGAGCAGATGTGTATTTATGAAGTACACTGGTGGTACAAGTACCCTGAACACCAATGTGTGGGGGTTTTGGGAAGAATACTGGAGTTGCCATATATCTGCAGGAAGGTGATGGCTTGATGGTTCCTAGGTGTCCTGGTGCATCAGTGGAGGAAGCAGGTGAGCTGGCAGGAGCTCCTGGGCTTGACATTACTTGGCTGCCCTTGGAGGTAGCAGCAAAGCAAGTCTCCTTGTAGGCCAGCCGGCAGTGGAGTAATAGGTCCCTTGGAGAATTCTTGTCATCTCTTGTCTGTAATCCATTACCATTTCTTTTTTCCTCATCTTTGGCATCCTGGTCCATATGGCTGGCATGTTGTGGTTCTCATCCTATGAAAATTCTAGTACTCTCAGGGAGCAGGCTGCTCTTATTTTGAGAATATCAGATGGTTATGAAGGGTGAGTTTGAAAAGCACAATTTTAACTGTGCCTTGCATACTTTTTCACTAGGTTATTGTAATCATCATCAGTCAACCTTCAATTATCTGATTGATAGAACCTCTGTGTGTGTAGTATCTCCCATTCAGAAAGAATCTGATTGTTACAAGCTGGGCCCTGGAATCTGTATCTGATGAGCAGACCTCAAATCTTTAACCATCTTGCTGATGTCTAAATAGGCTACTATAATGGTGGATGGAGAGCATATGGACTACGGTGCACTGCAGAACGAAGGGTGTCCTGCTGGCCTCAGCATCAGCTGCTGTAGAGTCCCCAAGGTGGAGGGCAGTATGGTATGCATGCTCGTACCAAATTGCTCTGCTGCACAGATAATGGGGAAGGCAAGGATAATGAAGAGTTAGGGAACTGAAATGTAAGTTCCAGTAGCCCCCTCTTAATTTTAAAGTGGTCTTACAGAAGACCCCAAATGAACAAGCTTTTTATTAGGGTTGGTGATTGGCTTTAGTTCATTAATAATTTAGATGTGGACTTATTATTTATCTCCTCTTAATCTCACTCTCTTTCTTTCTCTCACTCTCTTTCTTTCTCTTCAAAACAAGATTCTCCCAGGCCAAAGTGAGAGTGCGATCTTTAAAATGTGCTCCTTTTCCAATCTCTAATGCCTTTAAATTCTTTAAGGTAATTTTCACTTCTGTAGTTCACCTGACTCATCACTGTCTTTGCCCCTTTATATCTTTGTCTGCTATTTTCAGACTTCATTTTCTGTTCTTTCATTCCTTTTTTCTTTTTTTTTTTTCTTTTTCCCCTTGAGCTTCTGACATCTTTTCCCCAGTTCCTTTCTTAACAGTTTCTCACGAGCCTGGCAGTCAGGATCCTTAATCAGCTGTGATGCGCTAGGCATGTTCTGTGTCTTGCCTTGTGCTGTGGAGACACGGGGGTCTGCAGTGCAGATCAGTGGACCATGCTGAGGATGCTCTGTATTCCCCCCACACCCTGTCCTTGGGCTGAGTTGATATTTAAGAAACTGAAACTCACGGTGTGAAACAAAGGAGTGTTTTCTTTAGCCCAGGAAGATCTTAGCAGGAAGACTTTACACTAGATATGAACTGAGGACCAGATCCTTAGGTGGGATATGAACTGAGGACCAGATCCTTAGGTGGGGTAAACCCAGATGATGCTTTGATGACTAGAAGGGAGATGCACTGATTCAGCAGCAGAGGATTGTAGACTGCTGAGTTTTGGCTGCTACCTTTCCAGGCACCTAGCAATTCCAGGGTTTTATTACTTAAAGAGAGAACAGTAGCAAAGAATGCAAAAAACCACCCATACCACCATACTGAAAATAAAGTGTATAAAGCCAGTAGAAGAAAAATGAGTAGCAGAGCAAAAGTGCTACAAAAAGATTGCCAATGATATACCAGTGAAAAGGACTGAGTCAAGAAATTAATATCTGTACCTCAAACAGTAATTGTAAAAGCATTTTTGATCCCAAACATTAGTTACAGCAAATTGCTACATTCCTGTAGCACATATGAAACAAAATATTTTATTTCTGTTCATTTCTCTTCTTTTTTTTTGATTGGGTAGAAATGGAAACTTGGAAGCTAGAGGCTGAACTAAATGCTTTTTTTCTGTCAGGCACTGTCCGGTTGTGTCTAAATGGAGGAAACAAAGAAAATAGCTTTTCATTTATGTGCAATGTTCTTAGCTCAATTCCTTGGTTTTTTTTTCCCTGTGGAACTGTAATCTTTCTTCCTTTGCTACTGCTATTCACAAATTATTTCTTCACGAGGAAAATGTGATGGAGCAGTTGGTTAGGCTGTCTCTGCAGATTAAACTAGGATTCTGGATTGTACAGACTGCACCTCACCTTTATTCTTTTTATTAATTTGAATGCCTTTCTCCTGGAGATGGAACAGTTGCAAAGATATTGCAGGTACTGCAGTCTTCAATAATTTGAAGCCCAAGAAAGGAAGCACCAGTTTTGAACTGTGGTTGTGTTTTTTTTTTTTATGGCTGTGTCAGTATGGGTGCTGGCAAAGGAGCAGCAGGCACCATTTGGAACTGTGTATTTTAGTATGCTGGTATATCCCGGTGGAGAGGATGGAGGGGGTAAAACAGATGATGGGTCTTTAGCACCTGAAGTTGCCATTTACTTATTTTAGAGTGCTGTTCTGATCAAAATGGTTCAGAGTTGTCTGTCAAAGTCAGGATTCACATACAGTTCTGAATTTTCTCAGGTAAAGGAACTCATACCCCAAATATCTGGGGCAAGTCTAAAAATGTCGTCTTTGAACAAATGCTTTGAGGACACAGGGCGTTGCAGGTATGTTAGCTGACAATATGTATTTTGCTGCCTTTTACAATAATGATAACTGAAAATGTCACTGCCATTACATAGTACATCTTATGCTGTTTGTCTAATGCCCTTAAGCATCCTGTCCTGCTAAACAAAACTGCCAATTACTGGGCCTGGGTAATCTTCCCTCAGTGGCTTGATATTTGTGTTTTTAATTGTCAAACCAATTACTGGGGCTTTCTGCTAGAAATGCTAATTTTTTTTTGTGTTTAGCCAGGGGAAAAAATACTAACCGTTTCTAGGAAATAATTTTTTGAAATATAGGAATCCAAAAATACGCATTTAAAACTCAGGGAAAAATGTAAAAAATATTGTATTTATTTGGGCACTATTGTGCATTTTAATCGAAACAGAATTAATATTGTTCATTTCTGGAAATCTCGGCTCAAGTAGGGAATTCAAATTGGTAGTGGAATATTGCAAAAGAACTTGTAAAGGCTTGATGAATGTAACAGCCAGTGTTGAAAATCATTCTTTAGTTTCTTATAAACAGGGTCAATGTAGGTTTACATAGTGTCAGTGTGATTCCTTTTGTGCTGGGCTGTGAAGTCTTTTAGGACACTTTCCCTTGCGCTTAAACTCTGATTCTCAAGGCCGTGTGCTGTTTTAAAGTCACTGTAAATGTGAGCATTTATACTGATTGCGAAGAAGTACCTCTGATCACAAATCTAACCTCTCCAAATGGCTAGAAGGATGGGGATGTTGGAAGGCAGTAGCTTGGGGAATATGAGCCAGCTCTTAAAATCAGAGCCAAAAGGTGGGCTCCCCCCGCCCCCCGTCATGAGGTTTAGATTACTTCAGAGGCCAGAAACCGTCTCTGGGAAATTTTACTGTATTGTATCTGAAAAGGAAAGCTGCATTCTTCCCACATTATTGTGCTATTTTCTGTTAAAGTATGCAGAACCATTTTCTTTATCAGTCGGTGTTTTCAATTGGTATATACAGAGGGGAAATAATGGGCTGGGCTCTGTTGGAATAAACTGTTTAGTGTAAATTAATTGTTTCTATGTAATCATGTGCGATCTGACCATGAAGAAAAAATAATGATCATAGTAAGAAGGAGACTTATAACGGAGATAGCCATAATTTGGGCAGGTAAGGTGTTTTGGAGGTGAGCCACAATACTCTGGTACAGACACATGCACTGAGATGGTACCTATGTTACTCACTTGCAACTTGTAAATAGTGTGACCTAGTTGTAAAATAAATCCTTTTTAATGATTACTACTTGCCTGTCCTTTGGGAACAGTCTGTGGCCGTGACTATTTGAGTACCCATCTCAGATGTAACAGGCTTCTTATCTCAGAAATGCGGCATATATATACCCATATATATTCACTGGGGAATATATTTACTTGTACCGAACTGATTTGCAAAACTAGATTTTATCCTGCTTAGCACACATGGGGATTTTTGTTTGGACAAGTGCTTTTTCAGACACACAAAGAAGTTCCATGTAACTTTACCAGAGTTTGTGTTGTGTATACTTGCATGTATATACACACAGGAGCATATCTATATGCATAATATATGTGTGTATATATAGGCACGTTTGCATGTGAATTTGTAAGCTCAAACAGTATTGTTTGCAAATAATTAATAAATGCTAACTATTTACGTACTTGAGTATTTTAAATTGACAATGCGATTGTATGTTTATTGATAGATCACTCTGTTTTCCGACAGATAGCTCTCTTCTGAGCTGCTCAATTTACAATGTCCTTCATCAGCTTTTGTCAGCTGAAATCTTTACAGAGATACTGGGTGCCCATGGTAGGGGTGGCTCCTGGGCTGTACTATCTTCAGAGCCACTTGAGTTTGGAGCTGTTGTAGGCATCCAGCAGCCTCGCTGAGGCAGACATCTCCCACCACAGTTTGGCAGGAGCCTGCTGCTCCAGGTGCCTTGTCGTGCCCAGGGAGCTGTGGCATGCCACCAGGCAAACTGGTTCAAGTGCACAGAAGGCACGGGAGTAATTTGATTAAAGTGATGGGTTACAGAAAATCTCTGTTTTACTTATCGTTAAAGAGGAAATTCAGGTCCCTTGGCTTGGAAAGGACAGACAGTCTGAACGAGATCAACCTCATGATCCTCTTTGTTCTGGGTGAATAGCATGGGAGAAGATCGCACACTGACTTACATCCTGGATCTACATCTGGTTCTGTGCAAACTTGGCAAACTGGAGGCAGAAGCCCAAAACAAGGAGTGCAATCAGTTAAAGCAGTGGACGTTTGATTTTATTATTGCTCTGTTTGTACCCTGGCTTTCCTGGGAAAGGGAGGGATGATTGTATCCTAAGAAGAGATAAGTTCTCTTGGTTTGGTGGTTTCTGTAGATCTTAAATTTTTCTTAGTTTTAAATCTTTTCCACAAAAACTGAGTTTTTTTCCAGCCACAGTTATAATAGTTACAATTAGTTGAAAATTTTCATTCCTCGTTTGTTTGGTTCTTTTTATTAATAAGCACATGTTTTTTTTCAAAATAGTTTTTTTTTAAAACTGGAAAAATACAAAGACGGGATTCTGTTTCAGCTTTATTTGAAACACTTTGCTATTAACTTATTGCATGGGAGAGGGAGAAGATCAAGTAATTGGTTGGAAGGTTCTGGGATGAAGAATTGTGTGCATGCTGGCATGGAGGCTCATGGAAGTTAAAATAAACACCAGAACAGAAGAAAGTTTGACACTAAGTGATCCCAAATACTGGCAGGACAGAGTTTTGTCCACCTTCGCAGTGTTAAAGGTAGGATGTCATCCTTTCTTATGCCCTTGTGGTGCAATGTAATTAGAGAAAGATAGAATGTAGATAAAGAATGTATAGCTGAATATGATTTTAGTCTCATAGGAGTGTAGATGTTTAAGAACAGTTTGCAAACTGATTAGTTTTAAATCCCTTAGCATGAATAGTTTCTGTATTAAAAAAAATGATCCAGGTGGAAAAGATATTGCTGGAGAAATCTACCAGGAATGGAGTGCTACTTCTTCACAGGAATACTTTTGTGGTCAGACCTATTTTGAATACTGTCCTCCAAAAGTATTTTGTAGTGTTGGAAACTACGTAACAAAACTTTTTGTATTTTTTGAATTTTTTAATGTATTGGCTTTTTAAGTGTCCTACTAAATGAACCTTCTGAAGTTCAGTGCAAATGTTAACTGAAATGAACAGCAAGCTTCAGCCTGCCTGTGGCAACAAGAGGAAGATTGCTTCCTTCCCTCAGCTTTCCAGCTATACTATATTTCTGAGAAGACAGTGGTCCAGATTCATCCATGATGGAAGTCTGCTGTCACTGGTGAAACTGCAGCAAGAACAAGTTTGGTCTGGTGTGTGGGAAACCATCACACCCTGAATCCCAAGTGTCTTTAGTGTAAGAAACAGCATTATGTTCTCTCCCTGAAGGACAATGGCCCCTCTTGTGCTGTGGTTACTCCCCCATTCCTTGCTCAGTCAATGGCAAGTGTTCAGCAAAAAGTTTACTGCCCACTTCTGCATTCTTCCCTCTGCTTTTGAGTTCTAAGAGTCCAATACCAGGCTACTGGGGACAGCTCCGTTGGGGCTTTGCCTCCAGTGAGAGGTTTTTGTTTAGCATGTGCATGACTGTAAGAAAAAGTCACGCTGGCTATTTCTGTGCTTGCCGCTTTCTCTCCTGCTGTATAGGAGGTACTAATTTGCATGCAGTGGTGGTATGGGTAATAGTGTTTCTCTTGCCTTCTTCCCCACGTATGTATTTGAACTTTTCTTACGTTCAAAACCTTAAGCAAGTATTTAACTAGAAGCATTTTTGGTTATTTCAGACACAAAAAGATTTGTTCAGCTGGGGTCCCTAAAACTGATGCTCTGGAATCTGAGAGGACAAACAATGGAGAGCCTTCATCTTTTCTTTTTTCCCCTTGCTTCTTTTTTTTTCTCCTATGTATCACCACCCCCACCCCCCCCTTTTTAAACCTTCTTCCTTTTCTATTCTTTCTGAATCCATTTAAAGTGTTCTTTTCCATCTAATGTTTTGTTTCTGGTTGTGGTATACAATGTGTCGGGTCATCTTAGTCCATCAGAAGATAATAACTTGGTTAACTATAGATTGCTAGGGAAAGCTTTTTACCTGGAATCTTTCCTGTGGAGATAACTGCCTGAGTGAATATTAAGTGCTGAACTCTATCCTTTTGCACATGTCCTAGAATTTATGCATCCTTTTAAAAGAGGACAACTCTGGTAAAATGGCAAACCTCTCAGGCACCCAAATGTTTCTTCAAATTATAATTTTTTCTTAATTTCTATGACAGTGCTGTTATGAGCAGTCTTCCTCAAGATTCTTCACATTTCCCATGTCACAGCATCTTTTAGTAAGCTGTATCCCCTTGATGTGCACCAGCCAGTGGCAATATCTGCCCTCTGGTTCTTGCTCTCCAGTTTTCACTTGTGTAGATGCAACAGGGCATCCTTCGTGTATCAGAAACAGTTTAAAGTTTGTTCAGTACCTTTTTCTCTATCATTTATGAAAAATCATGTCAAATTATATTAAGTATCAATGTACAACTCTACCTGTGAGCTCCAGTGAGGATTAAGATGTGGTTGTGTGAGGTGGCATGTATATAATCTACCCCTCCAGAAATTTCTACACTTTTGGCACATCTACTACTTGTCTTAATCCTAATGGTGTGTGTGGTAATAATGGGATGATCTTTATGACTTTTCTCCATTTTTATTGCTATCAGGTGTCATGAACTCAAAATTTATTCAACTAGTTGTATAACTGTGGCAGAAAAAAGGATCTTGCCTGCTTTTTATTGCATTTTCCTTGTTCCTCAGCTGGAGCAAAGCCAGCTTGTCTTACTGTGGGCCCTCAGCTTTATGTATATCAGGGAAGGTGGCTTAAATATCATTACATATTTTATTTCATTACCCAACACTAAAATGCCAAAAAGACCTCAGCAAAAACATATGTTTTTTGAAACCTAATATGACCTGAAATATTGTACAGGGGTCAGGACAGACACCTGACCTGCAGCCGTCATACAGCATTAAGATTTAAAAAGCTCATGCCTTAATATACTTATGTAAAATATAAACTTGTTTAAAGGCAACCATAAAATCCAAGTGTGTGTTCAATTCATATCTGTGAGAAATCTTTAAATGACAGACTTGCATGCGATCTATGAATAGCTACTCAAAAAGACAGCAGCAATAGGCATCGCTCTGCCTGCGTGGGGAGGCTGGGGCTCACAGAGAGCTGCTGGGCTCTGCGTAACCCCGGTCAGCCTAAACCCCACTGGATGGAATTGTAAGTCAGCCCAGGGACGTGTTCAGCACATCTTAATTAGACAAAAAGCTAGCTTATTGATGTGCTGAACTTTATCTTGCCTGGGTTACCTGCCTCTAGATAATCCTCTTTGCTGAATAGTCATCTCTGGAGCAATTTAGCTACAAGCATTTCCCCATTACTCACAGTCTTGAGGATCTTGGTATGTGGAGAGGAAAAGGACAGTTGGGATGTGTTGCTGCCTCCTGTCCTCCAGCCATGCCAAAGACAGGACAAATACAGAGCACGCTTGTTTAAGGGATACAGAAATAAAGTAAGAGCTAAGAAGAAAAATTACATTTCTACCTGTCTGCAAGTCAATGTGAATTATGTAAAATGTTCTTGATAATCAAACCACACTTGCATTTACAAATTTCATCAGAGACGTAAGGTAAACATATCCACAGGCATAAAGAACTGAAAAACTAGCTTTTCTCCCGCATAATGTACTTCAATTATACTTCTGACAAAATACTAGGAAACAATAATTCATATATAAATCCTGCAGTATTCAACTATCAGACATGCCTTCCTAATTAGGAATTCAGAAGGCATTGAAAATCATTACAGAAACAGCTGGGTGAATTAAAGTGTCTTTTTTTTTTTGCCATGAATGTCACGTTGAGTTTGCAGATGAATTCACTTTGACAATACCTCCCCTTTTTATAGTTTTATATCCTGCAAACATCTGAGCAACTGAGTTGTAGTCTTATGAACAGCAACAGAAAATAAGCCTGAGTGTTTGAATCAGTATGGATACGCTTTAGATAAGATATGACAGTTTGCATGAGGATGGGGTTTACAAACTCCATTGCCAGCACTCTACCACGGATGTTAAAATGAGCAAGATACGGATCTTGTCACATACACTGTAAGTTGTGCTTAAAAGCTAGTGAGTACTGAGGGATAAAGTAAAACTTCTGGCTATTGGATCTCCTTCAGGATCTAAGCTTTGCAGGACATCTTTGCTTACATGCAAGTGTATTTCTTGCAGCATGTCCCAAATACTCCTGATCCCCTCCAACAACATTATAGCGCATCAGCAGGTTTTGGGGATGCTGCTTCTCAGCAATGGGGAGCTTTGGTTAACAGGCGAGAAGCTCACTGAACTTTGTGTCACAGCACGATGCAAGCTTGCAGTCACTTCTGCTGTTCTAGTATTTGGCAATTGAACTTTTGTCACCGCTCGCAAACATGTGAATGGCTTCAGGTCTGGTTTGACTTATTCTTGCTGAGGAGCCTCACCTAATTCTCTGGTTATGTTTTGGATTAATTTACCACCTGTCTTTGGGGTCTAAATTACTGTTTCTGTTTGTAGGAGGCAAATTTTGGAATAAACAAGTAGTTTCCAATTTTATGATAATGATATCCTGAGTTCAGGAGTTAATTATTGCACTGCTTGCCATGTGAAAATTACCATGAATTCCAATAAATTTATCTCTTATTTTCACTGTCTGGAGTTCAAATACTTTAAATTTCCTTACTTGAGCCAAGGGGAAAATGTGCAGGCCAGAGAAAGTGCATAGTGAAACCAGAACTGTGCCCACCCACCCACCATAAAAATCGGCACCGTTCGCTTCTGCAAAATGTGAGTCACCAGAAGTGTTCTTGCTTTGTAATTTCACAAATCTCCATTCTGCATCATCGGTGCTCCCAGATATATGTGCTTCCATCTTTCCAGTTAGGAGCTTAAGCCTCTACATTGGCAGAATATGAGATTTCTAAGGAGGCAATACTGCCCCAGAAAGTTTTTATTAATATGTAGTCGTGGTAACAGATCTGAGAAAACAGCATGTGTTGCATCTTCTTCTATGTTGCACGATATTGTGATTTAGAAAAAGGATAATGTCAAAAGGGAAGAGGTTTTTGTCTGGGTAGAAAAAGGGCATTTTGCTTGCAAGGTAATATTCGAAAGCTACATGACTACAACTGTCAATGCGCTTGTTAATGTTCAATGGAATTGTAGTAATAAAAATGGAGTTTAAAGATGGGCTTTTAAAGGAAAATTGAAATTGTTGGGGGGAAAAGACATGACTGCAACTAGATAATCCCCTAGAAAAACATCTACTGTAAATTTAGAATAATATACATTTGCATAAAAATAGATGGAAAATTAAACTAAGATGAGATTTCTTAAAGTATTTTGGCTCAAAGTAAAAGTTAGTGGAAGAAATGATGCAAGATATGATCCAGTGCCAGCAGGGATGTAATTTCCTCCCTGGTGGAGTGAAACATTTTGCTCCTGATCTGGTCTACTCTGCCCAAATGAATCACGCTGTCCTGGGTGAATTGTTCTTCTTGATTATCAAGAAAGGGTCTTCTGTCTGGACACAACTGCTCTTGAGTCTGGTAGGTTTTTGGCCTTGTCTTCAGAAACTTTGAAATTTGATCTTGGGTTAAATATGGTTTGGATTTATTGCAACAGATGGATATGCTGTAAAGTAGATCTAATAGGTCAATACTTACACTGAACCTGGGTCTAGGCCACTGAGGTCTCATGCTGGTTTTAAGATAGATAATGATATAAATTTCACAGGTTATGACACCCCTTTTAATCACCTGCCCTACAGCTTTTGTCTTGAGGGCCAGCAGCCTGAAGTGAGCATGTGATGAATTCTTGATGAAGTGTAGGTAGAGGAAGGACTGGAATTCATCTCCCCTGCCATAGCTCAGACGGGTGGCATCATAAGGATTCATCTAACTGCCTGATTGTAATGATCCCTTCTGGAAAGAGCATACAATCTGTATTGGAAGTGTTTCTACAGCTCTGTTAAAGATGTGTCTGTGCCTGATGCTTTTGTGTCCCTGTAGCATTCACACTGCAAGGTCTGTTTATATAGGACTTAATCCCACAAAACCAGTAAGTCTCTGCAGCCAAGAACAAACAGCAGCAACAAACTATAGGGGTGGGAAAAGAAGTATGAAGGTTACAATAACAATGTGGCAAGCTATTCAGGATGATTTGGCACGGATAGCTCGTTTTGTTATATGCACCACAGCCAATAAGTCATAAGAACATAACCAATTACACCCTAAGTAATTCCAGGCCTGACAAAGGACAGTGGTTGTTCATTCAGTTTAAAGTTCCTAATGAGCTTTTTGTACATCACTATTCGTGGAAAACACCCAGAACAGTCTTGTCAAAGTGAAAGTGGTACTTTATCTTTAAAATTAGGGTTAGAAAATTTCATTTCCCTGAATATTCAGCACTCTTCACATCCCAGTTCTGCTCATTGATCATGCATGTAAAACATCAGTGGCATCCTGGGTACTGAATTAAATTCACTCTCTGCCATTTGCAATTCTATTCACTTTGGAGGTCATAGAATATGGCAAGGCTGCCTTTTAGTTTTAAAAGCTGTGTAAACACCTCCCAAGCCTGCTGCTACCTATCAGCACAGGGACCAGCACTGTACATCTGCTAGGAATGAAGTGCAGCCCACAACAAATTAGCTGGCTTTGAAAAAACCCTCTGTGAATCCTTTGAACCTGATGTGTCAGTTTGATTAGAAATAGGAAACTGCAATATAAACTATACACATGGCTGCCACAACAACTAAGGGGAGACGAATGGCAGGGTTTTCAGTGTCCTGACTGTTTACTTCCCTGTGTTTCTTGCTTCCAGATTTGCCTCACCTATGTTTTCTTTCCCTTTCAAGCCCAGTTGCTCTTGCCTTTATTGCAATGAGGTTAACTAGCACAAAAAAAATTTTCCTGGATACGACAATCTTCTAGACTTAGGCATTGTACTAAATTCAATTACAATTGTTATAAATAGCAATGGCTATGAATTTATAGTTATATAGGTATCTGAAGCATTGGGTGACATACAGTATTGCAAGATAATAAAAGACTTGATTAAAAGCTAAAAAAAAAAGTCTGTGAGGTTAAATATAGGTGCATGTATCCTATGCCATGTATACCTTTGCTTAAAGACATATGCCTTCCCTGTTATTTTTGGTTATTTCTTTACATCTTTATGGAAGAAAGTGACAGAGACTACCAAACCCTCACAGTAGTTTTTAAAGATTCAGCAAATGTAATAAATTGTCCATATTTTCATGTTTATATGAAACTGTGCTTCCTCTGAACTGTCTCAAACTATTTTGGTGCCAGCCACAGAAGTCCTTTTTTCTGAGGAAAACCTGCCATTGAAATTGAATAGGATGCCATAAAATTAGTTGGAAATCTGCCTGGGAAAACACTATAGGCCCATCATTCAAAACAGGATCCAGACAATTCAGCCATGTAAGTGCTGGTGTTTCAAATCATGTCAATATTTGTCCTGTTCACAATAAGTTAAGGAATAATTACAGGTAAAAATTCTGAAAAGCAGAAGTTTAGGCATATGGTAATAGGCATAGAAAATACACTTTATGTACATATAATTGACAGTACAGGGTCATAGATGCATAGTGTGACATGTTTCCTAGAAGATTTTAGAATATCTTTATTTTACTACCATTATATTTTACAGAAATATTGTTTTTCCTTTGTAAACAAAATATAAAATTAAACTCCTTGTTGCTTGAACCCGAAATCCTACAGCAAGTTTTAATCACACTTAAATCTTACTGAGGTCAAAGAGGGATTCTCAAGTGCTTTAAACCAAGCACGAGTTAAGTGCTTTGCTGGAGTGAGTCAGAATGAACATACTTTGCTGGATCAAGGCCTTATGGATTCACGGATTCATGGTGGGAGTAGTTGTGTGATTACAAGTAGCTTTGTGGTTTATTAAGTGTTTCTTGAGTTAGAATTCAGGGAAAATGTTGCAGAAGCTCTCCAGAAAGAGCTTTGGATAGCATTCTCTAAAGATTTTTTATTTTTAAAATATCCTCATGATTATGCATTCATTCCATGTACATTCTTGTTATTGCTCTTTGCCCTTTGTGTGTGTTTATTGTTGCTTTTCTCCCTTTATGCATACTAGGAAGTTAAACAGTAAAACAGGATAAACAAGCAGGTATTATGTGATAATTGAACTCTAAATGTCAGTGTTATGATGCAAGTAATGCAACTCAAGGTCTCTTATCCTTCAGTAGCTAGATGGTAATTGCCTGATGATAATCATGATAACTACACTCCCTGGAGTTATTTTACTGCTGTTGAGAAGTATCTTCTGGATCTCTTACATGAGCATGATGAACCCCCCCACATCCAATTATTCTACTGAAAGTTGAATGATTATGATGCATGTTCCCTGACACGGTGATTTACACAAACAGAAGTTTTATTCTGCAAAGAGAGATAATATTTAAAAGTAAAAATAATTAAATCCAACAAGGAAACTTCATTTGTTGCAGAATGCGGGGCCTTCTCATTTGCAGAGCAATCATTTTGTCACCTGTATTATTACCTGCATTACATCCCTCAGCAAGTGGGGATGTAACCATAACTGAATATATTAGGAGGCTATTTTTGAAAAATGTTGTTGCAAGAAGTAAGCAGTTCAGGTCTGGCACGGGGGGTGAATGGAGATTACATCCTGTTAATTGTTTTGGTGAGTTTGTCATCTTTCTATGAACCACAATGTCTTGTTACCCCGCTAATGGCCAGTCTACAGCTCGCTCACACAGCCTAAGGTGAACTTCTTTGTTCACGACTGTTTTGCTAACAGTACGATTGCTTAGACCACCTCAACCAGGGACAGTTATTAGTGGGGTTTTAATATTGGTTTACTATGAAAAATAACCTTTTCACAGTGGATTGGGGATAATGAGATTTGGTTTATTATGCAAATTATCAGAAACATTGAAATCCTTGAAATGGGCAGAAATATGCCAAGGTGTCTTTTATTGTTTCCTTGGGAGGTGAGAAGTGTTGAAATAGGGGTTGTGGAAGGTCTAGGTAATCCTGTCTCTTGTGGGAGACTGAGACTGTTTTGTGGCTTTTGCACAGCTCTTACTGTAATACATGGGGTGAGCTTTGGGGAGGATGTGTTGGATGCAGTGATGGCAGAATACCTGCTGACTTCAGGGGGCAGGTTTTCACTTGTCCTCCTTTTATAACAACATAAAGACTGCTGAAGTGGACCACTGTCTCCAGCAATTTCCAGTAACAGATGCTCAGTGGAAGGAACAGGAGGGGTGTAAGGTGAACATCCTCTTGGCATATTCATTCAGCCCAGGCAAGAAGCAGTTCAGGGCTTTACTGAAGAACAGTTACATTCGCACCTTGCCTGGCAGCCCTGATTAATCTGCCTTATACCTTTTAAAATCAACTTTTTTTCGGATTCCACAAAATTCTTTGGCAATGAGCTCCATGATTAAAATGCATTAGGTAAAAGAAGTACCATAAGCATTACTGTATAGCGTGTAGTCATGTCTGTTCTAATGAAATTGTCGTCTTCCCTATAATCAAATTATGTGTGCGTAGAAGGAAGGCTGTCACACAGCTTCTTTCCCCCAATAGCTGTTCTCCCTGCCTCTGATCCTCATCATATTTTCACTGCTATTTCCCCTTGCTTTTAAAGCTTGTTTCCTGCTTATGTTTTTGA
Organism: Falco naumanni; assembly: GCF_017639655.2. Classification (NCBI taxonomy): domain Eukaryota; kingdom Metazoa; phylum Chordata; class Aves; order Falconiformes; family Falconidae; genus Falco; species Falco naumanni. Next base: position 28,371,361 of record NC_054061.1, on the reverse strand, counting down.
GTTCTTCCTAGATCTTGAATTCTGAAAAATAATGTATGATTATTCTTCTGTGTTATTCATGTTTTTATACTTGCTGTCTTTGCCAATCTGATGCATTGTTGTCTGTTTAGTCTCATGTGGGAGCTGCCCCACACCCCTGCTCAGTTCAGCTGGGTGCCAGATGGGGTTAATAGGTTATTTGCCTTACAGGTTGTTATGAAACTAAGTGATTTGGGGGGTTGGAACTAGATCTTTGGGGTCCCATCCAACACAAACTATTCTATGAATTAGATAATCCATTACTCAAGTACTCACAAATGAGCAGTATCAGGGGAATTTTGTTTTTACCAGCTGGCAACAGCTTTCTCCAGGTCTTGGTGCCTGCGTGAAGTGTTGTGAACCACTATTTCCCATTGTGCTACCAACTGATCGTGTGAGTTTCTGAGCAATCGCACAAGGCAAACTGAATTCTTTGTGGCCTTACAATGATGACAAACTGTTACCTTTGGAAAAGTTACACCAATTTCGGTGGACTTTCTCTGAGTTGGATCAGCTATTTTTTCTTGTGATTTTTTTAAAGTAATCAGAAAGATGTGTATTTGTATATATCACAAGATAAAAATTGTTTAAATTCTAAGGCATATTAAAACAATAGCTGAAAAGAACATGTTTTTCATGACTGCAAGTTATCCAGCTCTTTTAGCAGCCCTTGTTTTCTGTGAAGATGATGATGGTTTTGAAGGACAACTGGTCAGATGTAAATCTCCTCTGAAGGGTTCACTTCTTTTGAAGTCTGATAGCCTCAAAGTTTTGAACCCACATCTTTATTGCAAATGGGAGATGCACTTTTAAGGCATGGCAATGAAGATGTCCTACAGCTGAACTAGAAAAATAACTCCTGCAAGTCATCCCTGTTTCCTCCCTCCCTCTGTTTCATTTTTTTAAAAGCCATTCGTATAGAACTATGCAAATTATTTTAAATAGACCTCAGGCTAATGCTACAGTTTTAAACATGTAGCAACACTATGAAAGATGTGAGCATGCTGTATTTGCCTTTTTTTTAATATATATATACTTTTTTAAAAAAAAGATTTAATCCTTGGGAGAGCAGCAGACCTAGAATTCTGCTCAAGGATCCATGTCCCCCTCCTGTGTGGGGAGTACTGGGAGGAAGAGGAACGCACTAATGATATTTTTCCACTGTAACCATCTTCTTCGGATGCTTTGTTTCCTGCACTAATATTCTAGTTCTCTCGACATAATGAATGAGCTTAGGGACTTGCAGGAGTTTCAGTACCATTTGTTTTTTATCCTAAAGGAAAATACAAACCCTTCTATCAGATAGGACTGTGCATAAAAATAAGTGCTTTCTGCAATATAGAACTTGAAGGTGACCTATGCTAATAACTGGTACAAACTTTTTTGAGCTGAAAGCATTCTTCCCTAGGTTTTATTTGTTCTAGCTCACATTTCTTATGATTTAGGTACTGCATATTATTTAAAGCATACAGCATTTAAATGATAATAGATAATTGAGCATCTTAATGGATGTTATCTATTGTCAGTATTGTTTACTGATTTACTTGGTGAGAAAATGAAATTTAAGTTGGATAAAAATGTGTTTCCTCATTTGACTTCTAAAATTTGAGAGTGAAGGCAAGTATTTTTCCCAATCAAAAACTGTTTAAATATTTTTTTAGGTTAGGTCAAAAAAGATGTTTGTTTCCATCCTATTAAAGAAAAGCACAGTAAAGGAACTATTAAAGAAATAATTTTAAATGAGAACAGAATCAAGAGACTTTATTGAACAGGTAAGAAGCTTACCTATTTCTGTTTGTTGCCTTTTTTTCTTCTATTTCTGAATTTGATGTTAGGTATAACATTTTTTTCTTCAAAATTTTGGTGTAAATTTCCTTGCTTAGTTGTGTCTTTCAGTGAGAAAGAACATCTATTTTAATATTATTCTGCGCTTCTGACTGATATTTATGCTATTAACCAAGCAGTTGTATAACAACCTGTCTGTTCCAATAACTAAGAAAACCCATTTCTTTCTTTCTTTTTTTTTTCTATAAATTGCTCCTTTGCATCTCCAGTTTGAGAGAATAAGTCAGTCCCCACAACATAAAATCTTTGGGGTGTCAGTAGCATCTTGGGCTCAGAGAAGTGACAGAAATTCTTTGAGCAAAGATGAGGAAGGATGATATAATCTTCCTTCCTAATCGGACATGTCCCGGTTGGACCAGGGGCTGTCTGATACCTTGAATTGGGATTTTCCCTCGGTTGCCATGAAGGCAGGACCGAGTCCCAGTGACACACAAAGCTCTTCACAAACTAATTAATATTCACAAAAGTGAGCCAAGAATTGGAAAGATGAGCTAATGAGAAATGATTAAGAGGTAAATATGCATGGCATGGCTTAACTACTATTAAAGCAAAGGCCACAGTAGTTGCCTGCAAATACAGAATGTAAATAGAAGGGGCAGAGAAATTAGTGAGTTTGGTTCTGGAACTAATGAAATAATATGCAGTAAAGTTGTCTTTTTGCATATTAAACTTTCCCTTAAGCTCTAATGCAATAGGCATTACTGGAAAGAAAAAAACTAGAAAGAAATTCCAGGATAATTGGATAAAATTAGAAAAAAAAAAAATCAGGCCCTAGCCAAAATATCAGCTTTTATTGACACTTTCTGCATCTGAAATCACTAAAAAATGCAAGAAAGGGGACTTGGGGAGTTACAGGGCCATCAGCCTCACACCAGTGCCTGAGGATACCAAGGAGCAGGTCTCTCTGGATGTGATGCTGTGTCCAGTCACACAAAGGACAGGGAGGTCACAGGAGCATCCAGCACTGGTTTGCAAAGGACAAGTCGGACTTGGGTAATATGACTGCAATCCCGATGGGACAACTCCCTGATGGTGACAGTCATGAGTGTCGTTTGGCTCCATGTTAGCACAGCCATCAAGGCAAACCCCACCAAACTGCCAACACTGAGGCAGCTGGGGTTGGGTAGGTGGCTTAGGAGGAGGGTGGACCTCAGAAGAATCTAAGTCTGGAGATACTGGCCTTTGGGAACCTCACAGATCCCAGCAAAGGGCAGTCTGAAGTCTGGCACCTGGGATGGAGTGACCCTGTGCCACAGCTGAGGCTGGGGATTCACTCCTGGGACAACAGCTGAGATCTACCTGATGTGCTGGTGGACAACACGTTGGCATGGGTCACCAGTGTGGCGTTATAGCCATGCAGACTAATTGCAGGCTGGGTGGTGTTAGCAGGGCTGCAGCCAGCAGGAAGGACAAGGTTATTCCCACCTGGAGATGGCAGTGGGGACACTACATCCACAGTGCTATGTGTAGTTTCAGGAGACGTATGCAGAAAGAGTTTTCTGTGGAGGGCTGCTAGATGGATAAGGCACCTCCTCATGTGAGGAGAGACAGGGGTGCTGGCTTTGCCTAGCCTGGAGAAGAGAAGGGTGCGATAGGGTGGACCAAACCTAACAGCAACCTTCCCCAGCTCTGCTCAGAGAGGCTTAGAGGAAGGACAAGAGGCAAAATCTATATGTTGCAACAAGGGACGTTCAAATTGAACATACAGCAAAGAACCGGCACGGTCAACAACCAACAGATGTGGTTAAACACCCCATCAGGAGCCCAGAGAGGCTGTAGAGATTTTCTAATTTTCTAAACTCGACTGGACGTGTCCCTGGGCACCGTGACCTCACTGGGATGTTGGCCCTGCTTCTTGCAGGAGGCTGGACTGGGTGACCTCCAGCCTGTGTTTTTCTGTGATTTTATGCAGTGGCTGGAGTATCTGATTACAGCTGGGCTTCTGCTGCAGGATGGTGTCCAGAGAGGCAGGGGGAATGGGGAAGGAGGGAACAATCTGATGAATTAATCGTATATAAGGAGGATTTCTGAGAGGAGCTGAGAAGAAACTTGCGAAAGATTGCACATATTGCAGTCAAACTCCAGTGTAGCCAGGGGTTCTGGGAACTCCTTTGAAAGCTTACAGCTAGGTATGGCCTTCCTAGGAGGGACCAGGGCTCTGCCTAGGCATGGGAGAGCCTGATGATCCCATCCCGCCTTGTGATCAGAAGCCATTTCTGAGAGATTTTGTGTTGGTAATTGTTTTCTATATTGTTTAAACCAGATTTAAAATGCAAGTCTATTGCAGGAGTTTTGTGATATTTATTGTTCTAATTTAGTTGACAAATTGATGCTACTATAAAGGCAATGTTCTGTTAAATCTAGTTTGCTTGAAACAATACTTTACAGGTGAAACCTAGAATAATTGAAGTGTGCGTGCCTATTATGCTGTTTAAAGTGATTCACCTGCCTTTGCATGCATTCAGCGAGATTTACTTTAATACCCAGTGTCATACAATAGAACATTTCAGAACAATCTGCATATTTAAAATGCTGTAATTCTGTTTGGCAAGTCAGCTAAATGAAGTACGGGCTTACAGAACGACAGTGCAGTGCTGTCAAAGCCTGATGCCTCTAACACACCATTGTGGAGCCCAGTTTGTTGGTGGGGTGATAGCCTGGCTGTGGCCTTGGAGGTATGGGCAAGGTTCAGAGGGGCAAGGTGAGCCCTAAAATTTGATTTCTGAAAGCATTTAGAAAACATACTTCTAAGAAAGTATAATTAGAGTTATAGTCCTGATTTGGATTTGCTGACATAATAGATTTTTCTCTTCTCTAGTATATATTTTATCTTAAAATTGTGCTGTATGCTTCAAGTAGCTTTACTTGTGAAGATGTAAAGCAAACACAGGATGAAAACCAGAAGCTTTAAGTCTAGCTATAGATTGAGTATTGGTGATTTATATTGGCAGTGGTGATTTTCTGTGCTTAGAAGATCAAGGGTTTTTAAATCCGTATCGTACTGTAACAATATTGAGTCAGAAAGTATCAGCCTCCTCTAGGATGAAAAAAAACCCCTTTTTGCTTTTCTTACAAGAAATAGTATTATTGCAAAGTTGAAGTATGGAAAAAACCCATTATTGCCTCCAAGGTGGTATGCCATCTTAATAAGACTTATCTTCAAGAGAAGAAAAAATGTACTTTTCAAATCCCACATGCATTATAAACCACCACTTACAAAACCTTTGTACTGAAGTGCCGGGAATTTTACCTGGGGCAGACGTTTTACTGCGTTTAAAAGGTCTCCACAGGATACTAGTAAATCTAAGGTGAACCATAAAGGTTCAATGGATACAATGAAATTTAAAGTTTTTGTTTTTCCAAGTTCTTGTTGGTTTTATTCTTTTTAAAAAATGTAACTTTCATCCTGCTAATATAATCTTAGTTTATACTTAATATTGTATTTTAAGAGAAATAGCTAGCGAAAAGAATAGTCATGCTTTTTCAAGACATATGATTAGAAAACCTAGGACTGTGACAATTAAAGCAAATAGACATCTGAAGTAAACTAACAACATAACCAACAATGTATTTGGGTCATGAGCCAGAAAAGGCCATCTGGCGTTCCCAGTGATAGTGTGAACAAGAGCTGCCACCTTTTATTGCATATTGATAAGGTCTGGTAACTACTGAGTTGCTCCACCTGAATGCAAAATCGCAGGCATAGCGGGTAGCACTGAATCCCAAGAGGTAGCTAATGCAACAGAAGAATAACATTACCGGCCACACGGCCTTTGCTGTTAAAATCGGTCTACTTTGCTCCAAAGACCTGGAAACTGAAAATCTGAAACCAAGTGCTTATTTGAGATAAAACAAAAAATTAAGGGACTATTTATGCAAAAACAAATTCAGTTCCTCGGATGTATGATGGACTGCCAGGCCTGGCCTGCAAGCTGTACTTCCACAGCAGCATGGTGATGGTGGCTTATTGTGAGCTTCTCCGTAGGTTCCATGCAAAGTGAAATCCTACCGAGAGCAGGCATGACATAGCAGGCTGAGCATGAGGGTGTTTTCACTGTGCCTGTAACAAATGCAGCCCGGGAGGAGTTGGCATATACCTCCAGCAAACTGGATTTTAAATAGCACAAAGCTCGAGCCAGAGGAATTTTTGTGAGCATGTGGACAGTTGAAGATAATGCCTGGAAAATGAAGTTTTACGATTGTATTCTTCTTAAACTGAGTTTACAAACTCATGTTAGGATGACACTAATTTTGCCTTTACTAGAATTTTACATGTAATTGGCAAATGCCAAACCTTTTCCTTGTGAAAACAAGGCCTAACTGCTGAATTGCAATCCCGCAATTAACATTGCACTGGTCACTCTTAAAAGCATTAGAAATATGCATATAACTTTGTCAGGGTTGAGAGCTTTTAGTATAGTAACTGGGACAGCTAAGTTGAGTCAAAGAGAACAGAGTCAACCCCCCCCCCCACAAAACCAATAACCAACAAAGCAAAAAAAACCCCAAACAACAAAACCCACCCCCCCCCACACAAAAAGATGGTGCCACAAAGGTTTCCTCTTCTTCCTTACCAGTCATTTTCCTGCCATGTATTTAAATGCCTCTCAGCCTTTTATACCTAAGAGCAGAGGTTATAATAATGGCTTTAAATGTGTAATCTTGTGCAGTAAAACCTCTGCCATTAATGCAAGGTTAAGTACCTGATTTTTAAACCTATGAAGGTCAGGAAAGTAAGGAGGTAAAATTACCAATGCAATTTAGTTTGGAAGTTTAATGTATTAAACAGAGTTTACAACTGCGCAGTGTAGTGGAGGAGCATGTGTCCAAATAGCATGAAAAACATGTTTATAACGACTTAACTCGTTCTTTGACTGAGCAGAGAAATCAATACTGAGCTGAGGCAGGACCACGCAGCGTCGCATCTGCGGTGCCTTGGGCCCAGGCGATTGTCAGTCCCATTCCCTCACCATTCGCCTTCCCAGGAGTGTGAGTTTAAGACTCCATTGCAAAATGGAATATATGGCTGGGCACTGGCTCCACTATCTAGGCAGAGAAGAAAAAAGCCTCTTTGATTGATTAATCAGTTTTTAGCTTCAGGCTCCTGCTTTCTGGTGGGATTTCTCATGCCATTGTGGGCAAATGTCTGAAATAACAACTGGAGAATGCTTGCACAATATGGACCAGTTATTTTTGGAAAGTGACAGTTTGTCTTATCCAGTGTTTTTACAGAATCTATAAAAAAAGCAAAAAGAAAATTGTGTTTTTTACTTTCTTTCTTGTTTCTTTGGACTTCTATGAAGTCCAGTTAAATTCCTCAGTCTCAGAATCTTCACTGACAATTTAACCATATTGAATTTATAGGTTTTTTTAACTTAATCTTGGTAAGCGGCATGATTCCTGCCTGATACTTTCTTTTGAGTTTTGTCTGTTATCAGCTGTGAAATATTCTGTCATAATTCTGTACAAAAGAAATTTTGCAAAAAAATTTTACTTAGATTGCAGCGAGTCCTGCTACAGCAGTATTTAAAAACAGAGGACTAGGTGAAAATATCTCAAAGGATTCAGTTCAATGATTTTGGTCTGCTTTTAATTAAGCTTTCTTCTTACTCCCTTGAAGCTTATTTAGTCTTCTCTGAGGCTTGGCACATGCTGTGGAAATATTCACCAAAATTCCCATCAGCTCAGTGAAAACTGCAGCAAAGCCCAAATCACAGCCAACCTTCCAGGAACTCATGGCTCACCTGCGATGGGTGCCACTTGTTTGAAATGGGTCAAAATTCAGTGTAAATTTAGTTTGTCAGACCCTAAAAAAAACCATGGGTAATGATGTGCTAATTTGATGTATATCAAGTGGATGTGAGCTTTTGAGGAAGCTCATCCAAGGGCTCAGTTTATCAGGGAGGGAAGCTGTAATTCTATAGAAATAATTTTTGTGCCTCTTGGGTGACCTTAGGAACTGCTGCTTTTCCTTCTTTTCCCCTTCTTTCATCTACATCCTGATGCCACCAGAACCAGCTTATCCTTACCCATCTCCCTTTCCTTCCCTCATCCCCGTTTTTGTATGTCCACCTCCTTTATACTTATTACTGCAAATGATAGGAGATGGACTAAGGCAATGGGGAAGGACCTCTTCTTTCCTGGGTTCTTGCACACGCTATATTGATGCCAGAACTTTTGTTCACTGGTTACCTCGTGGCAGCTCACATATTGGTAAACAATAATTTGGACAATCTTAAAAAAAAATTTCCAGGCTACAGATGTTAGTTGTTTTGCTGGAAGACTATCAAAACCAGCAGGGAAGAGAACTGTGGCCAGACTGGATTACTGTGTGCCAAGAATGACTCTTCACTCATAGCAAAACTCAAATTCAGATCCAAATCAAGATTCTGCTCCACAAGTGGTCTACAGGCAGAGGGATTCACAGGAGTTTCATTCATGAGGCATGATGCATCACTGAGACGTGGATGATTTAAACACAGTGACGGTGAAGAATGTGTAAGGAAGTAGAGAAATACAGGGAGGCAGATGTGTTCGTAGCTGGCTGGTTCACTGCTAATCCTTACGTGTGTGTGATGTTCTGGAAGCAGTGTTGCCACAGGGAATGGAGAGACATGCTCAGAGGACTGGTGGACCATAAGGGATTTATTCTGCCTTAATCGTTTTCATAAGGTTATTCTTTTTAAGAAAAGATTTTCAAAACAAGGAAAGCATTTTATACATCTTAATAATGAAGGTTCTTGAAGTACAGAACGTTATAGTGCCTTTGCCAAAGGTCTGTGGTAAACTTGTGGTGAATTTAGAATTAAAATTGATGTTTTCTCTCCCCTAGTCCTAAACTCCAGTCTCGCAGACCTAACAGTCTTTCTGAGCGAGCACTGTGGACACTGGAGACTGGCAGGGTTTTCCAAGGTGGTAGGTACTGCTAACTCATTCCTACAATGTGTTCTGCGCTCTCCTATGGTAAACGAGACCTAGCCATGTATATTGGGAAATGAAAGAAATGGGTGCTAATCGAAAAAAAGGGCAGAAAAATCTGGTAGGAGAACAATTTATATGTCAATAGACTGACTGCTTTCTGCTCCTTGTTGCAAGCAAGATGCTGTTGGAAGATTACTGCATAAAAATCTCTTTATAGAAGGCCAAGTAGAAGAATGCATGACGCTTAAAAGTATTTCCCAAAAGGTAGCTTCTTTCAGCTGAACCTTGAGCCTGCTTGCTCAAAAAATAAATAAGTATTCAGCTACATGGAATATTACTTAACTTGTTGCATAAAAAGGCTGAAAAGATGTTGGTGAAGGTAGTGGAGACAGTTAGAAGGAAATTAATATAACAGCCCAATAGATATGCTAGTTTATGGAAAATACATTTACAGCCTTAAGGGGCTTGTTCAGAACTGTTACTGCTTTCCCCAGAACAATTAGAGAATGTGTCATAACCCACATTTTTTTGAAAACACAGTAACTACAGTGTGTTTTCATAGTCTGTGTACCTTTTTAAAAAAGCCCTAGATTTCATAATAAAATAAAAAGAACCTTAGCAAAGTTTAGTTACATTTGGGTTTTTTTTTATTTGAGGTCAGAACATTTATATTAAAATCAGAGAGGCAGGGATAAATAGGCATGCATCTTATAGCTGTGGTGTATATTAATAACGGAGATACTAGCAGATTTCATAATGCTTTTAATGCATTTTTGTCTGAATTGTTTGTCATAAGCCTGTACCTGTGTTTAATGTGTCTGTTCTGTATGTTAACTGCATAGTTTCAGAATTGAGTGATATATATTTACATTCCATATGATAATGGACAGAGAGTTTCAGAAAAAGGGAGAAATTGAACAGTATGCATTTTATTGGAGCTTTGTGAAGTTGCTGACTTCAATTTGCTCCAAACCAGTGGAGCTAAACCAATGTTCACGAAGATTGGAAATTTTAAAGAAATAAACCTATAGCTTTTTTCCTCCTACCTCTTTCTGTCTTAGAGGTTAAAACTCTATAATATTTTGTGCTAACAGCAGGCTTCATTATGTGGACTCTGCAGTATTTCGGACTATTACTGCATTATACTGGGGCTTTTTTTTGGTAATCATGCTAGATGCCAACTTCCAGGTGAAGAAGCTTTGAAGGAGTAAGGAATTTTATACCTCAGTGGTATCTCTTTTTTTTTTTTCTGTTAGTAGGTTGTATTGGACAACAAACCACACTAAGCTACCATGAACTCAAGGTTTATTGCTAACTCTTTCCTTCAGCTCAGGTAGAAAACAAGTATGCTTTCTAACCAATTTACTAAGTTAAAAGATGTATTACCTCATAATCTTTGAAAATGCCACCTAAAGTAGAATTAAAAATGGCATAACTGTCTTTACTCATTTGAAACAAAATAAAATGATGTGAAGAAATAAACAATAATACTTTCTGGTAGTCTACCACCTGAAATATCAGCTATTTAAGCTACTCTCTGTAACATAAAATTCTTGCTTTTAAACTTTAAAGCAGTGGCTTGTTACAGATCAACTTTCATTAATAAAAAAAAAGTGAAGTAGACTGTACAACCTAGAGTAAATGATTAAGAAAGAAGAGGAAGTATTTTAATGTGAATATAATCAGTAAATTGAACAATTATTCATTATTGTGACATGCATGTCATGTGAGATGAATGCTGAATGTTTTTCTACCATGTTAACAGTGACAATAGTATTTACCTTCAATATAATCTTTTACTTTTAAAATAATAGTTGTCCAACTACTAGAAAATAATCAGATTTTAAATAGCATAGGTCTAGAAATTAAATTCAATAGATTTTCTATCTAACTGTTTTCTTTCACATAGCATAATAGATGAAGTTCAGTTAATGAAAATGATGTACTAATCTGGTAAAATGCCATCTCACTTGTACGGCTTTTCTTGCTTGTAAAATTGACTTTTTGAAGGGGAAAAACTTCTATCAAGTATCTCAACTAATTGGAAAACTGTACTTGTAATATAATACGATAGAAAGTACTCAAGGCAGAAGAAGGTCTCTAAGGGATGTTAAAAGGTAACAAGCCCTGCTTATTTAGAGCCAACAGCTGCACTCAAACTTCAAAAGATTAGCAGATAATACTTTATTACTCTGTTTTGATTATCATAACTCTACATTTTATTTATATATTTTAAGTGAAACCTGCAAGCACTGTAGTTTGTAATGTTCCTTGATTCTTTCTTATTTACTTTTTTATCTACATCTCGCTCTCATCCCCTAGTATCTCCAGCAGAGGTTATTTCCGCAATCTTTTCTCATCTTGCAGGCAGAGTTAGTACCATTTTTTTTTTTTTTTTTTTTTTAGCTATCAGAATTTAATCAGGGAAGGCGTCTGAGTGAAAAAGAGGAAATCTGCTCTGTGCTCAGAGGTTAGAAATGCCAGATTTATGGCAGGCTGTGTGCAGTCTGGCTCTGGCTTCTTCTGATGTCCATACAGTGCATCAGCTGAAGCTGGAATCCTATGGAAAAGTGTGGTTTTGTAATTACAGCCCAAACAGAATCAGAGAATCAATTGGGTTGGAAAAGACCTTTGAGATCATAAAGTTCACTTTTAACGCAGGACTGCCTGTCCACCACTAAAGCATGTCCCTAAGCACCTCAACCACACATCTTTTAAATACCTCCAGGAATGGCAGGTCATTCAACCATGTCCCTGGACAACCTGTTCCAATGCTTGACAACCCTTTCAGTGAAGAAATTTCTTCTACTATCCAATCTAAACCTCCCCTGGTACAGCTTGAGGCAGATTCCTCTTTTATTGCTTGCTACTTGGGGGTCGATCTCTGCTCCCTCCTTGCTACAACCTCCTGTCAGGTAGTTGTAAAAGTGATAAGATCTCTCCTGAGCCTCTTTTCTCCGGACTAAACACCCCCAGCTGCTCCTCACAGGACTTGTGCTCCAGCCCCTTCCCCAGCTTGCCCATCTCTGGACACGCTGAGGGTATAGTTAAGGTTTAAAGGACAAACATCAGTCTGGCATTGTCTGACACTGACAGCCTGACATAGAAACTTTTAAGAGATAAATGGTCTGGTTTCGGGAGAAAAACAAACCATAAGCATCGTCTCAGTAGGTGGTGTTACAGACTGGTGCACTTGCAATCCTGATTCTCCTGTTGACACTGCAGAAGCAGTTACATTACTGGCAGCCCTGTGGTGTTGGTGCCTGTGGTGGGGAGGAAGGGCTTGTGGGACCTGGTGCCTGCAGGGCCCTTCCCTGACATTCAGAGCAGTTTTGCAGACATGGGTTTAGCCAGTCTGCATGACTGTGGGACTAACAACTCTTGTCAGGTTATTCCTGCTATGAAGAATAGTCTGAGCGGTGCTCTCACATGATGCTATGAGCCATTTCATGCCCAAACCCTTGGCAGGCACGGTTTGCTCTTCCAGTCCCTACAGCTGGGAGCTTGAGGGGTTTCAGCATTTTGGGAAGCTGGAGACAAACCTAAAGACATCTCTGCTCCCAGAGGCTCTGATCCCAGCAGCTGAGGGCCCACGGCCCTCCGAGTGCTCACACCAGAATGAGGTGCTCCTCTGTCTGCTCCCCCTAAGCACATCAGACGTTTCAGATTAGACCTCCTGTAGAGTTGCATTAGCACAAACCAGAGTTTCCATGGAAAATAATGTCCTACAGCCAAATTAAGTTGTGCTGCAATGACTTAATGAACTCGTGTTACTGAATGCTCTCTGCCTGTTTCTGTTCCCTCAGTAAGCCTTTTGCTGTATGGAAACACCAACAAAACAGGCTGCTTTGTTCAAAATAGGCTTGACAGTTTTAAAAATGTCAAAGTTGGGTAGGCTAACAAAAAATTCCCAATGCAGCTCGTCAACAGCTGGGTTTTGTGTGAACATTTCTGTCCATAGCATCCACTACCCATGAAAATGAGACTACTCAGTCTCTTCATAAATATCCAATGAGCTATAATGTCATCAGTCTTCCTAAAAATAAAATATTAAACACTGTAAATGGTATTTGACCTCTATTATGGTGTCTGGAGGATTAAAAACGCTCCGATTTCAAGTGGCGTGCTGTCCCACGTGCCGCCAGCCTGTGCTGTGTGCAGCCTGAGCCGGTGGCAGGGATGCCTGGAAGGAGGGCAGCCTGAGTGAGAGCTGTCTCTTCTCCAGCATCTGCCACCGATGTGGTGAGCACAGCACTCTTCTGTGCTTTCTGTTGTGTTTTAAAAATTATGTTGGAAATATGGAAAATGTGCTACTGTGACATCTCCCAATGCTATCAACAATATGGTATCAAACTGCATTTGTGCAGCTTCACTTTCAGTTTTTCCGAGATAATGTTTTTGCAAGGCTATTTTTAAAATCTATACTCACAGTTCCCTTCTGAGCCCTGATAACATATGCTTCAAAAGAAGGATGAATTTGCCATGGATAACTGCCATATTTTTCTTTAACAGCCAATAAATAATGTTTTGTGTTGCTGAATGAGTGAAGCTGAACTGGTGCCTTCAGTTATTTGAGAACACAGGATTATTATGGACTAATGTGTCTGTTCTCATTCTTATTGGAATATCCATCATACTTCCATCTTGAAATCAAAGATAAGGAGCAAGGAATATCATCTGGCTCTAGAGCTTTGGTTTGCAATGGGATCTGCTTAAAGGAAGGAAGGGAGAAATCAGGAGCAGGTAGATGGTAGAGAGTTTTGTCTCTATATGTATGTAGCCTGGTTACTAACAAGGAGATGAATAATAGTCAACATGAATTTATTAAGAAAAAAATCATGTCAAACTGATCCTTTTCTGTGGAAAGTGTTATATGTCTTAACTTCATTGTCTTTTGCCACTGTGTCGGAACTTTTTTCATGGGCAAGCTGAGGAAACGTGGTCCGGGTGTATTTTCTGTGGGGAGAGGAGAGAGCAGACCCGAGGAGTTACTGATGGTTCACAGCATCTGCCTGGACACATTTTACTAGTGAGGCTGTTTGGTGACAGACTGTTTTTGCTAGTGATTAGGGTGGTAGAACAGAGATCCTACCTAAGAAATGCACAGGTAAGACACAGCTGCAGTGAGCTGCAAGTAAACTGTAAGGTAGGAAGGGTTAGGATTCAAAATGAGTTTAATAAATTGGAGCAGTTGTCTGGAAAAACAGGATGCGGTTCAACCATGGAAAATACAACATACCACACTCAGCAGGAATAATTAGCAGCCTGAATACCACATGGGTAGATGGCATTTTTGTAAAAAAGCATATAGAGCATTTTGTTGGATCACAGGCAAAATACGAGTTGGTGGTGTCCTGCTACAGAGAAGTCAAAAAGCATTCGGGGATATATCAAGTATTGCGTTACTAGTGATGTTGCCTGGCACCAAAAAGCCTCTGCTAGCTCTTCCCCTGTACTCAGACAGGGAAAACGGACCTCACGGTAGGTTTTGACAGTTACAGAAGTACAGAGGAGAGCAGTGAGAATGATGAGCAATGTGAAAACACGAGGCAGGGGAGTAAAGAGTGGGAGGAACAGACTTTAAAGAAAAGAAGTTACTGTAGGACTTAAAATGACCAAGAAAGGCTGGTGAAAGCTGAAGGACTTTTTTGGTATAATGCCTCATTTGGTTATGAAATGGTTGGTAATCTCCAGTTTTAACTGTTAATCCCTTCTTCAGCTCAAACCCAGACTTTTACCTATTCTCTGCTGATATGAACAGTATAAAAGGGAGGAGGTAGGAATCAAGGTGTATTGAATGATAATAAAAATATTACAAAAATAGGAAAAGTCATTTTACGTATGTACCATGTAAGGCTTTACAATTTGAAATCTCATATTGGTTGGAAAATGTATTTATTTACTCTCATTTTGAAGACAGTTGTATAATCAATATTTTTTTTGTTGTTTTCCTTATATATTTGGATCCAAGTCCTTTCCAAGTTTTGGTACTCTAGCTGGCATATTTTTTTCATTAGAAATTGTTTACACTATTAGAAAGATAAAATGTAAATATTTCTATTGTCTTGGTAGTAATTTTATAAAATAATAAAACATACAGTAATACTAAACTATTTTTTGAAAATCTAAAGGCCAAGCTTGATGTGATTCTGTCTCTTTGAGTTATACGTTATTTTACCTATAAAGTACTAATTAAAAAGCGCATTGTGCCCAATAAACGTCCAGTTGGATTTGTGTTCTCCAGTAGTTACTTCTATCAAAGAAAAGTAAACAACCATTTTATAATTTTTAATGGAAGCTTATTATTTAATAATGGTTTAGCTTTTGTCTTCGGTAACTCTTGCTGTAATTTTGTTAACGTAAAGTAACCTCTGCTTAGTTTGCATGGCATATTCAATAATGACACTATGCTTTTCAGTAAAAATACACTGAGTGCTGGCTTCAAATCCCAGTGCCTACTGGACATCTTTCTAATTTGCAAATAATTTCAGGTTTCTTGTTTTGCTATTACGGACTGATAAATCCACAGCCTAGAACTCAGTTACTAGCACTTCTTTTCTCTAAACTTCGATTCTGTGACTTTATAAAAAAGATATAATCTCTTGAAATGAAAGACATTCCCTCTTTTGTGATGGTTCACTTAAGCTCTTGAGTTGCTGTACCGAATAGTTCCCGTTACCTCTGTGCTCGTTCCCTAGGGAGCCCAAGGAGGAACTGCAGATGGTTTTTAGGTAGGTCAACTGATGCACATGGAATGTTTGCTTGACGTGATACACCTTGGCAACAGGATATATGGGCAAGAGCATCTGTAACTGAAACTCCAGTGTAGATAGTGGTGAAAAGCACGTGGAGGGACTATAGAGAGCTGCAGGAAAATCAGAAGCTGGAGATGCTTTTGGCCTGGCTTCAAGAGGGCAGGCAAAGCACACACTTCTCCGTACAGCTGTGGAGTCAGAGGGGATTCTGTTCTTCAGGCATCTTTCTCCGTGTGTATGAGGCTTGTGAGACCATTTGATCTTGAGAAAATCTGAGCTCCAAATTAGCCAGAAAACTTTCTGAACTCCTGCCTAATTGTTTTGTTTTTGTTTTAAGTTTTTTCCCTATTTGTGTTAGTAATTTTGTTCAAACTCTGCTCAGAGAAGAGCTACTTCAGCAGTGTACTATGAATCTGTGAGCACACCTAACTTGCATAAAATTGACCGTATTGCAGGTGCCCTCTCCTAACTAGGGAAATGTAAAGCTACTGACTACAAATCCAAGCATGAAATGGTCCAGAGTGGAACTCTGTAACTCATGTGGCCTTTTCTCCTTCATCTAAATTTAGCCCTCAAGTGTACAGATGCGTCTTGCTGTGCCCTTGCACCCAAGGACAGGACTTAGCCTACAGCATCTAGGCAAAACACTCTCCAGTGCTCTCAGGCAGTAACAGATTGCAGTACTGTAGTTGTCAGTACAGTATTAAAATTGAAGATTATGATTTCTTTTCATGGACAGAGAACACCACACCAAGATTGGAAGCAGTTTGTGGCACAAAACTTTTCTCTTCAAGCACAGGGACAATTTCTCACATGTCTATGGAGTCTTTAATAGTTCTCAGATTGCTCGTTAACTGGGAGGAGTGGATAAGTGCATTTAGGTTTGTACTATAGCTAAGGTATTAAAATGGGTTTAAAATAGCTTGAACTTTGCTTTCTAAAGTTTGTTTCAGTGGAACTGTGGACTACATGGTGGCAGCATGGCCTTGGAAAAACTTGCCTTGACTTGTATTTGTCTGAGTTTTAGCATGCCCTTGTGCCCTGTGACCTTAAATGAGTCATGTAGTCTTGGAAAGAGTTAAGACTTTGAGTAGTATTACTTATTTGATATAACTGGCTCTTTGTTTTGTTTTTGTGTGGGTTTTTTGGGGGGTTTTGTTTGGGTTTTTTTTTTTTAATACAGCAAGACCAAACTTAAGTCAGTGACTTTAGAAAGGAAAGATGGTAAGAGCGCTGGTCCGGACCTCAGAGCTGTATTCAGCTGTTGGCCCTAAGATTGTGTTGGAACAAGTTTGGTCTGGCTTGGTCGAACTGGTTGCTAGGAAAACCACAGCTTCCAGAAAGCTGTGTGAGCACAGCCACTGCTGCTTCTGCTCTCCTCTTGACCTCACTGGAAACTGCCTCTCCTCGTCCTGCCCACTCCTCATTGCCACCTCCTTGGTCTCGTCGGCTCACGGTCATTGGCAGTGGAGAAATGTTTGGATCTGGCAGAAGCATCTTGTTAGACCTGTGGAAAGTTCCTTACCTTGTTGCATCTGACTTCTTCATTTCACAGGTGTCTCATTTGCCCAGTTCTTGTACAGAGATTGTAAGAAACTGTGTGTTCATATAATGCACAGCTCAGAACTCAGACTTTGAAAACTTGGGTTCAAGTCTCTGTTCAAATCCCATCACTTTCTGTTGTGATGACTGGCCTTTCACAGCTCAGTAGCAAATCCATTTTCCTTATTCCCATTCCTGGAACTATTCACAAAGCAGAAGGTGTGTTTGAGGTGGAAGAACAATTTAACATTCCCTTGAGGCCCTTTTCAGTACTAGTTTATTTCTGTGTTGAAACCTTGGTTTATAGAAGTGCAGTTCTTTTTCCCCCTAACGAGCAACATTTCCAAAAGTACAGGCTTGAACAGTAAGTTTGTGTACTTCTTGCAAAACCATGTGTTTAGCATCTACAGATCAGTTATATCGTTAACTCATTAGGTTTGGGTTTGATTATCTCAGTTATTTAAAACCACAACAGGTACCATGATCACACAGATTTTACCAGCAATTCCACTGGTAGGTTCCCTCAGTTTAAAAGGTTAAAACTTTGATCGTGAATGGGCTGCATATATTCTGACCTTAAAGTGATTTTATAGAATACCAGGTTGGAAGGGACCGCGAGGATCATCTGGTCCAATGTTTCTTGGCAAAAGCACAGTCTAGACAACATGGCCCAGCACCCTGTCCATCTGAATCTTAACAATGTCCAGTGCTGGGGGATTTGCCGCTTCCCTGGGGAGATTATTCCAATGGCTGATTGTTCTCATTGTGAAAAATTTTCCTCTTGTGTCCAGTTGTAATCTCCCAGGAATAATGTGTACCCATTACCCCCCATCTTTTCCATGTGAATTCTTGTAAAAGGGAGTTTTCATCTTTCTTGTAGCCACCCTTCAAATACTCTTCACATATAAACGCTTTCCTGTTTAGACTGTAATCTACTTTATAGGTCTATAATAATTTCCTATTTTATGTAAGTATTCTTTATCTTTTTTTAATCCAGTCTCTAGTGTAAGAGCTACTAATTTAGATCCTATCCATCATCCTCCCCCAGCTCCTTTCTTCTGCTGCTGTAACCTTGCGCAGGTTCTTTCCTGAGTTGTTTTCTTTTTTTAGACCTTACGACTCAAAAATTTACTCTTGCCTTTTGTTGCCTTGTGTCTGAGCCTGGCTTTCTTTTGTTTATTTTGGATTCATTTCTCTCCTCCTATTTATTTAAGGAAAGGGAAATCAATTGTTCTGGGATTACTTTGTAGTATCTATATATCCTTATGTCAGTATTAATCTCTGTGCTTTTGCCTTCTTCAGATACCGCCCTATTTGTTACATTGTTTTATTTTATCATAATTTCAATAACTGATGGTTTTCCATCTTGATCTTCCTAGCTTCCTGTTGCCTTCAAAACAGTCTGGTTTAGGTCATTGTTTATGCTTTGACTTGCATCTTTATTCTCAGATGTTTCCAAGTAGAAGTTGTGAAAATAGTTCTTGTTATGTATGAAGAAATTGAGATTAAAGCCAGGTTTGAATTTCATTTTGTGTGTGAATAGTGCTTTGGTCATGTTTGTCTCCTGCAGGAAATCTCTGCCACTTGCCTTCGTGAACCTGCAGCCTTATTCAGTAATTTGGTCTTGTAAAGTGATGGTAGGTCGTAGCTGTCGAGGGGAAAATGATTGTTTGGTTTATAAGGGCATAAGCTTTTAAAAGTGGTCTAATGGCAGGAGAAAGATTTTGAAATGGACTCTGCATTAAAGGGCAAATGAATGTATTAGGTTGATAGTGGTTTGTGGTATTAAACAGATAGGTTGCTTCATTTTGCACCCCTTGAAATTCTTTTTCAGTGCCCCAGACATAGTTAAAATGTGAAATAAACAGGCTTGATGATCACAAAGGCTTGGATCTTCTTGCTCTGAGACATCCATGTTAGTAATAAACTCTTTGTTGACTATCAGAAGCTTGGCACAAAATATAGGGAAGGCATGCAGCTTTTGAATAGGATAATCTAGTTTTGCTACAACCTTATGACAAATCTGTTTTATACCTGACACGGACTCTGACAGCACTAACAATCTAATAAATCAGTCATGGGTAATGCATGTCAAAAGCTGCTTCGGGGAAAAAAAACAAAAGGAAAAAGGGGGGAGGACTTAAGAGCAAACCAGGAGTATGTTTCTTTTTTCCTGTGGCTCTAAGCAAACTGATTAAAAGCCTCTGCATTCTCTCAGTAAACTTATCACAAGTTATTCCCATCTTCCTGTTACAGTACAAATGTCAGCAACTTACACATCTAGATCAAAATTAGTTCTAAACAGGGGGGAAAAAGTCTTAACCAGGTGTCAAATAGATTAGCTGGGAAATTGGCTGGTCCCATCAGGAGCACCATCATGACAGAAGACTAAAATTTCAAAAGTAAAGTTAGTACAAAAATTTTTGACACAATTATGATTATTAGGATAAAAGTTCTTACAGGTTCAGACTGAGAATTTGTCTAGTTAGGGTTTTTCCTTGGAAGTACTTTCCACTTTTTGATCAGTTTTAATAGAGAGGCTTCTCTAAGCCTGGTTAGCAGCAGTCTGGGGAGGTGTTGAGTTATCTGTCAGATGGGGAGGTAATAACAGCATTCCAGTAATAACTGGTCTGGCACAGAAAAGAGAGAGAGGGACATCTCTGAAGAGGTCAACTAACATGTCTAATTTGGAACTGAGTTGCCTGTGACTCAGGCAGAGAAGAAAGGC
Organism: Falco naumanni; assembly: GCF_017639655.2. Lineage (NCBI taxonomy): Eukaryota > Metazoa > Chordata > Aves > Falconiformes > Falconidae > Falco > Falco naumanni. Next base: position 28,351,552 of record NC_054061.1, on the reverse strand, counting down.
ACCTCTGGATGATTTGTGTCTTGGCTTAGAAGCACAGAAGCAGGACACATCCTCCTGGGTAAGGAAGGCAGGCATGGGCTGTGCTGCAGGAGCTGGATTTCACCTCTGCAGGACAAGCTCTGTCCACAGTGCAGGACTTGGACCTCATATAAATAAGGCGCACTGTGCATCCATGTGCTCCTCTTCCTATGGGGAACTGGCTAACGTCAAGTCTCCCTAATCTCAGCTGGCAAAAATAGGAAGCAATATAGAAGGGAGAGCGATGTCTGCCTGCGTCCTGTAAGGCAGAGACCTTCTGCCTTTCCAAACTTGCCTTGCAGGTGCCCGGGGATCAATCCAGAGCTCCTGTTCTCAAGCACAGTGAAAATCTGTTCTGAATAATGAACATTAATTTTGGATGTGACAGCTCCTAGCCAGAGCTCCTGAGTATAAATTAGTTTATTGAAGTATAAAAGGTAATCTTAGAGGTGCATATTGTTATGCATACCATGTATATTCTGGTACGTCCTGCTCCTTCTTCAACTGATACTATTGTTAAAAAATTAATTGAGCATAAAGATGTAGTATTAGGCCCACAGATCATGTCATGCTCTACAGCTTTTGTAGTTAAACAATTTAAAGTGAAAATAATTTTATGCATAATTCGATGTGTTTATTTATGTATATGGAGTATTGCAAAGTCTTTCATTTGACACGTGATACACGAGTTGGCAGACCCCTTCAATGTGTCATCAGCTTGAAATGAGCCCCCAAATATACTCATTTCCATCCATCATCTGCTGTTTTTCTAGTGACCCATGCGAAACAGGGTTTTCTGGCAGGAAGGCTGAGCATTAAATACACATCGAAACCAGATCATGCTTCTCCTCCCCTACGGGTGGTCTCCCTAAGACAGAATTAGTGACTTCTGCTGTTGAGCTGCTGCTGTACTTATCCTTACCTGGATAAACCAAGGAATGACATCTGCAGGCCTCCGAAAGCGGTACATTTCTGGAGCAAATCTCTGCTCATTCTAAAAGGACATTTTATAGATGTTGTTCAGATGTTGTTTCTACCTACCTTTCTGCAGGGAGTACATGCACTTCTTTCAGCTCCCATTGAACTTCCTAGCTTGAGAGAAAAAAAACCCCACCTTTTTAAATGAAACGAAAACGGTATTTTTCCTCCTGAAATACTGAATGGCATGGCTATTTTCCAATAAAAAACATGTTATTTGCTTCACAGCATTTTCTAGGGGGTTTTAAGTGTGAGGATACACATACACGTGCATACAATGTATGCTCAGTGAAGCATATAACCTGCCCCACCTTTCTGGGAAAAGTTAATAATGGTAGAGAGTAGGCGCAAAAATTAACTCCTTCCTACTTATTGCAGTCTCCTGCTTTCTAGGTAGAAAAAGATGTTACTGTAATCTTCTCTCTTGAAAACAACACAAACCCTATGAAAATTCAAAAAGAATAGAGCCAGGGACTTAATGTTTAGACATCCATATGAATGAATATTATAAGCCATGGATGAGTTAAATCTGCCAATGACTGCTATTAAAAAGGTTTGCATTAAGCAAAAAAACCCAAAGACCCCCCCTTCTGCCTAATGGTTCTGTTTGCTATTCCCATAACAAGAGATTGTGATTTGTTGTACCTTATTTATTTGGGGATTTAATAGGATTTTGGCATAAGTCTTCAGCAAACAAAGAATATTGGAGCTCATAATGACAATTAGAAGTTAGAACAAAGTATCTTATAGCTTCAAGTAACTACTGAGCTAGTACAGTTTTTTTGGTAGAGTGCAATTATTAAGACTGACTCCTGCCTTAAGCTCCTTGTAGTAACTTTGGGCACAATGGTTAGAAGAAGTGACTTGTAAGACAAGGTTTACAAAAATAAGTCCCTGTATTTACAAGAAATTGTCTCGATGGGCTATTTGTCAACAAGTTGTAAAACACAAGATTCTAGAGAATAATTTTTCTCTTTTCTTACTTCTCTTTGATATCTTGTTTAAAATGCAAGCTGGGAGTATAGTCATCACCGTATCTAATGACTTTTTAGCAAAGTATATTGAACAATCAAGGGAAGAAAATCAGTTAAGAGCTGAAGTGGCTGGGAGAAAAAGAACTGTTGAATTCATCCTCCAGAAAATAAGCATTACACTGACATGATCTGTGAACCTACAGTAACTGTAGGTTACGTGTACTTTGATATCCAGATACTGGAACCTGAGTGTTGCTATTTATTAGTAATTGCTTCTGCTTTATAACCACACATAAACCATCCTCAGTGATTCAAAATAATGTTCTAATTGTCTAAAAATAGATGGGGATGCACATTGTCTCAAACAGTCGCTTCTAGAAATACAGGGAGAAGCTGTAAGGCATTGAAAGCTGTTACAGGTTTTCAAATCCAATCTTGGCAAGGGGTTTTGGTCATTAGCACTGCCTCTTGTAGACATTATGGAGGCAAGGTAATAGAAATCTTTTTTATTGATTGGGGCTGTACTTCAAGAAAGGCGTAATTGCCACCCTAAATTTAATCTTGTAGATACTCATCTGGTGCCAATGTTCTGTTTTCAGTATTAATGTCTTCCTGGAACTGTTAAAGCGAATGTTAAAAATTTAGCTTCATATTGACATTGCTAACTGTGGTCTAGATCAGTATGTATTGGTAAAATATAGCAAGTATTTTTGAAGTCTGGTCCTTCATCTAAGTGTTAGTAGGAAACTGGCAAGAAGCGGCAAGTGTAATTTGCTTTTATTATCTTTTGCATTCGGGATACTATTTATATTGGATCAGTCCATAACATGAAAGGGTAAACTTCAGAAATAAAGAATCATTTATTGGAAAACAATGGATACGTTTAAAAGCATCTTGCTGTATTATTTAGACGTAGAGAAAAACATGCTATTAACAGCTGGGCGAAAGGGAGGAGGAATTTTTCTGTGAGATATAGTTCCGACAGTTTTTCCAAGCTTTCTTGAACACTTAATTTGCAGTATTCAAAGGTGTCACAGTCTGTATTTTTTATTCTTATAAACTTACAGAAAGGGTCAGATCAACTCTTACGTCTAGTTGCTGTTGCAGACCTGAAGGTTCAATCAAAAATTCCCTACTTGTATCATTGTTCCCCGAAGTGGCTTCTGGAAGAGTGAGGGAATGTCAGAACTTTTGTATTTCTCCATCAAGGCACTGAGATTTTGCTCTACATTTGCTCTGAATCTTCCAGTGTGACAAATGAGAGTGCAAATGCTCAGAGCGTGGTTTGGGGTTTACCTTGCCGAACATGAGTTGCCCAAGGTGACATTTTAAACCTCCCTTTTTCCAAATTAACTTATCATTGGTGTCGTCCTCCTCTTCCTCATACTCCTTTGCCCTGCCCCCTGGTTTCCTGCTACTGCTCCATCCCATCCCGGGTCAATCCTGTAATGAAACATGCAGCTCAGTCTTTGGCCACTGGTAGGTGAGCCAATGGGAGATTTCTGTAAATCTGAATTTTCAAATTAAGATGCAGATTTCTGAAAGCACCTAGATTTTCCAATATTTCACTATTGTATGATTAGAAAGCTAGTTTTCTAAAATGCTTCCACAGATGAAAGTTGTATGGCTACATGGGCCCTTCTGTGTCCTTAGCAAGTCAAACCAATAACTCACCCAGGAGCAATGTATAGCCATTCCAGAGGGCAAAGGAGAACCCAGCTGCAAAGGCAACTAAAAACCAGCATTTCACCAGGTATTGCATTGATACCTCCACAAATAAATGCTGACACGTTAGCAACTTCAAAAACTAAAGCATTTGGCTTTAGCAGTTACTCAGCGGAGAGACACTACAGGCTGGAGCTAGTGTTAGTTAAACGTTACTGAGGTTTTTCTCTTGGTGATCACTGAAATTTCTCAGTAGAAACAGGATCTTATTTATTCATTTTTCTCTACACTGTGGGTAAACCTGCCTGTTTAAAAAAAAAAAAAGGGAAGAAATGAAGTTTATCTGTGCCTTCAAATTTTAATGAAAGCAGAATAATGTGGTGCTAAAATTTTTATAAAATGGTCTGTACCATTTTAAAATCTTGTTGTTGTCAGGAGCAGTCATTGTGATGGTGTCACTACAGCCATGGATCATGAATTTGAGCCTTGCCATAGACAGGTTTGAAAATAAATGTAGGTTTATTGACGTAAGAGGGTTCTTTTTTATCGTTATTATTCTGTGTGATTATATGATGGTAAAAGGGAGAGAACTAGCAATTTCTTCACACTCTATCTTCCTGAATGAATAACATGCTCAGTGCCAGATTATCAATACTCAAATGATTGTCTTCATTGTCCTGCTGTTATCTTCATCCTATGGGGAGCTGCAAAAAAGAAATGAGGATTCAGCTGCTTAAGGGACTATAGAAGGAACAGCCTCATGCGTGTAGTGTCATGTGAGAAATATTATGCACAAATGTTCAAATGATTTATTGTCGTTGCTGTATTTTCTTTGGAATTTTTATATAATTATGGCAAAATCACAATCCACTTCCCATACGTTCCTCCCCCCCCTCCCCCACCCCCCCAATTTTGACTTAGGCAACCAAAGTTTTTATTAACCAGGGAAGGAAGAACATGTTTTTGAAAGGGATTAAGCAGTGAAATGATGAATGGAACTGTTTCGAAAGCATGCACATAAAGTGATATCATCTGGCTATGGCTGATTTCTGCTCCATCGCTTCAACAGGAAAATAGCTATATTGCTGAAATGATTCGGCTTAGGCTCTATTATTTGCGGTGGTGCTTGACAGTTATGGAGTTGGAATTCAATTTCTTTCATCTAAAGCAGGTGTGCCTTAAAAAAAATCACTCTGCCACTTCTGTATAACGCATGGAGATTGTTGGCTTCTTGCCTGAAAGCATTTCAGTGCACTTATCCCATTTTCATACAGCAGAAGTCGTCCATGAATATCATCTTGGTTTAAATACATGAGTGAATTTTCTTTATCCCAAAACAAGATAATAGATGATATGAAAAGCTTTATTTTATGCTAGCACATAGATTTAAGGACCCGTTTTGAAGGGCAGTTTTATAGAAATCTATATTACAAAGCACATAAAGGTGCTGATATTAATTTATTATTCAGGACAAGAAGAAAGGTGCTCCTTAATCTTGATGTATCTGTATTTGATATGACAGGTTAACCTTGATATTAGCATCATGTCCCCAAATTTCACTTCCCTCTGACTTTAAAATACCTTACCTTAGTTTCTGATAGTGATGTATCCAGGCAGCAGTTGTTTATTTGTGAATAGTACATGGCACGTTTATTTTATATGAAAAGACAACATAGTTCTACAGGTGTCTGCTGGGATTTAGACAGGTTTAGTTACAGTAAGGATTTGAGTTTACATGGAAAAATTGTGTGTAATATCTGGAAGAGTGATGTATATTTATTGAGGTCAACAAATTATGTGCATGTCTGTGTCATATTACATATTTTTGTATACCTATAATACACATTTATACTAAGATTTATATCTGGATTTTAGATGTGTATATTTTTTTAGGTGTAAATATATATATAGAATCATTTAGGCTGGAAAAAACCTGAGATCATTGAGTCCCGCTGTAAACTATGTCTGCCAAGTCCACCACCGAACTGTATAGCTAAACACCACATCTACACGTTATTTGAATGCCTGCAGGTGTCTCAACCACATCCCTGGGCAGCCTTTTCCAATGCTGGACAACCCTTCCAGTGAAGAAGTTCCTCCTGATACCCAATCTAAACCTCCCCTGGGGCAACTCGAGGCAGTTTCCTCTTCTCCTGTCACTTGTTACTTGGGAGAAGAGCCTGACCCCTACCTCACTACAACCTCCTGTCAGGGAGTTGTAGAGAGTGATAAGGTCCCCCTGAGCCTCCTTTTCTCCAGGCTGAACACCCCCAGTTCCCTCAGCCACTCCTCATAAGATTTGTCCTCCAGCCCCTTCCCCAGCTTTGTTGCCCTTCTCTGGATGAGGACATATATACGCATGTTTATATAAACATTAGAATAGATTATAAAACTTAAAATGCTGCAAAAACCCTTTTCTGATTTTTTTTTGGTAGAAATGTGGGAAGAAAATTGGAGCATATACTTAGCGCCAAACTTTAGCAGAAACCTCTAAGTATTCATGTCAGGCAGACCTGTCTGCAGTCACCCCAAAACTCCATTCTGAAGGCCTGCGTCAACTATCAAAACCTAGCAGGGAGGAATTTCGGTAGAGTGCTTTGTCCTGTGTTCATGAAACTAATGAGAGCCAAAGAAAAACGTTGTGATTTCCAAATCAGTAATGCTCTTCTGTCCCATTTACACTTGAAAAGAAGGTATATGATGCATCCTTTTATGACAGGGAAACAGCAGAAGTCCAGAATGAATGCTTCTATGCATGTTCTTTCTTGATAAGCACCTCTGAGGCTAAAAGTGTGGTCAAGTATTCATAGCGTGCACTACCAGAGGTCTTGAATCCTTTAAAGACCAGTGGTAGGCTTTGGTCATCAGTAAGATGGAACACGCATGGAGACCTCCGGGTTAGCAGGGACCTGAGCTGGTGAGTTCACCTGGTAGGGCACATCTCTGTGTGGATTTATCCGGGCATGCCTGGAAGCCCAAGCTTCTGGGTGGTTCCAGGTCTAAACTGACTACAGTGCATCAGGATGCCTCTGACTACAGCTGATGCATGAACAAGTACATGTGTTGAAGGCATTCATTGATATGATGAGGAAGTCACAGACACTTTTCTTGCTTAAATAGCATGAATTACTCTTACGTTCCTAAAATATAAAACAAGCAAGCAAATAATGCGGCTGGCATACCTGTGTATCTCAATATTTGACTTTCCCTTTTTTATCTCATATTACTTCCCTTTATTTGTCAAATAATTTATGAATAGGCATGTCATATTTTCCTAAAACTCCACAGATGACTAGCTTGTATATTCAAAGATGCTGAATACAGCTTGTATAGCTTGAGCACCATGATTTGTGGTTTAATGTCCCTTAATGTATAAGTGAACAAAGTAATAGTGATGTTAAGGTCATCTAACTGCAGCAAAGGGTTGCCTAAGACTATAAATTGTTTATTAAAAACATCTTGTATTTTCAGGCTGAACTGAAATCAATAGTATGTTTAATCTTTGGAAGGTAGTCGCTGGGTTCATTCACAGGGAATGAATGGCCTGTTGCTGTTCAATTTACTGGTAAATTCCACTGTTAAAAACATCTATCATAAGGTTTGCCTTTCCTTAATCATTATTTTCTGTAACAGGCTACACTTCTCAGTATCTTTATGCCTTAGAATAAATATTCAACAGGCAGGCAAGTTTAGTGCATTAATATTTAAACTGGTTTTAGGAAAATACACCATCATGATAGCTTGTAGTATAATATTACTTACCATTTGTATCTAACTAGATAACACTCTTTAGCTTAAATTAATTCTGTGGGCTTAATTAATGCTATTATTTTAATCCATTTAGAAAGGAAAAAAACCCCAAACCCCAAGGAAAGCATGATGGTATCTGATAGGACAACGGATACAACATGAATTTCAACTTTCTGGAAAACTCCATGTTGTACAAATGATGTAGTGATTGTCATTGTTCGAGACTCACACCAAGCTGTGGTTCCACTGGAAAAGAGGTCTGTTCAGTCTGTTTTGTTTGGGTCGCCCCTTCCAGCCCTGAACAAATGTGCTCTAATGGCTGTTTTGAATGTAAAAGTCAGCAGGAGCATTTGTCTTCATGTCTGCCACGAAACTTGCTAAATTATCTGAATCTCTCAAAGAGTCAATACAAATTAAAAATAAGCAAAAGGTTTCTAAGAGAGTGATTGCTATCCTAGCAAGTTCATTAGCCTTCTGAGGAATGCTGTTGGCAGGCTTTGTTTAGCAGAAGTCCAAAACAAAGTAAACAAAAAATGTCAGAAAATGAATTGCAAATCACAAGGCAATATAAATGTAAGAACTAGGATGGAGATGATGAATAATTTGGGAAAATGTATATTGTTCCTTCAGGAATCTTAACTGCACAAAGGGGAACTATACTGAAGATTGCAGCAGAGGAAGGGGAGTATCTTGATTAAGTGAATATGGGCCATCCAGCTTTTCTAAATGCACTGGCAAAAGCAGGCTCCAGACACTGTGGAAAAAAACAAAGGACTTCTGCAGTGAGGCCTTTCTTCCCCAGCTCCCTGTTATCTGTCTCCTTAGTGTTTTCAGGTTATACGCTGAAAAAAAATTGCTGCTAAAATGAATTTTTCACTCTAATTTTGTGAGACTAAGTTGAAGACCAGAAATTAAGTTTAAAGGAGGAAATGAGACTCCTAAACTGGATAAGTGGCGATCACCTTGCGTCCTCTTCCCGAGGGAAGGGGGGCTGGTGCGATTCAGCTGCACGTGCAGTCCCTCGGAGTGTCCCTTGTCAGCTGCTGCTGAGGGAAGGGAAGGGGCTGCTCCGCTCCAGCTTAATTCAGGGGTTTTGACAAATTTTACATGCCACTGCTACCGTGTTGTTTCCAGTTATTTGAAGATTCATAACGCAAACAGAGCAAAGCATGGGTTTTAACTCCTGTAGCAAAACAGAGTGGTAAATCTAACAGGAGGGAGAGAAGGTTGCAGTTGACAGAGGCAAGGCTAATGTGCTCGATGCCTTTTCTTCAGTCTTCATGGAAAGGAAAGGTTAAATGTGACAAAAGGTTTAACCTGATCAGAATTAACAAGGGAATAGGAATGCAAGGGAGGGTAGGGAAGGAACTGAGTATTTAGATTCAAAAAAGTCAGATTTAAGGCCTGTTTACAAGGTTAAATGACTAGGCAATAAACTGGGATTTGAATTTATGGTATGCTATCTACTGTGCATTAACTCCCCATATGGAAAGTCTTAGTATATAAGAGGGTCTTTACATGAAGCAGCTTTTCCAGGTCAACCAGCCTCATAGTTTACCCCAGCATATTTAAAGATGTGGTTTCTAAACCAGCAGTGATTTGCTTTGGGAACTCCCAAAGGATATGAATAATCCCAATAAACATAGTACATATCTTTAAACAAGGAAAAAAAAAAAGAAAAAGGAAAAGCAAGGGAATCACAGCCAAAGATTCAGATTAAATTGATATCAGGAAAGTTACTAACACTACTAAACAATCAATTTGTAAGCCCTTCAAGCTTAGTGAGGGAAGCAGCCACTCTATCCAGCAAGAGCAAATACGTTTTTCACTTTAAGGAGACTTCTGATATGACCCAGACAGTCGTGCCATTAGCTATGATTCAGATGAAATAAATAAGGAGCAAGGCCTGTTTGAGAAAGTCTTCTCAAGGAATAATTTTATCAATAGTCTGTACACCCTGATTTTTCTACTATTCGCTACTTTCATTAATGTCTTAGACAACGGCACATCACATTTTTGAACAATGTCACACTTGGAGGCAGTGCAAGCACTCTTCGAATTAAAAATCTTCTTGATAAATGTGTGAAACAGCTTGAAATCCTTAAGACAAAATTAAGTGAAGTTGGTGCTTACAGTGGAAAAGTCAGCTGCACGTAAGCCAAATGGGAAAGAAGGGATAAGGTATTAGCACTGTGGAAAAGACTGAGCAGGTCAGGGTGCTGCCGCAGAAAAATATAAATCTCTTGCTGTAAATGTATTAATCAGAGAGTAGGGAGCCACAGAAGGGGCAGCCGCTGGGCTCTAGCCTGCGCTGGGGCTCAGCTGCAGTGCATCAGGAAGGGGTGGAGAGACTGGAGAGAGTTTACACAGAAGTGACAGAGAAAGGGGTTTGAAACTTGGTTGGTTTAGTTTAGGAAAATGGGAGAAAATCAGGCAGCAGAGACTCTAATTGTCTGCAGACATGTAAATGTCATTACTGAAAGGACTGTGATAACTTTTCTCTGTCCCCACCAAGGTTACCCCAAGAAGTATCAGTTTTACTTTCAACAGGTTGGGTTGATGTTCAGTGTTAGGAAAAACAAAATGGTGCTCTAATAATGTACTTTAAATACTTGAACAATCACTTAGGTAAATTGTGACATTTCCACAACTGACAGGTTTGGAGAAGTTGCTGATTAAAGCCTGCTCAGATTGTTCACTTATACCTGATCCAGTCTGATAAATTAACTGTTGGGAGGCTATCATGGGCATGAATTCCTATGTTTACAATTCACTATAATTCATGCTAGTAAATGAGCTGTGTGTTGTAATACCTCTCATAATTTTGATTTTTCAGAGGGGTAGCTCATTTGTTTTCATATAATATAAGCCATGTAATTTAAACTAGGCACTATTAAATCCATCATTTTTATTACTAACTTTGATTCTAGCTTTCAGCAAGGCTCACAGATTGTGGGAAACCCGTTAATACCCTTTTATTCAGAACGTTTCCTTCTTCACATCAAAGCAATGCACGTTCATATCAGTCAGTATTTCTGCAGAACAAGCCATGAAACTGAAGAGTGCTTCAAACGGTCTTAAAAAATGTGTGATGAGTCACTGCTAGAGAGACCCTTGTGTTTGCATGTATCCTTGATGGCTTGGTGTTTTGGACATATATAATATGCAAAGCGTGTTTCTACTTTCTTTTTCTTTCAGGGCTGATTTACTGTGTAATAGTTTATTCATGCAAAAAAAAAGAAGCCTGTTTTTTTTGATTTAATATTTTCTGATAAGTGCAACAAAATTCCACTTCATTTGTGAAATGACAAATACCATACTTCACACTTTTACAACTAGAACTATGCTCTAAAGCAATCCTGGTAATCTTGGTCTGCTGTATCAAAAAGAGCAATTCTTGACCTACCAGGGGAAAGTCTGCTGGGTATAAACACCTGCAGACAATAACTCCAGTTTATCTTGGCATATTCCTGCTTCCAATTGGACTTTTGTTAATTGAGAAAATGTGCACTGTACTTTCCTAGGCTACAGCCAACCTGTTTAGTAGATTTTTTTTTTTTTATATATAGGAAATTACAACACTTTCTCATCTTATCTGCATAAGCTGCATTTCAGTATTGATGTAGGAGCTGTAATTTATTATGAGAATGTACTTGTCAGGAAAATCCATACAGAACTTTAATTCTGATATTAAAATATAATTATCATTAACAGAATAAGTGACTATCTGAGTAGATTTTAATGCTTTCTTTTAATGCATTATGCAATTGAAATGAAAATATGTTGGGTTTTGCCCATAGCCTTACAGCATAGGCAAATGACAGGGCAACCTGCCTTTTTGAAAGCTGGAGATTGTCCCAGTCAGGACATCCGAGTGGAATACTATTTGAGTTATCGGAAATGACCATGGCTTTAAAATGTGGCCCTTACAATTGCAAACATTTAAAATGTTTTGGGTGTTTGTGACTCTGGAAGGGAGAAGATTTGCTAAAGAAACAGAGGGTGCAGGGTATGAAGTAAAGCAAGAGTCAAAATAGAAGGGGAAATTCAAGTTGATATATACAGTGTTTAGGCACATCAGGCAAGATGGAAAAAAAAAGATTTTCTCTTTGTGATGGTGCAGGGGACAAACTGGACTCAAAGACATACACTGATGTGATGGTCAGGTCCAGACCCTCTATCAGACCTTGCAAACCATTCTCGTAGCTGGACATGGCTTATTGGGTTTTTCGGGATGGTGGCGAGAGTAGTATTCGCCCAACTTAATACTTCTCAAACTCATACCAAAAAAGATTTGCTGGGCTTCACTTTGCTTTTGTCAATGCCAGGAAGAAAGAAACAATTGTTTCTTAACAAGGCAATGGAAACAACTACCATAGCAAGAAGGTACAGAGCAGAACAGGTGTCACCTGTTTAGGCTGCCACCCCCCTTGGGAAGGCATGGAGATTTAGTTCCATCAGTGCTACCTAAGCACCTGCAGGAGCACCTGTTTGGTGATGGGGTAGCAAGTGCTAACAGGTGCAATAAGAGTTCGTCTTGGAAAAAAGCCTCTTATAAAGTTACTTGGAGGAGCATGGTGACCCCTCTCGGACCAGGAGAATTGTTTTGGTGTTTTGCCACTTTTGGATATGTTTGTGGTGGTGTTTGATGTAGAGCTTGAGGTCAAGCTCAGCAAGATAAAGAAGGTGTCTGTGGACATCAGAAACTGGACTGGAGAAGGAATGAACAAGAGCAGTCAGTACTGGCATACCTCCTGGGTACGAGGCCTAAGGTTTCACTTTGTGAACAAGTGGCAAAGTTGAGAAGGGAAGGGGTGTTTCGTGGAGAGGAGCAGGTTGCCCTTGCAACCCAGAAAAGCTTCTAGGCTTGGGCTGGACTACAACCAGCTATTTTTATCCAGAGTTTTTTGTGCAGGTGGTTAGTGGATTTGGGCAGCAGCACTGTATTGAGGATGACCTTAACTACCAGAATCGACACAGCTTTTGTGGGTTTTATGTTGAAGTATTAAATCGTTCCTTAAGGGAAAGTTGTGCACAGACTTGCATACAGGGTTATTTTGGCAGATGAGCAGTCATTAAACTTCCTTTAAAATATTTTATAACCTTATTTAAATCTTTCATAAGGTTAACAAGACTTTAATCCATTTTTCTGTAAACGATTTTAGTTACATTTGATTATTTTTGTCCTTACCGTAACAGTGCTTTTGGACCTTACCTTCTTTTCACATGCTGAACCAGTATAGCCACTTCTGCAAGCACAGACATTTGGTCTTATGCACCTGCTTCCAAATAGACATTTTTGCTCACAAAGTGCTACAAATGAAAGATAAAGTTGTTTAGAAATATACTTATTCTAAGTCTTGTAATTAGAAAGGTAGTATTTAGATGCTTTTGAAAATGTTGTGAGAAAATATATTAAGGTTCTGCAGTTTCATATGATGGAGAAAAGGAAAATAAATAAAAAAGTATTGAGGCATTACAGATGGTTTGCCATAGGCTTTTTCATGCCTATGTGTGTGTTAGGTTTACAGTTTTCTTTATTTTTTCCTTTTTTCCCCAATGATGGGGAAAAAGAAGACTGTGCCAAAGGAATTGCCCCGGCTCAGTTGGAAATGGATCAGTGCAAGGCCTAATTTTGAAAGCCAGGATACAGTTCTGGGCATTGATAGTGGGGTCAGATTTCGCCAAATTGGTTTTCTTTTGTTCCAATAGAAAGAAACCCCCTACCTGTTAAAAGTTCCATTCTTGACTTGAGGAGATATATTAAATAAGTACTCTTAAAGGTGATGTTATCACAATAAACAAAAGGGAGAATTTGGTGACCTGCACACTTTACAGCTCTGGAAACCCGGGCACAAGAATATGTAATTTCATGGTCCTACAGAATCAGCAATGAGCTGATTATCCCAAGTAAAAAGGAATCAGAAAATCTTTTTTATCTTGAGAACCAGATTACTTATACAGGCCCATCTGTTTGAAGACATTCTGTTAATAAAAGAATCGGTGTTCTTTTTTTGTTTTGTTGGTTTTTTTGTTGAGAAGAAATATCATCAATTGAATTAGCAAAATTTCAGCCACTTCTTCATCCTCATTAGCAGTTTATATTGTTTTGATGTTGTTTTGGCATAGAGGAAAGAGAACAACCAACTCATAGGGCACCAATTCAAGAAGAACACACATGTCATAGTATTTTAATTAGATCTCATGAATTAAACCTTCTATAAATATTGCCAGAATATTGTATCCTGGTTACAGGCAGTCAAACCTAAATGCCTTCGAAACTAGTCAGATGTCAGAATCTACACAGAATCAGTAAGTGGCTTCTTAGATTTTCTTGCATGGCAGAGGCATATAGGAAGCTGCAAACCATGCACCATTCAGACAGACCTGAAAATAGAGTAGACACATGTCTATGTTCTGATACCATCTTCTTCATCATGAAGCAAAGTGTTTCATCAGATTTGAAAGAGTTTAATGTATCCCTATAAGGATGTCTTTTCACAGAAAAGCAAATAATTCGGGGGCTGAAGGAACAAATTTCAGAATTTCAGTTTGTTAGACCTAACTTCTGATTTTGACACAATTTGCTCATGCAGATTCTTTGTATTACAATCTGAATCTCAGAGATAAACCAGGCCAGTGAAATTTCTTTAGAAAACACGTGGTAGGAGCCTAAGCCACCCAAATGTGATTCTCAGAGTTATACTAATTGTTGTAGTGACTGTGGAAGGCTGGTGACAAGATGTTGAACAACATCTGGAATTTGTATCGGTTTTGTTCTATCAGGGTATCATGGCAGCTAACACTCGCTGAGGAGGCTGAGGTTTTGCTGGAGTAGGGAATATTAAAATCTAAATATGTGTATGGAAGTTCAGGCCTGATGGCTATGGGGCAGAGGAGAAAAGCCAGACTGACTGCCTCTATACATGTCTTGAAAAGGAGGGGCTGTAAACAGCTTGGGAAACTGCTACCCTTATGAGTAGTCAGGTGGTGAGGGTTCATGCTGTGTCAAAACTACTGATCCGTACCATGTCCAGAACAGGGACATGCAGAGACCTGCACATAGTGGTGACCTTCAGGTGCTCCTTTTTAAAAAGCCAGCTGTGCCAGGTCATCTACTGTAGGACTCCAGTGACCTGCTGTTAGCAACTTGCCTTCCCAGTAGGTAAGCTAGTTGATGCATTTGTGATGCATTTGAAAAGGTAGAAAGTACTGTTTTGTGGAAAAAAGATTTTTTTTTTTTAAGAAGCAAACTTGGCTTTGTTGGGTGTCTGTTGCAAAACACTCAAGACCTAGAATGGGCAGCTGCAAACTTCTGAATTGGTGCTGCTTCTGAGAGGGGGTGGCCCAGGTTTGGATCCTGGGTGTGGATGGGGCAGAGGAGGAAAGGAATCACGCTCAGGCTAGAACAGTGTGCTCATCCTCTGCCGACTGCTGCTTCAGCTCCTCCACAAACTGAAAGAACTCAGATTTAGAACTGGAAAAAATCTTAAGAGTTTCGTTTACAGGAACAAAAATGCTTCCCCACAGGGAGGGCATTGTCAGGGGAAGGGGCTCCCTGTGCCAACATCAGTTTTGTTCTACGGTATAGTAAGCTGGAAGAGAGAGAAATGTGTATGATATTGCTGTTATCCATTTGATAGGAACTTGGGCAAGGGGAAAATGGAAGCTGATTCTCCCTTCAGCTTGGTAGTGAATAAAAGAAGAACAGGTAAGATAAAGAGAGATGGACTCTTCTGGGGACCCCTGTAGCAGCTGGGGGTGTTCTGATATGCATGGGCAGAACAGGCATTAGATAATGTACCAGGCTTTTTTTCTGTCTGTGGTTTCTTTGATTCTCAGTCGATGCAAACAAATAAGAAAAAAAAAGGGAAAAATTTCTTCCTTTTTTTTTAATCCTTTGCTACCTGCTTGTCTCTCCCTCTCCACCCACTGCTTCCTGCTGTAGTGCTCAGAAAAACAAGAGCTCAGTTAGGAGAAAAGTTAAAAAACATTTGGAAGAAAATTGGAATTGAAATCACAGAGGATAATAACATAGCTGAAGTTCAAATGAATATTTCATAAATGTATTTACAAGGGATGCTAAGCCACTAAACACTAAAAATGACACGGGCTATGTATGCATTATCCTGTACAGATTCAGCAAAGAAAGTAATTTAATAAGCTAAGCTTATGTTAAAATTATAATCAATAAATGCCCATTATAGAAAGAGATTTATCCCTGGGTGTTAAAAGAACAGGGCTACAATTTGCATGCAAACTACATTCTGTTTTAAGATTTTTCTTTTTTTAAGGTTTGAAAGGGTTACAGAGGAAAGGTAGAAGAAAGCCTGTCTGAGATGTTGTTCAAGGCATAGAGAGAGAACGAGGAGGAATGTTGAGGAAATTATACGGCTATAAGCTTGACACTTATAACATGCAAATAAAGAGAAGATATTCTGAAGGGCAATGAGGAGCCAGTATGGGTTCAATAATATTAGAACAGAAGATAGCAGCATGAATTTTAATGATGAAGATCCTTCACAACTATAACCTTCTTATACTTTATAATTAATTATTAGAATTATACCTTGATCCTGAATTCAGAGCCTTAAACAATAGACTTATATCCCTGGCCAGAAGCCTTCTGACTTTACTGGGTTGTGTTTTGGCTATATCTGTCAGGGTAATCAGGTTGTACTGTCAGGTCTTCACTCCTTTGGTCTAATGTTTCTTTCCTAGCTCAAGAGAAAGAGAGATGTGAGTTAATCCCACAGGAGGCAACGGGAAGCCACAGGCGTGGTGCTTTAGACTGGTTATCCCATACGAATTGGGAAGAAAATCACTGATGGGAAAAGATGTTGATCCTGGGATACCGTTTCTCTGTTTTCAGATAGGGAATTTTTGGAATATTTGTGCTGCTGTCATGAAAGTTAAAAACAGAATCAGACAGAGAAAGCTTCCAATGGAAGAAGCCTAATCCATAAAGCTGCTGGTTTCTGTAGTTGAGATATGTTGAATATTTCAAACGACATTTTTTAACCTGTCTTTCCAAAAGGGAATTTCCCTACATTTGCAGTACAGTCTGAAACTTGATTGTTACTCCTTAAACTATGACCATCAAAGTCACAGGTATTTATCAAGGATAATGTGTGTATTCCACCATACACCTGATTTGTTGGGACAAATGACTTATTTTACTGATTCTCTTTTGGAAGCTGTTCTGTTCAGTTACAGATGAATGGGGAGGAAAACTACTCTCCTGACTGACCTCTTTATTTACAGTCTGATAAAAGATGACCATTATGTTTTATCCCTTACCAATGTCTTCTAAAAGTCTCTACTTTTACTCTTGTGAAATTCTGTGATTTAGTTGTAGCCAGAGAAAGATGAAACTGTAAGAAAAATACAGCCTGCACGGATGTCTCTGGAATGTCATTGTGAGTTGGATTTAGCATTAAGAAATTAATAATTCACTGCATTGCATGGACATTGTACATCATTGCAAAAGAGCCAAAGTTTTTGCTTGGATGATTGCATCTCCAAAATGTAGCAGACTTGTTCCAAATAAGTTCCTCAACCTGTGGTAACTACTTCTGATAATATAGTCTGCTCTTGCTCCCTGAGGCATTTTCACAATACTCTAGACATAAAATTATTCAGACTTAGACATTGCCAATCTTCATTGCAACAGAACTGAAAATCTGTTCTAGGTTATTGTCAATGGTGGTGTCTGCTGAGAGGTTGAAGCATTTTGGACTATTACTTGTGATAGAGATCTACGACCTTTTTTCCTGGTGAAACTTGGCAGGAGAATCTGAGACGTCTGTATTTGCACTTGTAGGTATTTAAATTAATTATTAGGAACCCAAATGCAGAGAATGTCATGTTTTGCTTTTTCTGGTTTTACAGAAGACTGAAGAGAAGATTTAAAAAAGACTGTATTGTGGCAGCTATATCTACTGCTGCCTCCAAATGTCTTCTTGAGCTGTCCAGGTAGGTTTAGGCCTTTGTAAGTTAGAAACTGCACTGATGAAGGTAGTCTGTGACTTCTTAATAAAGACAGATCAAAAGTACGTGTCGAAGATAATTTATCAGTACTTGTCCATTGTCTTTTTTGTTGGCTTACTGGCCTACTCTGGCTAGCTATCTCGGTATAGAAGACTGAAACAATTTTTTGAGTCTTAGAAATGTCCAGAAAATAGTGGTGGAAGTTTCCACAGATCCTTTGGTTTAGTCACCCTACTAGAAGTGTGTGAGAAAGTTAATGAGGAAAAGAGGTTCAGTGTGTAGGTGAAACCTGTATCTGCATTTCCATTGCTGCCACCCCTATACGGGCAGCTGTGTGAATGCACAAGCTGAAAACAAAGAATGAAGCTGGGTTATTGAACCTCCTCCTACCCTTGAAAAAGCCCCAGAGAAACAATCCAGCTCGATTTGCCTCTGGACATGGGAGGAGGTACAGCGATTGCTGAGAAATGTTGTCACCTGTATTGTTACTTGCAGAGTGAGATGGAATTTTTGCATGATGAAATGGAAACAAATTAGATTAATAATATACTATCTATTAATTATTACATTTTTATAGTATAATAATTTCATGTGCAATGTAAAAAGAATATGTAATGTTTTAATATAATATATAAGAATAATATAGGTTATGAAATAATATTTGAATAGCATGAATAATAGGTTGCTACTTTCTTATCTTATAATGTGGATGGTTTGGTCTGTTGTTGAGTTTAACAGCCAAAGTCTGTAGTTAAAGTGGTGTAAATCAAGGCCTCTCTCAGCCTTCTTGTTGATACCATGGCAAAGTGCAGAATTAGGGCACATGCATCCACATGCAAGTAGGGGGTGATGAACACAAGGAAGCCTCGGGAGCTTAAATTGAGGTGTGTATTTTGGTGCAGAGGGGAAACACAGAGGAGCAGCGTAATGAACCAAGCGCCTCCTTGCCAGCAACGCTCTGGCGTTGGCAGAGCGTGTGGATTTGGCCCACTGTTTGTGTGCTTCTGGGAGGTAGGAAAGAGGCCATAGTAACACAAGAGCAACAAGATGATGTTACCAGGGGCTGGTTACAGTCCCCTCTGCTGCTGCTAGCAGCCTGTGTCAGTGCCAGAGCTGAGGGGAAGGTGAGCGCTGCTTTGAGCAAGGGAGGCGCTCAGAAGGCTTTTTACATTCAGATAGATAAATAAATTTTTTCCACTGAGTTCTGGATTTGGGCAAATAGCCTTCTATTAAAACGCAAAAGCAGACTTCTTTTCAGGGGTTACACTCTATGTGAAACTTTACACCTAACATCTGTGAGGATGAAGAGTTTCTTGTTCCCCTGCTTCCTCCCTGCCTCACTGTGAATACCCCGGAGCAACGTTATAAGACCTCACCATCTGCTCTCTGACAATACTCTTCTCTTTTTATATTTAAAAAAACCAGAAATTCTAACCGCTTGGTGTTTATTTGGGTTTGCTCTGGGACCTAAGAGTTTCAGCCAGTTCCTTTTGGACAAAAAACTGATTTAACTTCCCACTACAGTGAAAACATATGAAAAAACAGTAAAATCAGAGTGACTAACAATTGAATGGGTTTGGAGCAAAGTTTCAACGTTAGATAGATATGTAAAATATTCCCTAGGCTTGTGTGCCCGTGTAGGACAGCAGAAATTGTTAATGATAGTGTAAGCCTTACTTGCCTTTCACAGGAACAAGCACGATTTGTTTATTTAGTTAAAAAAACTGAAGCAAGAATATGTCATCAACTAATAAATAACTTTAAACATTACTGTGTTTGAACTAGAAGCCAGCTGGCACAAAGAAACAATTACACAGCCATTGGGATTTAACTGACAAAAGATTTCCATAAGTAATTATGCTTTGCAAGTGTGAGAGGAAAGAAAGATTGCCCTTTAAAGGAGATAACGCCTTGATATTTTCCTCATGCACTTTTACTGTAAAGCCAATAACATACACAAACTGCAGTGACCCTGTATGTAACAGGCAATAACAGGTCTCTTCCCATTCCAGATCTTCCAGCCCTTCCACGTGCAAGTACTTCCAGCCACCTCGGTGGTCGCTCTGAACCCACAGCGTTTACAGGGCTGGACTCTTAGAATTTCTTTCTGTGCTTAATGCCATCTGGGTATGCAGAATGAGCTACTCAGTTTCCTTTTCTCCCTGACCCCCCCCCCCCCCCCCCCTTTTTTTTTTTAACCTTAAATTTATTTTGTTTAAAGACGATTAATTTTGTCTGACATGTTGAGCTCAGCATCCACACATGTAAAAGATGAGTCAGGTCTCTCTCACACTGATGTTGAGTCCAGAAATGTTTCTGGAAGTAATAGTTCTACCAGCAGCATAAGACAGTTCTGGCAAATAAGGTGTTATCTTACTTGTTATGGTTGTTAGCCATCACAACAAATCATCTTATGGTTGCCTTTACATGTAATAAAATCATCTAGGTTGGGAAAGACCTTTAAGATCATAGAGTCTAACCATAAACCTAACTCAATATACACATAGTAGAAAATTTAATGAGTAAAGGTCTCCAGCGCAACGTGTGTGACTACAAAACTGTAGTAATTAAAGCAGCACTTACGAGTCTGGCACAGCATTCCTACCCATCCTTCAGTGCACTCGCAGATGTTTGGACCTATACATTCTCCACCGTTCAGGCATTTCTGCAGGCAAACAGCTGAACAGATTGACATGAAGCAAGTGAGAAGAGGTACATGATGTATCTGGATGTTCCAGATCTGTTTGAAAGGTGACCTGCTAGGTTTTATTCCATATGGCTAATTTGTAAAGAATGCATTCTATTCATCAGATAATCGGTGTTCAGGATTCTTTGTTATTTCCCCTTAAGAACTGGATCTTTGATGTCTGTCTATGGGGAGCTTTGCTATTTCTAATGCTCGGCTCACCATCAGCTAAGAATGCTCTCTGTATGATATATTCGTATGTGTTATATGCATACTATGCATTCCATGTTAGAAATAAATAGATTCTTATAGTAAAGTTTGATAGGTTTATTGCTTATGTTATTTCTTTAGAGACCCTGAAAGAGAGAATGCATGTTTTGGTGTATATGTGTGACATACACATGCTTCCTTCAGAATTTCTGAAAAAAATATGAATATTATAATTTCAAAACACTGGTTCTGAAATCACATTTACTGTCAGGACCCAAAGGGTAAAAAGCCAATATTTTAATCTGGTTTACATACAGTATGTCATCTTGATTATGAATTTATTCAGTTTATCTGTCAACATCATGGTAATGAATAGCCAAGTAAGGAAAAATATTCCTTGAAAATATTTTAGGGTGAGAGTTTTTTTTTTTTTAATTACATTTTTATGTAACTGTAGTCAGATCTGGTAGAGTTACAGAGTAAGAACACATCATGCTCCAAATTATTCACCAAAATGTATCTGGTGACCTTGAGAGTATATCAGTTTGGGAGGCTTTATAGCAGGCTTTAGATAGTTCTGTGTTTTGAAATATGGCATTTCTCTGTAAAACCTAACAAAATATGTGAAGCTGTTGAAACATAAAATCAATGCTTGAAGTTTAGTACTATGAAAAAGAATTTCCATAACAAGATGTATAACAGACAGCTGCATGAAGCAGAACCAGGGTTCCCCGACACAGCTTTTTTGCTCTGCAAGCATCCAATGTTTATAGCATTTTGTATTACCTGTGCTTAAAATGGTTTTCTTCAAACTGTTGAAGTAGCAAAACAGGTTCTATTCGCTATGTTGTAATCTTCTCTTAACGTTAAAAAACAATTGACGTTGACTAGCCTAAGTAATAATAATCTGTTTGATGGGCAGTAGAGGTGCTTACGTTTATTACAGTGCTTTCCTCTCCAGCCAGATGGGCAGTCGCAGACGTTTGGGCGTACGCATTTCCCTCCGTTCATGCACGTGGGCTCACAGACACCTGCAGGTACACATCAAAGGGAGAACGTGGTAGCTGGGAAATGAGGGAAGACTTTACTAGGGACTTAGTCGCTTCCTTTCAGAAGGTTCAATTGCTTGTAATTAAAACCCAGAAAAGTAATTTGGATTTGAGAATCTGAAACGCAGAGGCTTGATAGCTCCCATAAATCCTTCTGGAAAATGCTGCGCCTTGTGTGGAAGCTCTTTCAGGGAAGCTCCAGTAAGAGCTGCCTCACCAGAAAAACAAGAGAGGCATTAATTACAATGATTCTCAGTAAAACAAATAAGAAATTTTCTGTGGCAGCTGTGGACAGACCAAATACTTGTTACAGCTTTCACTTGACTGATTGGAAAACATGCTCTCAGATGTTCATTTGGATAAGAAAAGGCTTGAAGAGGATAGATTGTTTTCACATAATTCTGGGAATATTTTTTGCATTCAACCAAGCATAAAGACTAAGCAGATCCATTCCTCCATTGCCTTTTTGCACCGTTATTTGTTAAGGTACTTACCTTTTTACTTTATTCTTTCATACAAATAAGATGTGAAAGCTAAGTTGTTCTTTGAACTGCAGGAAAACATTATTTTTTATTTTTTTTTAGATTTCATTAGAAACCTAAGTGTTAATTTTTGTGTCTCAGATTAAGCCCTGCATTTATCAATACTCCTGTTTTACAACATTCAACAGTAAAATCTCATTGTTCTGGCAAGTGAAACCTCTGCAATCCCAACCTGCTTTGATATAGGTGGATTGCACAGGCAGATAGCCAAGAGCCTCATCTCCTGTTTCTCCTCGCCTATTGCAGTAAGTGTAGGAAGGACCCATCAGAGGCAGTGTACTTTAGAAGCATGGCAGCGCTGCTACTATGGGAGTGGGAATGATTTACCTTTTACATGGAAGAAGGCATTTGATAACTGGGTAGAAGACAATAAGGCCATATTACATAGCAAGTGGTTAAACTGGCGCATGAAAGTCAAGTCAGGAGGAGACCGACAATGAAGGCTTGAGAACACGTGTGTCACATGGCTCCTGCCATGTTTAAAGCTTCATAGGCACAGTGCAATTTTCCAGCGATTTGTTATCAACTGCCTAATCGGCACCAGTCCTCCATGCTTGCAGAACCGGGTGGCTGATGCACACCTAGCCCTTCCTCAATAGGGCGCAGGCTACATGCTCCTGCAGGCACTGAGGGGGCTGACAGCTGAGACGTAGCATTACAGTGCCTTTATTAGCCTTAAGGTTGTGATGTGTGTTGGCGCATCAGCAGTAAGAACAGAACTTGAATACTAATGCTATCGCAAGTCTGATTTTCAAGTCATTGCCATGTACAGGACTCTGAACCTACCACAGCCCCCTCCGACCTTTACTGTAGAACGTGGAATCCTGCAAAGAGCCTCAAAATAGGAATGATTAGTAAAAAACAGCATGCAAAAATAAAGCAACTGTTATTTGATGGAAGAATAACCTTCTGCTCCTCTTTTAGATATGATCAAGTGTTTTTAGATAGGTAGATTTAGGTTCGCTAATTATTCCTCTGATGTATTGACATATTGCTTTTGTGTCCTGGCATATTCAGTGCCAATGCTGCTGCACTGGCACTTTTAGTGCTATATTGCTGCTCTTGGTTGGCTGCTACATTTGCATTTTGTGCTGTGCCAAGCCTCCTGGATCCCTCAGCATAGTGACCTGCCCTCAGGCAGGTCAGACTTAGCCACATTCATAAGGGCTGCTTGGATCCAAGCCCTTAAACTGGCGTCCTCTTTTTCCTTCTTTCTCCACCTCTCCTGATCCATGCTATGGTCTTGGTCTCTGCTTACTAAGGCTGACGGGGATCTATTGTTCTTGCTGAACTATCAAAAACTAGTGCTGCAACCACTAGTTAAAACCTAGATGAGTTCAAAGTGTCATGGAAACCATAACTCTGAACTAATTTTTGATTTTCCCTCTTCCTTTTTCTCTCCCTTTTGATCTCACATCTCCAATACTGGACTTCTGACCCACAATCTTAAGTTGTGTTGTGTTTGACTGCCTGTTCCGATTATAAAACAGCTCAGATACTCAGCATTTAGAAAAGATGACCCCAAACCAAAATACATGGTTCTAGACTTTAAATGACCTTACGCTTTTTGATATTTGCAGACCATAGTGTCCCCAATGCTAACCTGCTGTTCCAAAATCAGTTGAAAATCTATAAGTTTGTTTTTGAGATCACATGAAACTTGGACAATGTCTTTCCCCCCTGCCCCTTAAAAAGTAAAGCCAAGAAAAAGTAACTAGGGACACAGTAGCACTTGTTCAAATGAGTATTTCTTATTTATTTTTGTTCCTTACATATCCTCTGTTTTTTTAACCTTATCCAAACAATTGTATTTTAAGGCATTCCTGGTTGTTTTGTACTGACAGCAGAGTTTTGTAGGCTGTAGAGCAACAGACCCTTCAATTACAGGGAAACTAGTCTGATTTTTCATTAACTTTGTTTTTGGTTTGTGAATAACTGAACTTGTTCCTGCTTAATTTGCATTGTAATTCAGCAAAACTTTAAGCAATGGCTGAGGCCCAGTCTCTTAGTCTGAGTAAAACACATGAGTCTGAGTAAAACTTTCAACTTGGGATCTATTTCTCTCTTTTTTCAGCTGCCTTAGAAATGAACAAGTAACTATGAAAATACAGTGTGAACTTCCTTTGTGTTGTTTATTGCTTATGGCATCTCTCACATCGGTGATAAATCCAAAGGAGTTCAATTCAAAGCAAACTACGGGAAGTACCAAAACTGTTCTGAACTGGGAGGGCAATTCTGCCTGCTGGCCCTCCAGGGCAGGTACTTTCTCTTCTTGCTAGGGAATTCACCAGCACCTCCATGTCAATGAATGCAGTGTTATCTCTCCCCTTTTCCTGTCTGACTTCTCCACCTTGTTCTCCCTTTCTTTAGCTTGCTTAAATAAAATTCCATCTCAATACCCATCAGACAGACTTCAACATTTGTTGATGATAACTAGTTGGGATCCTTTCTAGTCCCACTCCCTGGCCTCTGTGGAGGAGCTCCAATTTCAAAATAGCAAACAAAAATATTACAGCCTCTCACAGGAAAACTAAATAAATTATCAGACACTAGGAGAGCAAATCGAATTATTGTAATCCTCCCAGGCACTGGCATGACTTTGAAAAGACTCACGTTTCTTTTTTTTTCCCCCTCCCTTTAAAAAAGGCTTGGCATCTTGACCCAAAGACAACGGCAGATTGATAGGGTTTCCACTTGCCTTGGGGACTAGCCCTAATGACACTGATATAAACACATTATTTCCCATTGTAGCAATCTGGTAGGGTACATCGCTGGGGGTAGGGAGAGTCCTGGACTATCGACACATCCTGGGTGCAAGCTTGCCAGCACTCAGTAATACTAAACCCTTAGTCCCACCCCCTTTGCTGTCAGTGTCAACATTTCCATGCTCTTCAGTAAGAACCGAAGCACATAATTTCATATGCAATATAGTTACTCAGTTCTATAATGCACCACAATTCTGTAAGGCCACTATTTAAAACTAGAAAGGACTTCCATCTTATATTTTCCAAAACTGGTAAGTTAAAGTAAGCCTGTGTTGAAGGTGATAATGCAGGTTAGAGAAAAAGCATGACTATGTGTTGTATTTCAGGTGAGGGTTGATTTTGATAAGGTAAGAAGCAGCTGAAGGTGCTAAGATAAAACATAGGTGTTGAACAGAACATCATACAAAATATACGCAATTCTGTGCACTGAAAGGCACTCTCAAGTCGCTAAGTTTTCTGTTTTATGCAGCAGCTATTTCTCTTTGATGCCTTTAATGCGTTTTGACCTTACGATCACTTAAAATTTCCTGTGACCCTTTTCATAGCTTATCCCCTCTAGGCTGACTTGACCCAGTGAAGTGCTGCTTGCAACTCTTTATCAACCTCCACGGAGCTCCATAGTTCAACTGTTCAGCCCTAACATCTTTAAGATAGTCAGACCTCTTGCTTTGTCAGCCAAGGGGAAGAATCTTCCTGCAAAATAAATATTTCCAGTGGTCATTAAAATTCTAAGAAAAAAAGCAGCCAACACCTTGAATTTTGTGTGTAAAGTCAAGTAGGTCCTCCTGGTGTACGTAGCCCCAGTGATGGACACCTACAATTCCAGTGTCTTCCTTTGCCTGCCCTTCTTGCTGTTGATTTACAGGAACGGTTCCCCTAAAACATACAGTGTCAAGCAAAATATCTCTGCTGTGAAAACCAAAGGGACTGGGGGCAAAGCTGGGCACTGGGCATGGTTTGCAAGGCTGCACGTGCTAGAAGCAACCGAGAGTAATCTCTTATTCTAACAGTCACGATATTAGCCAGCAGTATCTGCTGATTATCTTACAGTGATTAAAAGAAGTCAGAGATTTCCCTCAGGCTCCCGCTGTTTCTGTGGTTTAGCAGACAAAAACTTTTCAGGTTGAACCTAAGCCACCTTTTCATGCAAGTAACTCATTACATCTTCTCTCTCTAGAAGTAGGTAATAAGTAGTGAAAAGCCTGTAGTTTTGTTGAAATAAGACAGTCTTCATCACCAGCCTCGTAAAGTTAAAACAGAGGGAATATTAAATCAAGCTCCTAAAATCTAGGCAGAAAGGGATCCTGTACAATGTTCCAGGAACATGCCTCGCCACAGCTGAACATCCATGTCTTTTCCTGAGAAAGACTGCCCAGACTGTTTTTTTCTGAAGCAAAAATTACAATTACTTATCATCATGTATCCTAAGCCATGCTGCTGCTGAGGCAGTGCATCACACTGCAGTGCTGATTAGAAGATGTAGTTTTCAAGACAAATTTTTTGGGGTGTTTTTGGTTGGGTTTTTTTTGTGCCCTGTAGAACCTAAGAAAATTGACCTGCTTCCGGATGCATTCTGCATTCGGAGGGATGAGAGAAAATAGCCTCAAGCAGTAACATCTGTGTGGGCCAGCTAAGGTAATGCATCAGGCTATAGCTTGCTAACAAAGAACACAGAAATGCGGCCAAAAGAACACCTACCGGTAGATACAGACTTCAACATGTCCTTTAAATCACCACCCCTGTGCTGTCATTTATTTGGGATTCACAGGCACTGCTTTTATTTCTGGCTGGTGTTGGTTTTGGACTGGCTTCTCTGTGGGTCTAGCGCATATTTTGATTTGTTTTCTCTACTCCTCTTTTGAGGAGCAGGAAGCTTGATCAGTTGCAGTTTTGGGTTTTGTATGTGTACATGTTGTTTTAATGTTCCTCTTCTCCCTTCTGCTTAGGGGTTATCTTGATTTGGTGTGACATTTTCAAAAACAAAGAGCTGTAGCTGGGGAGATACGACACAGTAAGGATGCAGAGCATGGGACAGATTTAAAAATAACACCAACTGGTCTTGTCAGGAAAATACAGATGACAGAACTTAAGCTGAGAACAAAAATGAAACCACGTAGATGTGAAAGCAGTGAGTTTTGGGTTAAAACTGGCTCTTCTACTCCTTTTCCAATGTTTATAGGTAATATACATCACCTATTGATAAAGCACAAAAACCCAGCAGAAGGTCTGTGCCAGGAACGGCACAATCATGAGACTGCAGCCTTAAAACGTAGGGATGTTGCTGATCTTTTCCATAGGACGAGAACTGTGAGGTCAGGTCAGCAGTTTCAAAAAATAGCACGGTTCAATTATTCGACTGGAAAGAAGGTTCCTCATCTCTCTGGATGCATTATGCATCCCAGCAGCGCTGCTCGAATGAAACATTATCCTGACTGCAGTAAGGAAACAATTGGTTGGATGCTTCTAGGTTCCAAATAAAGATTTGATCTTGCTGAGTGATCTTTAAACCTTTCAAAAAATGAATCACAAAATGGGGGTGTTCTGGCCAAAAAGGGGGTTTCTAACAAAGGGCACCATTGTGTGGATTCTACTGCCCTGACACTAGCAGGAACTAGTCGAGGTAAAAAATGTCCTTCTCCCCTTTAGAGGGTATAACTGATGCTCAACAGATCATTAGCGAGATGGATGTACTAATATATCTGTTGCTGTGAAGGTCCCAGATGCACATATCTCTGAAAAACATGTTATGGATTTGGGACACTAGCAATTTCTAGTCCCCTTTTTTCTACCTCCAAGGGCAGTAAGAAACTACTTCTGCCCATGCTGAGTTTTAGGCGCATATGTTGTTCCAGAGCTTGATTTTTCTCTGAAATTCCTCATCTATGTTGATTTGGATTTGTAAGTAAAGAAATAACTTTCTCTCTAAGGTCTATCAGAGTACCCTCGGATGTGCAATCCACTGAATGTCAGTAATTATAGCCACAGATTAAATTTTAAAAGGAAGGAATACTTGTCATGTAATAAAATTGTTTGTAATTTTTGTGCAAGGTTCTTCTAAAATTTAGATCCTTATCCATATCAAGCTACCAATCATTTTGAGGTTTGCTCATCCCTATTTCTCGCTTCACATATCTCTGACAGAGATGCAAAGCATTTCTTCAATAAATTACCTTTCTGAATAGTAAAAATAATTTGGTAGAAACCTCTGAGGGATGTAGTGCGGGAGAACAAATTACTACAAGACACAGTGGGAGCTGTAAATGTAATTGTGATGGGTGTGGTGACAGTTTGCATTTATAATATATTCACTTTACTACATGGGTATAGCAATATGAGTTAGTTTGCATGACCTAGCACACATTAGAGAAGAAAAAATGCTCTGAAAAATTGTAGACCATACAGACAGTGCAATGCCAGTGCTTTGCCTAATTATGTCTGCTCTTTGTTCTGATGCATACTCTGATATACCTATGGGACCTTTTAGAGACATTAAAGCAGGAAATAAATCTGGTTTAGGTATTAGTTCAGGAAAAACGGGAAAAATAATAACGTATGGCAAGATTACTGAGATGCTGGACTAAACTCTGAGTGTTGGTTTGTGATGTACTGTGCTCGTTTGCTGTCATGTCATTCTCATCAGATGATAACTTTTGGTACCATTTAAAGAGGATCCTGATCTCTCCATCTGTACCTCCAAAAGATTCCCTGGTACTGTATGGTAGGCAAGACTCCTAAACCTCAGGATGCTGTGGAAACCAACGAGGGATGGTCACCCCAATACGGACAGGGGACTCGGCGCTCTCCTTGGACAGAAACGTTTCTCCCTTTAGGTCTCCCAATCTTCATTTTGCCCATTATCTCTTGTCAAGTGAAACTCTTTTGAGACATACAGTGGTATGATGTTTGGATAGCCACAAAACATTTCAGCATCTTTCAGAATGAAAGGCACTATAAACAAAATAAGCATGTGCAGGTGCACGTGTTTTGAGATCATTAGCAAAACCTTTTTCTCATTTAGTGATTGGTTTTAGACCAATACCAACACTATTAATTTGAAGAGAATATAGCTAAACTTTTTTTCTTATCTTTGCAACTGTTAGTAGATAATTAATGTGGGGAATTGTGAAGTATACTCTCAGCACAGCTTATATTCCCATCTTGTTAGGGTCTTGTGTTCGGTAACACTTTCTCTTCATTGAAGAATGCTCTAAGTTTTATTAGGTCAGTGAAGCGTTGCAGCATGTGTATAAATTGTTCTGTTGAGCTGCTTTCTTGTCATGCCTAAGAAGTGAAAGAAGGTTCTCATATACGTTGTTTTCCTCTGTTGATTATTTTTGCAGCTTCTGTGCTTGCAGTATGACCTGCCATTTAGGCATGTTTTCATTGCGCTGAGTGGGCTCAGGCTGTGCTTGATGCAATTTGCTTTATTTTCATCTGTACAAAGGAAAAGGGAGATTCAGGCAAAGTAACCAAAGAGAACAGCAGGGGCATGGGAGACACGGTCTCAAGCCAAGAAGATGAGCCTCAGGCCACTGTGGTCCAGCTGGAAAGCGAGGACCTCAGGTGGGAGCCTGGTCAGGGCGTACAGAAGAGGGTTACTGTCTGCATTGGCACTGCACTAATCTGTTAGTCATTCTGCTATTATCTCTTTTAGAAAGTAACCTAAGGCTTACTTGGGAATTGATGCTCGAGAGGATTGTCTTGCCAAGGTGTTTTTGTGGCTAAATAGGCAATGTTATTCTCCAGAATTTGCTGTCCTCTGGGCTTTTCAAGTGGTAGATCCCATGCCCCTTTTTTCAGAGACATTAAAAAAATATTTTCATTAAAAATAGACACCCCCGACACCCCCCCCACCCCCATTTTTTTTCTTCCTGGTTTCTTAAATCAATTAGTGGAAAAAAACCAGTTATCTTCACATGGAAGCCCACTGCAAGAGAAATGCAGTAATTCAGGAATCCCTGCCCTTTTTATGTACTGTATGTCTCTACATACAGCAGCAGACCTACCACTTCTTTAGTGCCTTTAAGAAACAAGTAAAGAAATACTGATTCGAAACGTAGATTTTCTACTATAATAAAATTCATGCTGTAGTCTGTGAACGTTTTGCTTATGGAATGAATAAAAAATTAATAAGACTTTTGGGTTTATTTAGGATATATATTCAGTTCTTACCCAGAAATGTTCTTGTTCTCTTCCTGTGAAATAAATTTAGACGACTGCATGTACTCAAGACCCCTATTAAAATAATGCATCAGCTACTTATATGAACAAAATGCAGCTTTGAAGCAAGGCCAACTTCAAAAACTAATGGTTTTGTCACAAATCCTTACTGCAAGTGAGCAGAGAGGAGCACTGCTGTGAAAACAGACCACAAACCAGGTTGTTCTTGAGTCATTGTCTCCTGTTTGGCTTTTCTCCAGGTAGTTCGAGCTCTCCCTGTTCCCCCCAGGCAAGATGCATGGATCATCTTGTGTTCAGCTGAATGGGAAAGACCACAGTAGCCCTGATTTTATTTTTTTTTCTTTGTCTTCCGTTGTATTTCCTGCCTAAGGAAGGAAGATGACATCTAATATGAACCTATTCTGTTACATGGGCTGGAAAATCAAGTAAGAACTGAGACCAGTGCTTCCTTTTCCTACGTCTCCAGACCGTGTACCAACCAGTCAACAAGCCAACCTACCTATCTTTCTGCTTCTGTTGCAAAACTAATGCTTTTAGCAGTAAGTTACAAGTCTCTCCGCTATGAGAAACTATTTCCAAACACCCACTGTCCAAGGATATTGGCTATTCAGAAATCTTAGACAAATAGTTGTTGCCTCTAAGCACTTCCTTGACATATGAAAAGCAAGTCTAATGCAAACTATTACTCCATCCATTTACATGAGATATGTGGAATGTTCCCTGCTTAGTTGTGTAGGAGGGGACGTTGGACCTCTGTTTTGTAAACTGGCTGATTTTAGAGAGCTTAAGTCAATCTGTCTACCCTGAAGTTATTCCAAAGACTATATCACCCCTTGTCAAGATGACAATTCCATAGAAGTTTGTTTTGTTGAGCAGTAAAATTTCCTGCTTGTGCAGCTGGCAAGGCAGTAATCTACAGAAACGTTACGTGAGAAGGCTGGGATATGGGAAATCGGTGACTTTCACAATGTGACATTGCTTAGCAAAAACTGCCTTTGAAACGCAGTGTTCACATTTCCAATTAGTTTGCCTCTAGCTCTCATGCAAGTAAAGTCCTCATGGTACCGGGAAGGAAAAAGGAAGGGGGAGAGGGAAAGGAGCAAGCAGAGCTGGAAGAATGACCGTGAGTTATATTGTGCACTGTGCATTGGCTATAAATCCTGCCTGCAGGAATTACTGAAATGGAGAAACAGTTATCTACCAACTTTGAGATCCAATCTGCAAAGTCCCAGTGTCAGCATGATGATTTATGTGATAGAAAGTCGGCAGGATTCAGCCTGATGCAATGAAATAGATGCATGCAGAAACACGCTCTTTGTTTTAAACCGTAGGCACGCTGCAGCTAGCTGGCTGCCAAGGGGGGGGGCGAGCAGGTACCCTGCCACGGGGCAGGCTGCGGGTGTGCCTCCTGTTCTGGAGGAGGATGTTCAGCCCTGTTCTCCTGTGACCTTTGCTTGCTGATGAGCTCCAGAGGGAGCTGTGGCTTGCCTTTTCGCTCCGAGATGAACTCGCTAGAAGCAGCGCAGAAGGGATAAACGTGTGGTCCCGTGAATGTCTCTTCTTCCCCCCCGCCCCTTTCCTTTGCTCCAACCGTTCATAAGAAAACTCAGCTTTTATTTTCCTTTTTTCAGAGCCGTTTGTAAAACAGTCCTATGAAAATGCATGTCGTAAATAAATGAAACTTAATCAGTTTGTTTTGTTTATAATTTTTTTAAGGCTGTGGTAGAAATTGGCGTAAATGCTGCTTTAAAGCCTCGTGAACAGGAGTGATAGCCAGCATTGTTACAACTGCACATTTTTCAAAAGGGAATTTAAACCCACACGTGAATAGCTTTTCTTTAGTATTAATGCTGAGTACATTTGTTTGATGCAAAGTTGATTCAGAAATATATTTTATCTTGAGGTACTGCTAGCATTTGCCTCTTTCCACTCAGCCAGAATGATTACACCGAAAACAATGTGTAGCGAGCGAGGATACGAGGTTATACAATTGCTGAGGCATAACCGCACATTTCACTGTCAGCTCTGACACCCGCTCATCCTGGGTGCGGGTGTCTGGTTTGCATAATCACCAGGTGCTTATTTATCAGCCAGCACACCAGGCAAACCTTCGATTTCAGCTGGCAGCCAATCAGACCTCGTTGATTTACATGGGTTTTTTTGAGACAATGTTTATTTACGTACAAAACAAACACAAACTTTCAGGCTGAATGCCTTTCTCTGTACGCTGAGGAGGCAATGAAGAGGAAGCCCCAGTGGCAAAGATGTGGTGCTGCTCTGTCCTGCACATTTTTGGGTGTCGGGCAGAGAGTATCCGAAATGCCAAACTGTACTGGGATAGAAGTGAATATCCTAAGGCATCCAAGAGCGTGTTTGGGTTTGGTTTAGAAATAACCTGTCTTTGATTGGCTGCTGTGGCTTTTAGTTTTAATTATCTCCTTCAATTGAGAATCTGCAGCTGCCAAAAGCAAACAACCTTTTGTTTCTCTGTCCGTGCAGGTGAGATATTAAGAAGGAAAGAGAAATGTCTAAAAGCAGTGGAAAACATTCCAAAATATCCAAGAGGTAAGTGACCAAAAACCTGATTTGGCTGATTTTTATCTTTGCCTGTAAACACTGTTTCTACCTAGAAAAAACTTCATAAATCTGCTATCATAATTATGCAATTAGAGTGAGTTCTTTATTCAGTTATTTCACTTGTGGATGTTAAGGTGCCTTTTTATGGTATCTGTTGAGATGAAAGAAGTACTTCTGAGCTTTAATTGCTGGACAAACACCCACAACTTTTATTATTCTTATTTTATTGCCTCATCACAAGGACAAATGTCTGTCCCACTTGACCAGCTGCTACTTACATCTGGATTGCAAGACACTTGGATTCACACCTTAGGAACAACCCTAATGTGTGAATTATCTCCAAGATAGGCATACAAGTGCTTCTGGCTTCCCTGACTTCACGTAGCTCCATCAAAGAGGTCATCCAGAAGTGTGTTATGGCACCATGAGCCTGGAAACTGGAGCATCACTACTGTAATCAGGGCTGTGCATGGCAGGGAATTTTCCCCTTGCTCTAAACTCTGCTGCGGAGCATACCAAAGCTGAAATCTGAAGGTTTGCTCACGTGGTTCAGATGATTATTAGTAGGTTTCAGAGGTAAATGTGCAAAAACTGCGTACTGCTGTGTATAAACAATGACAAAATTGAAAAGACTGCCAATTTCAAGCATTCACTGCAGGTTCAGGAAGGTAATATTTTTGTTCAGATCAGTTTCTGAAAAGACTATTTCTCAGTTTTTATGGTTCACAGGAAATTTCCCAAACCCACAAATATTTTCCCAAACTGAAGATCAAAAATGTGAGGCTGCTCTGTATGTAATACATGGGTAGGAAACTTCTTCAGACTTGCCTTTCTTAGTCTTAAGTTTACTTGCTCTATCTTGATAGGTTTTATTAGGCAGGTAATAACACCCACCCAGAATTTCTAAGATTAGAGATTCAGTGTGAGTACGTGAGTGTACGTGGTAAAGCTGTCTTGTTTTTGAAACTGTACTAGAAGTGTAAAAGGATGCAAGACACAGCTCATTCATATTCAGAAAGCGAAGAAGAATGAAAATAACGATAAAACTATTCACAAGGAATTGTTTTTCTTGGCATTGTCCCACTCCTCATTTTGGCTAAGCCACCTGTATGTTTCTCAGTGTGGGGTAACCTGGCAGCTCCAGGTTAGACATGATTTGAGCCACAGGTTCACCTCTCATGGTTCCTTGGAAAATGTGGTATGTTGCCCAGGTGATTTGCAAATGGAAGCTGTTGAAGTGCTAAACTTCCAGTAAACTTTATATCTAACTACAGTTTTACTATTGCCATATACGTCTTTCTTTTCCTTACTCTTTGTGTAAGGATATTACACTTCAGTGCAATTTGTAATACCCTGTGCTACTCAGGGTGCAGCTGGGTTATGTGAGGTCCTTAAAAGCAAGCAGAAAAAATGCTCAAATCCAGAGTAAACCCTCCCTGTAAAGGTAGAAATTTACTGTTTTTTTCTGATTCCTTCTTGCCCTGCCCTTCCTAGGAAGGTTAGCAGAAGCGCTGTGTGGGTCGCCTCCCAGCTGGGTTTCTGAGCACTCAGCCACACAACCCATGGCACTGCTCTCATATCTAGAGTCAGCGGCCCAAGTCGCTTCAGGACTATCAAAAGTAAATTGATAAATGTATAAATACACATATATATATACTGCTAGTGACACTGCAACTGAGACAGAATGAGCTATATGATATATTAGCTCTTTTTGGAACATCAAATGGATGTTGTGGTATTTTTTATATGTTTTATTTAAGAAAAAGGGGTTGAGTAGTGAAACTTCTTCATGCTAGGAATTTATTTTTCCACTTTTTCATGTGTGTATGTGTAAAAGAGTTAGGAGCATGTGTCTACATTACTCGTAGCCTTTAAGTGTATGCCACATATGTTCATCAATCCATCAATCAGGTCAATGTCTGGTTGAAAATGATATAAAATCATGCCTAGAAGAAGGTATGAAATGCCTTTTGCATTGGAACTCTGAGATGTATGGGACTGGGAGAAGCCCCCAGCTGATGGGAGTACTGTTTTTCTCCATTTAGTTTGTGGGGGAAGGTTTACAGAGGTCAGCTGAGACTTTCTTCTGCCATGTGTCCTGCCGTCCTTTGCTCCAGAGAAGTGGAGAAACCTGGATCCTCCAGCAAAGAAGAGAGAAGCTATTTCATATGACAATGGTGATAAGACATACAGCTGTTATAGCCACGGCTTGGTGTGAAAACCTTGTGAATAACCTATTTCTTTCTGTGGCTCATGACAGTCATTCCACGTGCAGTTGATTTTAAGCAAGGAAAAAGGAACACATTACTCAACATTTTTTACCTATTAACAGTCAGTGGCCAGTAAGAGTAAGTGAATAGTAGTATTTGCCTTCTACTTAATCATGTTTCTCTTCATTCACTACAGACACAGGTCCTTTATCTAAGTTTTTATAACGCTAGGCTAAATAAAACAGACTATATAATGGTAGTTGAAGTAGAATGGAGGCTGAGATTGGGCAGAAGACCCCCATTTTCATTATACCAGAGAACTTCTTGGAAAAAGATTATACCAAGCTGGGCAACAAAACCTCATAAACTTTTCAAAAGTGGTGCTGCGTGTTGGTAGCAGTTGGAAAATTTAGGGGAGTGCTTTGCGAGGCTGCAGTCGTGATCACCTCTTTTTTCCTTGATCTGTCTGGAGACGTGGTAGTATGTGTAAAGCTGGAAACAGCGCTTTTCTAATGTTCCCTAACCTCAAAAACAAAATGCCAAGCATAAGGTTTTTTCCTCCTTTCTTCCCTCCAGCTTGTTCCTGCCAGAACAGACTATTCAATTGTGTACTTTGCAGCCAGGCAGAACTGTGCATTGCGATTCTGCCTGCTGAAGAAGAGGAGTGCGGGGATTGAGAAGGCTTTTGTTGCTGGAAGGAATTTTTTACTAGCTTTTTTTTCTCTGTGTGCGAGAGACATAAAGTGCTCTGGAAACATACAGATTCTTCCTGCCAAGAATGGTTGTTTTCACAGCTCCCCTTTTGCCAATTTCAAACTGGTTAAGAAATAATAATAATAAAAAAAAGTTTTCACATACTGTCGGGGTTTAAGCTCAGCTGGCAATGAAACCCCACACAGCCACTCGCTCACTCCCCTGCCAGCGGGATGGGGGAGAGAATCAGAAGAGTAAAAGCGAGCAAACTTGTGGGTTGCCATAAAGACAATTTAATGGGACAGAAAAGGAAGAAAACAATAATAGAAGTAATAATGATAATGATACTGATAAGAATAAAAGAATTAGAATATACAAAGCAAGAGATGCACAATGCAGTTGCTCACTACTTGCTGACCAGTGCCCAGCCAGCTTTCCCCCTAGTTTCTATACTAAGCACAATGTTCTAGGGTATGGAATATCCCTTTGGCCAGTTTGGGTCATCTGCCCTGGCTGTGTCCCTTCCCAGCTTCTTCTGCCCCTCCAGCCTTCTTGCTCGGCAGGGCATGAGATGCTGAAAAGTCCTTGACTTAATATAAACATTACCTGGCAACAACTAAACCAGCAGTGTGTTATCAACACTGTTCTCATCCTAAATCCAAAACACTGGATCACCTACTAGGAAGAAAATTAACTCTGTCCTAGCTGAAGCCAGGACACATACATATCCTAAACTCCCTGGGTGACAGATTTTGTTGAGCAATAGAGTCTGACAAAGTGCCAAAATAACCTATTTCCCCAGAAGAATAGAAGAGTTGAGTATTGAAACTGATGCCAAGGTGAAGAGGGATTTTTCAGTGACAAGAACAAAGACAAGGCTGAAGTGTTATTAACCAACTGTCTTAATTAAGCTAGAGATATGATGTTCTAATATTTTTAAGGATCCCAGTCAGCTACTCTACCTTTGGCTTTTTCACCCAAAAATCTTTAATGCAAAAAAATGAATCCATCTCCAAGTAGAAGGATTACTCATTCTGAATGCCTGAAATGCTTAAAGAGGATTCTAGTAAAATGTTCTACTCCCAACACTGACTTGACTTAATGCTATTCTAAATAGCAAGTTGATTTTAGACATAATGTAGTGCTAAATGTGTCCTGATAGAAATATAAGAGATCATGGCATAAATGCAGACTAAATATTCTGTTGAACATGCACAACAAGGAGAGAAGCTGTTCGTGAGTCAGAGGACGTTGGAAAGCAAAGAGAATTTTGTAACTTACTTTTCTGACACCTTCTTCCAGTGTAGCCCTCGGTACAGGAGCACACATTGGTCCGAACACAGTGACCACCGTTCTTACAAGGGGGGATGCAAACAGCTAGTGAAAGGAAAGCAAACATTTTGTGCACCGATATCACGCAGGGGATCAATGTTACCTAAATTCAGGCTCCTTATTCAGGTGTCTGTGATGGGAGGCCTGTCTGCAGGGGCTTTTTTCTTTAATCGGGGTAGAGAAGGTGTCTCTCCAAAGGGTGATTTGAGCAGATGCCAAGCTGGAGATCCTGATTCTCCCTTGTTTGTGGGAAGAACTCCTAGCACCTAAGGGTCTCTTTTAGATACCTGCAATTAAGTGGTCTGTATTCTGGAGAATCTCTTGGGTTTTTAACACTCTAACTAAAATGCTTCTTCAAGGGCTTCTGCACTTCCACTGTAGATTGGTGTTTGATATTTGCTAGCTTGGCTTTGGTGCTATCTCTCCCCCTTTCTCAATGAAGCAGAAGGAAGGGCTTTGCTTTGGCTTTGGTGCTATCTCTCCACCTTTCTCAATGAAGCAGAAGGAAGGGCTTTGCTTTTCTTCTGCATTCATCCACTATCTCCCCCATCACTTCCATATCCTACAAATGTGGATATTCATTTTCAACTTTAGTTCTGTCTAAACCATAACAAGGATAAACATTTCAAATCACCTAGATGTTGAAAATCACCTTCCATGTTGAACCTGAAAAGAATGAGCATCAAATTACAGAGTCTGTATCATTTTCATTCTCTCCTTTACCCCCAGCATCACAAAACCAAAGAGCTTCCAGCAAGCTCCATTTGCAATTAGATTTTTGTGTGTGAATCATTCACTTGTAAAAATATGCATTGGAATAGCATTCATCTAGGAACTCCAAGGAAACAGAAGAATGAGGGAAAGAAAAAAGAAAATTTCTTATTGAAATAGTTTAGGTTTGGTATAAAGAGTGTATTTACATCCCCAGATTCAGGAGGGGTTGTTAGAGCCATGCTCAAAAAATGACCAGGGGTCTCCCAGGTATTTGAGTCCTAAACATAAGTTCCTGTCTATTCTGCCTGAGCTAATGGGTAGTTAAAGCATTCATTAATTTGACTTCTGCAGCACAAAGTGAGCAAGAAGCCCAAGATACTGTTAGCCTTAGCTTAGAGCTCTCCCCTTTAGGACAGGGACCCAAAATCAGGTCCCACTCTATGTTTGGCAGAGCGATACTTGATCAGATCTCTGAGCGGGGATCTGAAGAAGTTCTGTAGAAGTCTTCCATCCATTACACTCTGGGATGGTCAAGTAGGTGATATTGTGAGCCCCATTTGAAGACAAATTATCATCTGGCTCTGAAACGCATTAAGTGCACAATATAGAGTTCACAAAATGAATGAAGAGCCATGCTTTAACGATTAATTGAATAGTTGCTAATTAGTAATATCACTGGCTTCAGACAGTTTTAGATTAATTTTTTAGTTATCATTAATGTCATCATAAATGCTTACTCCTTCACATATACCATTAAGAACAATATAATGCGGATTGACGACAGACTATAACATCAAAATAGCACAGAGGGAGTTATGGCAAGGAAAGTCTCTGGATATACTTCATGCAGGGGCAGGTAATGATATAGGCTGCTGTTTATATTTTAAGCCTGAATCCTTTATCAAGATGATAAATAGAACATTCTTACCTCTCTGGCACTGTGGCCCGTAGAAACCATAAGGACATGTACACGTATTTGGCCGTACACAGATTCCTCCGTTCAAGCACACAGGATTGCACGTGGCTGTATGTGGATATAAGACAACTCTGTGAACCTCTAATAATTTTCATTTTTTTTTTTTTATAGTAGGCTCTCTTTTGTTGCTGCACATGTCATTGGACTAAACAATTCTAATAATACTGTGATAAATTTCACACAGTCCTTGCTGGTCAGTTGTGCTGCAGTATTTATTCATTGTCGACACAGTGGGAGCGTTTCAGTGGTGTTTTAGCATAGCTTGGGGGATGAAATAAAATATAATTTAATAGTTTATTTCTGATGTCCTCCTTTGATTTGTACAGTTCATTTGCTTCCATTGCAGCATCCTCACCAAACACGACCCCAAGGTAGTAAAATGCGGTCACATTGCTCAGAGCCTGGATAACCTGGAGATGAGATATTAACCATTTGCTGCTTTGTCTGAGTTCAGCAGAGCATCATGGCATTTCTGCGAAGTTGAAGAGTTATGCACCACAAAACCTCCCTTTGTTCTGTCTCATTTAAATGCTGCTTACAGCAACATATTGGCTCGTGCACCACCAACAAAGCCACTGGCTGAGCTCCCTTTGCTTCTTTATTTATCTGTTATTACTGTAAATGATGTAATAGGCATTAGGAATTAAACAGGCTTGCATATTTCTATGCAGCAAGTACCTGACTGTTGAAAAAAAGGAAAAGTATTAGAATTGCATATTAGTTTAGTTGGGAAGTTAGTGTGTGAAGAATAAGGAATCTGATAAAGTTTTCATTGTAAAGCAGAGCGACACTTTAAAGCAGTCTTTCTCCTTCTATTCCCTTTGTCTTCCAGTATCTCACAGAATAGCCCGTTAAATAAATTAAATACATTTAATCTTAAATAAATTAAGAGTCACTAAAATGTTTCCGATGAACTAAAGGAGAAATAAAATGTCAATTTGGGAAGAGAAAAAAAAGTGAAATTGTAGTCTAGATGAGAGCTTTTCTGAATAAACAGCAATAACTTCTGAAGTCAAAATGGACTTCATTCCTTGCTAATGGAGAATTTGGATTAGTTGCCCCATTATTCTAGCTAGTTAACAGATGTCCACACTCTGTCAGTGTTTGTATTTCCATTGGTAAAGTGCCTTAAAGTGCCTTAAGTTCTTTTTTTTTTTTTTTTTTTTCCTCCTCTATCTGAGTTCATCCAGAGATGCCTGTCATATCACCTGAGGAGGAACCACAACAGTATCCACAAAATACTCTGTGTAGTGCACATGAAATGGTGCTGGAGAGGTGAGCCTTCCACCCGAGGTATTGGCAGACAAACAAATCCTGCTGCTGTTGCTCTGGGTTGGAAATTACTGCTTCTGCTGCTGTTGCTTGTCCTCCTCTTGGAATAATCCTGTTTAAAGCCACCCCATTATAAATTTGCAGAACTCAAGAAGAGCAATCTCCAGCAGGAAAAGAGGAGATAGTGGGAACCAGAATAGCTCGAGGCAATCCCAGTCATTTACCATGGATCTTAGCCTGGTTAATTTATGTGTCCTCAATAGGTTTGTCATTTCAACACTTACAGGAAGAGCAGTCTCCAGGAGATGGAGGTTAAAATGACATCTCTCACCTGCCAGCGAAGGTAATGTAGGCTGGAGGTGTCCTAGTCATTTAACATTCACCATGGCAGAGGCACACTGCCTCCCTAGCCTTGAGGTTTGGCACTGATTAAGGTGCTCCTCATTCTTGCTGCTTTTAACATGTCACTATTTTGCATGTCTTGTCCCAGGTGAGTGCTGTAGTTGCTCTGCCTTTGGAAGAAAAATACATACTCCAGCTTTTAGCGCTTAGACCCTGGGGGGAAGGTCTGAGCTGTATCAATTCAAAAGAGGGTTCAAAACTAGGAGTCCTGACTAGAAATAGGTACCTACTTCCAATCCTCACCTTGTCATTTTGTACTGATGGGTGGAGGTGGCTTTTCCCTGCGCATGCACACTTCTGTGGATGCCTTTTGTAGGTACTCTGTGAGTACGAGATGCAGGCAGGAGGAGCAGAGTGAATTCTGGCAGCAGCAGGATGTTTAACGTTAGGGGGTGAACAGTTACGCTCTCCTTGCAAACTGGCTTTTGTTCTGTCTTGCACAGTCACAAGCCATCTTCTGGGATGGCAAAGCTGAACCCAGGAACTGGACCACAAAAATCGGAGTAGTCAGTCTCAGTTTCCAACAGCTTAGCTTTCTAAGTTTGCTTTTGTTCCTTAGACTATGCAGTATTAGAAGTGCATATGGATAGTCGCTAACTTCGCAGCAGAAGTCATGTTTGCTTGCTTATGTTCTTATCCTAACTTAAACTGGCCTCCTTCTATTTCTGTCTCCATAAGCTGTGTTTTAAGTTCAGATTTGACGGCATGCCATTAAAACTCAACAAAAGCGAAACTTTTTTTTTCTACTCCACCATAGTACCTTGAGGGAAATGCATAGGGTTCAAAGCAATGAAAACGGGAAGGTGCACAGGTGGCGAGCAATGCAGATGGCTGCACATCCCTCGTCCCTGCCCTTGCGGGGCAATCCGTGAACAAGACCAACAAAGACTGAGGTTATGTCCATGGCAGCTGAGACTGAAAATCAACACTATCTCCAAAGTCCCAGTGAGAATTGTTCTCATTTGCAGAAGCCACCTAGTAAGGCTGTAACTTCTGAAATGGTGAAGAGCTTTTTAAATGTATTTATTTTTGCCACATGCTAAAAATAAACTCCAGAATCACACAAGCTTAAAAAGCTGCAAAAAGGTTTTGTTTGTGGGTTTCCTCTGAGTGATCCTGAGATTTAGATAAACATCTACACCTATGAATACTTACATAAACTCAAAGACTTCCAAGGTTTTGCCCTTTACTAGGTTTCCTGCTTTTGTGATTTAATTCTTCAAGCAATTTCAAGTCTGACTGCTGAGTTGTGAGAACCACATGGATATCAGGCAGCAAAAGACATGAGAGACCAGTCATTTCTAACCTCTTACCTGTTTCGCAAGAAGGGCTGCTCCATCCCTTTCTGCATTTGCACTCGTCTGGCGACACACAGACCCCACCATTGTGGCAGTGTCTGTTACACACCACTGGAAAATACACAGAGGATCAAAATCTCATTTCAGTAATAACGATGCAGATCCTAAAGTTGCTCTATTACAGCAAATAACTAATGGTATGAGTTAAAGAAGTAAACTGATGGATGATCTGTCCCTTTCCTTGGATTTCTTTCTCTACCAGACGTCTTGCATCTAAAATTCCTTGCTTTTTAAGCATTCTAGCTACTCTGGTTCAGAGATAGAATTATATCCCTGTCAAAGGCGACCTGATATTTAAATGAGCAGTGAGGACTGTAATAATGGAACTGCATATGTTTTGCCATTCAGCTAACATAGAAGGGTATGAAGGCTGATTTTTTTCCCCAGATACTCTCTTTATTGAACCTCTTTCATAACTTGTATTGCACAGTAACGTGACTCCTAATAGGTATGATTGCCTTTTTGTGTTCTCAAAATTATTATTACTGCATTCACTCACATAACCTTGAATTTCATAAAAGTTACTCTGGATGGCATGGACATTTTTGCTTGTTTGTTTGTTTTTCCAGAGGCATTGTTATGCAGAAAAATTGATATAGATGTGCATGTTTTTACATAATACAACTGCACTGCTGGTAAATGTATGCTCTGAAATAGTTTAGGTACTGTAGTACTTCAATATATTATGCTTTGATTTCCTTGCTGAGGTCAATCATTTTAAGGGGAAATACAGAAAAATAAAAAAGGGTTTTTTTTGTCTTCTAGTTTTCTGCAAATCCAAATATGTAATGAGGAAAAAAGCCTGAATGAGTTCATACATACTTGTTTCACATCGAGGTCCAACAAATCCATAAGCGCAAGAACAAGTATTTTGAGATAGACAAGTTCCTCCATGCTCACATGGTGGATCACATTGCGCTGCCAGAATAAAACATGAGAAATAAAATACAATTCAAATATTACTTTCTGTGTGGTTATGAGCACAACGCTTGTTACTACTTTTCCCATACCATTTTATTAATCCAACAAGTAATTTGGCCGAGGAAAACACTGCAGGATAAAAGTAGGTATCACATTAGTAATACAGCACTAACGAGTAGCTATATAACGTCTGCAAGGGAATGAATTTAATACTATAATATTTAATTTCTCAGCATGCACGTAGTTTTGAAGTTTAAGTTCAATAGTTGATACTGAAACCTTGCCCATTCCTTTAGCAATTTGCCTTGTGGATGTTCAGTCAGCCTTAACAGGTGCCAGAAGGTACACTAAAGCAAAGATGAAGTGCTTTTTCTTTATAGAAAATAGTTAGATGGGAATTTGTCAGCAAAATGACAAACGTTTAAGCAACAATTTGAATGTTTACTAAGTAGTGTGGGGTCTGCAGACAAAGCAGCAAGTTAAATAAGGATTTCTTGACATGCTGCAATATGCAATGTCATTCTGTGGAAGAAAGAGGATGAGCAGGTGTATTGTGTACAGCTGGAAAGTACCACAGCTCCTGGAACAGGCTATCTGCTGAAGGCATCTGTTTGGTTTTAAGCTTTGATTGTTATGAGCCTAATGGCTTTATTGTGCAGAGCACCTGGAAGGTTTAGCCTCTTAAACCTAACATCTAAGGTAGGTACCTGATATCTGATGTCATGAACACTTCTGTTTGCTGTTCTCTGATAAAAGGGACCTCCGTATGCCAAACACGGGAGAGGAGAAGGCCAGTGAAGGTAGAAGACGACCACTGACACTCAAAGAAGAAGAAGTGCTGCATGAAGGAGCAGTGCAAGG
Source organism: Falco naumanni (assembly GCF_017639655.2). Taxonomy (NCBI): domain Eukaryota; kingdom Metazoa; phylum Chordata; class Aves; order Falconiformes; family Falconidae; genus Falco; species Falco naumanni. The sequence goes on along the minus strand of NC_054061.1, from coordinate 28,308,428 downwards.
CATGTGTGTCAGCTGGCTCTTACACCTTCAGAAAAAAAAGCCACCTCATATAACAGAATGAAAAATATCTTCCCTTGTGCTTGGGAAGTGAATATAGAGAAAAATGTACTTTGGCACACTTTGCTGGCAGAGTTTTGTCTTTATAATGAAGCTAAGCAAGGTTATTCCAAGGAAAATGCAAAATGAAGCTAATTCAGAGATCTGAAACAAAGCATCTCTCATTTTAAGTGTTGTTACAAGGGGAAAAGCCCATAATGTACCACATTCTGTTCTTAAAACTGGAAAATGGACTGTGTAATTGGAAAGCTAAATGAAGGAAAAATACTTGTGGCACCACATAATTTAAATGAAGTTCATGTGGTGAATTCCCCCTCACCTCTTGTGACTGTCACCAAGCCTTCAGGTAAAGCCATTGCATATGAACTTTGCCATCCAAAAAAAGTAATGAAAGCCACCACACATTTTCCAATTGCATTGAAAAAGACAAGCCCCAAGAAGCTACCTTGAAATAAACTTTTTTGACACCATTAACTTCAAGAAATATACTTGGTATTAGATGTGCTTTTCAGGTACTTCAGTATTTATGTTTGCTATTACCATACAGTTTTAACTGTGAAATTTTCAATGCTGCATGAAGATTACTTTAGGATTGGGCATGCCGAGAAGAGAAAACTCACTAGATGTAGTTTAGATTCACACTATACATGTTAAGAATTTCATTAAGTTAAATTTAGTTTTGATGTGATGGGCTATAAGGTTTAGACATTTGCAGTTCAGCATGTGTTTAGCTGAAATTTGAGGTGTACGTGTGTGAGAAAAAAAACAACCAACTAACCACATCAGCATTGTCTGGACAGCTAAACAGATTTTATTTAGACCCATTTAAGCAGTTAATGTCAAACTTTACCAAAGTTTTTCTAACTCAGCCACTGGTAGCAGCAGTTCAGGATCTCGTGCTATTAGGGTGAACAGCAGGTAGCACTCCGTGATGAAATAGAAAGTTGAAGAGAGTGAAAGAAACTGAAGCTGTTTTCCAACAATTATTTTATTCCTTTAAAATTGCAGTACTATATTTGTAAGCCACAACTCGCGTTTGGGAGCCCACGCTAGATCTCACTGAAGTCCATAGTGGGTGTAGGGCTTTGAAAGGAGGGTGCTGACCCGTCTGCTGCACACATGTCCATCTGGAACATCTCCCCTCCTCTGGGTTTGGGTAAGCACAGGACCTGGTTATAAAGGGATTCCTTTCCAAATACAAATTAACAGTAGGTAGAAGTGGTTCATATTCTTTGCATGGAGACAGGGAAACACGAAACCTGGGAAAAATGTACCACTCTTTTTGAAGTATATGAAATGTGATTGCCTTTCCTATGGGACAATGGTTGCATAAGCCTCCAGGTGCCAAAGGAAGTGCTATGCCAAGCAAAGTGACATTCATACATATTATGCTTTATTTCAGCATGTTTTGTATGTAGCACTTAAAATGAATGTGTCCGTTTGAATAACGTACTTTCCATCTGGCCTTTATGCATTCCAAGATGCATCTGAACTGCCAGAAGAGAACATGGTATTTTGGATATTAAAACATTCAGCTCTTATGGTGACATTTAGTAGTAAAATGTTTAAAACTATTCTATTACTGGTGAACAGCAAAAGATAAAAACTGAATGGTGGCTGCAACGTGAGAGCAAGAGTAATATTCACCTAAAAGACATTTCCCTCTATAATAGAAATATACTGTTTGTGTCAACGTCTTTTCCAGAAGTTCTATCTTTCATCTCCTGGAATGAGTATTTTTTTCCATAAACATTTGCTAAATTGTACAAAGATATTGCAGTGTTTTTATACTAAGCAGTTTTGGATGGTATAAAATAACAGTAAAGAGGAAAACATTGCTGCAAATGGTCAATCTTGCTGTCAAATGTATGTATGTTTATGTTTATAATTTAAAATCTGGAGGTGAAAATGGAGAAGTCCATTATTGTTTTCTTTGAAAGACCTTTTTGGGAAATATCTCCAGACTTCTTTTTTCCATCAAAATGAGATCATGCACTTTTCATAAGTTTCTTTACGATAACTTCGGGGGTGCTCAGGAATACCAGATGCTGTGTTGCTCCCTCCATTTTCCATAGCCTAATCAGCAAATGCCTTCCAGGACAGAGTTATTGCTTAACATCTCAAAAGTGAGTAAACTCCCTGTGTTTACTCCCTGCCACGTGAGGTCCTGGGCATGTGCCACTGAAGCAAGGCTCAGAGGTGTGAAAGCATCACCTGCAGTTCCATTTAAAAACTGGAAAACCAGTCAGGTCAGGACAAACTTCACTGGAAGGAACATAGTCTACCTTATCTCATGCAATCACTGTGCGTTATTTATTTTCTTTCAAAGATGCATTAATCTAATTTCCTAAATGTACAGATGATGTTTGAATATGTGCAGCATATGAGAGGGAAAAAACAGAAAAGAAAGTTATCAGGTTATTGGTTTTCCTTTTGAAATGTTGTGGACTGGAGCCTTTCTTTTGCATGTAAGATACACAGATAAAGGAAATAAAGCATAGGGTTTAAACAAGTATTGGTGCAATTAAAATAAATCGTAGGCATATTTATACAGTCCAGCAGTCTGGAGCCCAGTTATGAAATAAATATCCATCATAGCAAATAGAAAATTAACAAGATTAACTTGACTGAATAAATTTGGAATACAAATGCAGACAATGGTTCTGGTTAGGTTGTACTAATGAACTTTGTTTTGTGAAATGTCAGCTGAGTGCTCATCTGCAGTCAAAAAAGCAAATAAAGTGTTAAGAATTGTTAAGAAATGAGCAGAGCACAAAATGCCAGACTTTATCATGGTCTGTATGCATGGTGAGCTGCATCTTAAACACCTTGCCTGGGTCTGATCGCCCAGCTCAGAAAAGATATAGTAGAAGTGGAAAAGATGCAGAAAAAGGTGACAGGGATAGTCAAAGTTATAGAGGAGCTCTAGTACAAAGAATAAGTGAATAGATAAGGTCTTTGGGAAAGACATGACTTGAGGGGTAGTATAGAAAACTGCAAAATCAGATGTGGCCTGGAAAGGTTGAACAGAACACTGCTCAAAGGCATCACCTCGGCTTTTTGAAGCACATGATCTATAACTTGATGAGAGACTATTCTGGACAGTGTCCCTATATCTTTCCCACATACTGCCAGACATCTGCTGTTGGTAGCTATCGGAGATAGGCCTTTCGGTCTGATAGCATAGAGGTTTTGGGGTGTAAAAATGTCAGAACAGACGAATGTCAGCTACCTGATTTATTTTTGCCTTGTTTCATCCAGCTGTTCATCCTGTAATACTTTCCCATCTTTCCTGTTATTTTGAAAATTATTTGGTTTGAACAGTGGTCTCATAATGTCAGTGCTGTGTTTTTAACTCTTGAGCTGAAGGTATGACTACTACTGTTCTAGACTTCCCCTTCTTTTAGAAAATACTGCACAAAGCCTATGAAATATCCCAGTTTTACTGACTTAACATTTTTAAGAAAATGTTTCTAAAGCAGCATGACTTTACCCTCCACAGGAATTCTGAGGAACTTTTGTGACTACTAGAAACTGGAAAGGTACTAGTCCTTAACTGTCACCTAATCCAAAATAGTTTTAAATAATTGTCTGTATTCTGTGGAACTGACTTTTTAATCATATAGTTTTAGTAATCAGACACTCCCTATTGAATGAACTTGGGGTTAGAGAAATAAAACCAAGGATGACCAGAAATTTGGCTTAAATTCTTATCTTTTGTCAGTCTTCAGGTCTAGGTCTTTCAGAAAGAAGCACAACGATGAGGCCCAGAACAGAATTTGTTAACTTCAACGCTGTTATGGAATGTGTTCCACCTTGGGGCACCCGGAGGAGCTCAGTTAAGTCCAACAGCTGCTCTTGGAGAGTGCCATATGTGCAGACCGTGGTAAATAAACTGAGCTCAGGGAAAAGACAGCATTTGTTTCCTTATCCAGTGCATACAGCATCTTTGAAAGTGCAGGCCTGTGTCCCTGTTGTAGAGTGGGGAACAGAGGCAGGACAACGAGTAATTGCGCTAAGTTGACTAACACCACACTGAGTATTTCAGAGCATTACCCTTAAAGGTTACAAAGTGCTGCATTACATGTGCCACTTGTAATACACTAGAAAAAAAATCAGAAACACTCTGAAAACAATCCTGTTTGGACTAGCTGTCCATTATTAAAGTACTAGGTTTTTATTCATTTGACATACTGAGCTGAAATGTGTAAAGCTCCGTGAGCGTTATGACACCTCTGCAGTGTGCTTTGGTGGGTGATAGGTGCTGTCCTGTGAAACTGCTAGGAGTGTACTATAGTAATGCATTGCTTTTACGGTACATATCCTTGAAAAGGGCACTCAGAGTGGAAATTACGTATTTAGTAGCATCCCTCATCACCAGAGGAATTCTTGGCTAAGTTTACTCCATAAATGCCAGCAAGCACCTTCTGCAAGAGAATATGCAGGAGAATCCAGTGCACTACAGCTCAGCTCCCCTACGTATTTTTTATTGTTCTGTAAGTGATGCTGGCTATTTTCAAAATGCTACTCTGAAATGAAGTTTTTCAAGGCCCTGCCTGTTTAGTAGACTTGTCTTTACATCAGGCCACTAATAAATGGAGATACTGCCTTTATGCAGGAAGGTGAAAAAGCTCTGCAAGCTGAGAACCTGGCCAGCTGTAGGAAAGGGCATGGGAGTGCTGAGTAGAGCCTTGAGGAACTACTTCATCTCCCCTCATCTGCGAAGTGAGTAGCTGCTGCCAGAAGTAAAAGATTTAAGAATCTGTAACACTTATTACGCCAAGGCAAGATGGGCAAAAGCAAGGTCGTACTTTTTACAGATGACAACGATGTTGGTAGTGAAGGAAGTAAATAGAAATTGCCAAGAGCATCTGAACGTATCTCAGTTTAGGTGTCTGAATATGAGCCAAACGCACTGTCCTCTAGCTATGTTCTCCCAAAAGAAGGCGGGAGGTTAGACCTGATGATGCCCAGAGGCCTCTTCCAGCCAGGACTCTTCTGTGAGTCTCTGATTCCCAAACCAGGAAGACAGAGTAGGGGGAGAGGACTTTCAACTAAATTGTAACAGTGAGACTGAGGTGATTGTCCAAAGGGATAACAATATTACAGATATAAAAGGTGGTATGATTTACTTTAGAAATTTATTTTCAGGGTGCTGCTTATTTTTTCTCTACCAGTCCTCCAAGCCTGATTTTGAATATGCACAACTAGAAAAAAATATTACATTCTGTCACAAGATAAATATTGCTTAGTAAAATATTTATTATCTTAGAGTATCTTCAGCCACTCTTACTAAACAAAGGTCACATCTCCTCAAGCTCCAGAGGTATTAAAACTTGGTACCGATGGGCTGTTTCTTTCATCTCGGTGGATTTTTATATCAAATAGGATGGTGGCAATTACCATCAGTGTGTGAGTCTGTCAACATTTTTGCCTACTTGCCATGGATGCTGCATCGAAGCCTGAAGATTTCACAAATGTTGGTCTCACCTAAGCTTTGATCACTTGCTCAGTGTTGCTGTCTCCCGTTCTTAAAGGGTACCACTGTTCTGAGGGAAGTCAGTACACTTGTGGTGGCATTGTAAGGTGCCGATTGCTGAGGTTATGACAGGCCTTAATCCAAGAATTATCCTCCTCTTTCAGCTTTGTCTGTCATGATGGATCAGCCGCATCTGACATGGGAAGGGACACCGACGCTGGAGGCACAATGGGCGCTCTTCACGCTACTGGCTGCAGTGCAGGTGTGCAGGGGAATGCGGGGGGAAGCAGGAGCCATGAGCGTGTTGACAGGCTTATTATGGAGCCAGGTGAGTGACAAGAGACAAATAAAGGATGTTTGTGTGTCGTGTCGTCAAGCCTTGAGACAGAGAATGATGTTGGTAATAAAATATTTCATGCTAAGGACCGTCCAGAGAGATTTTCAGTAATACCAGTAATTGAAGAAAACATCTTGTCTTGTGAGACAGTAAAAGGCAGGGGTAGATTTATGTTTTAAGGACCATCCTGATGGGCATACTAAATATACACAAAGCAGCCGTATGCCCATATTCATAAATATTCATACGTGCACGGGCCTGGTCTGTGAGGGGAGGCCACTCTGCAGGCAGGCTTGCCGTGGGCTTTCCAGTGCTGGGAGCCGCTGGGTACTCTTCCAACTCCAAGTATAGAATAGAGGTCAAAGACAGGGTCTTTTGTGCCAAGTAACCTAAGTCCTATAGAAGGGACATTTCAGAAATGTGCAAACTGGCAAAAATTATAGCACCCAATGTAATAATGACCTTTTCTTACGCGTTTTGTAATATATCCCCAGCACTGCTCTGAGCTCAGGGGGCTGCAGTATTGCTGGGGGCTTTACACCCCCACAAAGCCTTGCTTGCTGCAAGGAATCCCTGCGAGGTCCTCTGCAGTGCATTGTGGCTGAGACCTCACTATGGCTGTGCTCTGTGCGCAGGGCATGAGAAACCGTATGTAAAAGAGAATGAAATAGATGATACTTTTGCTTTGTGTAGTGAAAGGCCAATTAAGATATCAACTTATCAGAAGGATTTCAAAAAAAAAGGTGTAATTAATGATATCTAAGTCAGGGAATTCATTGTTTCAACAATGTGCATAATGCTATTGCTTTATGGAGGTATTCTAAGCTGTCTAATAAATAACTCAACATATTGTGAAAACCCTTCTGGCGCTATACATTTCAGATGACAAGTTCAGTTTTGTATTTAAATTATTAGATAGATATTTTAAAAGTAATTTTTCAGGTAGTAGAACAATTCGTTTTTCCTAGGATATCTGTTGTATAGAGAAATTGTGTCAATTTTACTCTTTCCCACAGAAGTTTTATATGTTTTCAAATGTAATGACTTCAGTAGAATGAATCTGGCCTTAAGCAAGGGTAAGTAAGATTGCAATCTGTCCCTGGTTTCAATAGATTAGATATTATCAAATAAATATGTCATTTTTGTAAGCAGAAAGAGCTTTTTCAAAGTTATAGAATGTTTGTCTGTTATTTTGAAATATAATTGGCTTCAAAAATCGGAATGACCTCAGATAGAAAAACCCGCAAATTTATAACTAAAATTAATTTTTACTTTGGAGGGTTATTAGGTTTGAAGTTGTAAAAGAATTTCAAAGAGGATTTCCTCCCTTACCTTCACATGTAATTCCATCACCGCTGTATCCAGCAGGACAAGGCCCACATTTAAATTGTCCATCTTGGGCTGGCTCGCACTGCACACCAGTAAAACACGGCATATTAGCGCAAATGACTTTCTGATGTGTCCTGCCACTGTTTTTTGGCAGTTCCACACGATCCATCACTGTGTTGTACTCCTTCCTGGTTGCTGCGGTCAGTACTGGAAGCCTTGCTCGGGAAGCTGACCCTGCTGGGACACTACCGCTTGTATCAAGGGAAGAACCTACTACATGGAAAGGGGAGGGGAGGCGTGTTGCCAAAGTAGATACTCTCTCCAGCTCTGTTGGAAAATCTTGAGATGATTTAGTCTTCAAGATTGCAACTCGACCAGGCCATTTCCTGGGAGAATAGCTGTACTTGGAACGAGTTTGCTGGACAGCATGTGGCCTTGCTAAGAATGAACTTGTGCTTGTGTTGTGATGAGAAGGAACTGTCCGTGCTGTACCTGGTTTGTCTTGTTTAAAATGCAGAGGGGTACGGGTTGTCATGCTGACAGTTGTGGCTCTGGGGTCTGACTCCTCATGCAGAAGGAAAGTGTGTGTATCGCTTCTTTTTTCAAGAAAAGATTGTTTCTGAGGTACTGTGGACTCCATATCAGGTGTTTTTGCTGATGATGCCTGAGCTTGGGAAGTCTTCCTTTTCATTGTAAGGGATGGAGTGTTAATGACTGTGGGGTTTCTTTCCAAAAAGTATGTAGCACTTTGTCTTGGAATTTGGGTTTGTGAAAGAAGGGAATACATGTTTTCTGCTGTCTTTAAAATGTCTTCCTGGTGAGAGCCTTTGGCATCTTCAGTATTTCTTCCAGCAAAATCCACATGGCTTTGGGAAGATCTTGAAACTAGGACAGAAGAAAGATATATATTAGCCATAGTTTTGCTGGTCTAGGGTTTATAGGAACCACAGTGCAAGCAAGCAACAGAACGTCAATTCTAGCAGTAAAACAGTGAATCTGTCATATATGCTAAGGACACACTTATGCAAACTAGCATAGAAATGACATGGTGTTACCTGCTCATGGTGTTACCTACTAGAGGTAACACCAGCACTGGATGCACAGGGAACTGCAATACCGAAACTTACAGGGTGGCAGTTCATGAACCAGAGAAAATGTGTTTATGCTGGCTTAACATTGAGCCTAAGGTGGTAAGGCTCACTGAAGTTCAGACATTATTCTTTGAGGTGCAGCACTGGGTTTACAGGGGTTAAACTGCAGCCAGGTAAAAACAGTTGCCATACTGGTTTATTAATTTTGGATTACCCGAGTCCAGGAGGTTTTGGCACCGCGCACCTTTCCTTGGCGCACCCTACAGTTCTTGACCACCTGAGCTAATATTTGTGTCTATATCACAATAGTGTGCTGGGAAACGTTTTGCTAGACAGTCCATAATGCAGCGACTTTGCATTCAAGCCTTTGCAGTCTAGGAGCAAGATGAGACATTGCCTTTTGGGGCAGATAGATACTGGAGTTGGAGAAATAAAGAACGTTAAGATGGTCCTTGGCAAGATTGTGTCCTAGAAAGGCTCTAGTGCCACCACACCTGTGCATAACTCTGTAATGCTTTTGTAGACCTTATGGCAAAGGAAAGTTCTAGGATAGCATTTAAATGAGACAAATGGAAAAGCTTTGTTAATGCTGGGTACAGCTCCCTCCAGACGTGAGGGGCAGCATGTAAGAGAGTCTGCTGGTTTGTAACTGTCACCCACTTGTTACAGAGCCAGCCACCTTTTCACTTGTGTAAGGAGGGATGATAGATGGGGAGAGGGTAGTCTGTGAAGGCCCTTGAAAGTGGAGACGAGTAGTTTGAATCAATACTTTCAGGAAGATTAATGGCCATCTGCTGACTCTAATGAATGGAAGAAGCTATTTTTAACCGGTTCTGGCATACTCACTCCATAGGAAACGAAATATATTGGATCCTGAACAAAAAAACCTCACTTGGTTCTAGGGTTAACCCCATGCGGGATGTACCTCTTTCTTTTAAACATAAATATTAATCACTTTCTTAAAACTCCCATTGATGTAGAAATTATGCCAGAGTTAGCAAGGAAAGAGCTTGAAATGCTTGAAAAAGGTCAAAATGAAAGTTAGAGCACTGACTAGATCAAAGCAAATCCTGGCACCCAAAGCTGTGTTTATTTGGCTGATAAACAGTGTCATTCGACTGGTGGCTGATGAGTTTTTATTGTCCTGAAGCACAGTGTTTTGAACTTTTACAATGGTACTGGACCAAGCTATGGACATGAGTAGGTAAATATCTGGTATTTAGTAGGTAAATACATGGATTTTGCTGTCCAGAGTAAGGCTGATGAATGATGAGGTACACAGAATGGGAGGTAAGAGATAGCGAAGCAGGGAGGTCATCAACAAAAAGAGCATGAGAGGATAGCAGAAGTCAAAAGAGGTTTAAATATGAATGAGAGAAAGATGAGAGAAATATCCCCATAGAAAATTATCAGTAATAGATGATCATTACTGCCTTTAGAAAATTTGATTCAGGGACCAGAAATCAACAGGAATGACAGTGAAGGGCTGAATGACCTCTCTGACGAATTTCCAAAATGAGCCCTGATTATCGCTTTGAGCTCCTTCTACTGTGTCATAATTAAATGGGCTTTCCTCCTAACTAAATTTTAGTAACTAGTAAGGGGATCAGACTGACTAGAGTATCCTCTCAGCTTTCATTATCTCAGAGTTTTACTTACAGTGATACTGTGCTATTTAGTTAGGATTAGAATATGATTGATTTTTTTTTCTGAAATACCTGAAAAATTCTTTCTACAGTCTTCCAGATATCTAAATAAGCTAAAACAAAGAAGTATACCAAAAAATTGCAGACTCAGTTGTCTATAGTCAGCAGCTTTCTCATATCTTGTATTACTTCAATTTATTTTGCTTGCAGTTTGATCAATATCTTCAAATGTATAACCCATTATCAATGCAGAACTGTGATTGCATGAATCTGGTTTTCTCTGTGATGCCACTGTATGATTACATATTGGACTGGATGAAAATAACAAAAAAAAATGACAAGGCAAAGTGCTCAAGGTTATATGACGGTACAAAACCACATTTTCACTACCTGTCAGTATTTCTGCCTATACTAATAGGGAAATGTGCAGCAGTGAAACTATGCAGTTTGTTTTCCACAGAGGTAGATAAGAGACTGAGCATCTCCTGCTTTGCTCCAGCTATGTGTGGCACGAGCTCCATTCCTATCAATGGAGTTACGTGACTGTAAGCAGGGCGTAATGCCAGGATGGATCAGGCCTTCAGAAGATAGATTCCTCTGTTGCCTCCTTGTTTGGAGAAGATTAGAACAATGGTGATGGAGGGAAAACTTCCCAGACAGAAGTTTAACATCCCTCATCCAAATCAACACCTGGGCACTTTCCATCTACGTGGTGCAGGATTCCCTGACATGAGAACCCCTCAGACTGCAGTTTGCCTGGTGTTTCAGATATTTTGTGCCACTTGCACTAAGCTCATAAATAAGAATTGTCATAACCAGTCTCTGGTTCACGCTTGCCATGCCATTACAATGTTGTTAAGGCACAGTAAATTCTGATTTCTTCTCTCACTTGAATTGTATTTTATAGTGAATGGCTACGTATCTGTAGTTGAAGAGGTTCACTTTCATTCTGAAGGTAATAAAATGACTATATAAGCTAGCGATAACGGCAGTTCACAAACAGAGAAGACACTCAACAGTCTTTTAAACCCAGGATGAGATAGCAACACTCTGAAACACAGAAATCTAATGTATTTTCTCTCTTCTGAGTTTCTCGTTATTTTTTTGCATTTACAAGCTTTCAGAAAAAAAGCCACATCCAGACTTGAACTAAGAGAAATCACATTCCCTTCTGGCCCAACCATCTCTGTTCCCAGAGAAGCAGCACACGTTCAGTGCTGTGCCTGGGACAGGGAGGAGGACCAGGTTGGTTATCATGTTCCTCTGTGCTGTTCACCCAAGTCTTTCCTGGTCTTACACTTACGCACCTCCACAACTTTCTTCCAAAGCCGTGTGCCTTGTGGACAGCCAGATCCTACCCTACAGCTAGCAACTGACATTTCAAAGACTTGCTTGAACCTGTAGACACGAGTATTTATTACCTTTTCATTGCTATGCTTCTCTTTTCAACTATTAGGTAGAAACTTAAATTTTGTTTTCTAAATAAATGCAAGTTTTTAATGACATGACAGAGACACTAAAACCATTGCCATATAATCTCAAGTGCTGCTTTTTCCTTTAATCTAATCTAATACCCCAAACCAGTTTACTCTCCAGGTGGAGGCTGGCTCTTTCTCCTTGGCAAGATCATCTAGCTGTGGTCTCCTTTGCCTGTCAGCTGAGAGGATTGTGGGCACCTTTCATTCTGATCAGGTTACAACTATTTCAGAATTCTGTAATAGCTTAAGGATTCATTATTAACACAATTCAATAAATGTACAATTTGTGTAGTTTTAGAGCTATTAACATTTAGTAGTACATGCTGTCTCACACATTTCTGATTCAGAAAAATGTCGACAGAGAAATGCTCTTCTGACATATTACACTACGTGGGTCATCATTTAAAGTTTGAAACATCTACCAGCACATAAATCTTATTTAAAATGTCAGGAGAGAATAGAAAAATTACACTGGTCTAAGGAGTCTTGTTACCAGGGTATTAAGGATCATCCCATTTCTTGTGCTACTTTTTCACATTAATATATTTTTCGCTATTTACTTGGTGAGAGAAGGGAAACAGAGCAGCTTTCAATAGAAAGCTCTAGGGAAATTCTGTTTTTCCATCAATTCTTAATCTGCTCTTTTATTTGATTAAGTTCTGGCATAACTTTCTTTTCTAGTCAGAGCGTGTTTAATTCCTAAATCTTCTGTTTAGCCATTCAAGCATACCGTAATGTCTTCCCTCTCCCAAATATTCAGAAATACGGCTTTGATTCTCCCTTCTTTCTGCTTAAGCATCCAGAAGTTCCCCACATTCAGCTGCTGGTTGGACTTCCCAGTCACTGTTCTCTTACAATCACAAGCAGTAACTCCCAGAATAAATTCCTCGGGTCCTTTAAGTGAAGTATGGCTTCGATTTCCCAAGTTTTATAAAGGGTATACTTCCAGGATTATTTTTGTATAAACAAAAACATTCGAAAGTCCCATTGAGATGCGGATATTATTATAAATTTACATAGGAGCTTAAGTTTAGAGCGCATGATCCTTTACCGATTTTTAATGTTAAAAATTGAAAAATCAAACCTGTTGTAAAAGAGTTCAGGAACACACAACACACTGAATGTAGGCACAGGAAAAAATTAATCCCCACTTAAAAAAAATGTGGAAATAGAGGATATGAGTAATAACTTCTATAGGAGACGTGCCCAGATCTGGAATTTGCAAATCAAAAAATGATGTGGAGCTGCATGTGAGCCACTAGCTGTGCACAGACAGGCAGAACTAACCAGCCAGCTGCGTAGCTTGTACTGAGCTCACAGTGAAGCAGCTTGTGGACCCAGCATGTCTTACACCCAGGCAGGTCAGCACATGAGCAAAGCAGTCCCATGACTGTAACCATCTGTAAGGTGCATTCAGTCTTAGTAAAATCTGTCATCCCAAACCACCACTTCTGTCATGGGTAAATTTACTCATTGCTTTAATGATGGAATTAAAAGGTGAACATCTAGTTCACTGTCCCTGAGCTATGTTTCAGCCTGATAGAAAATGAGATTGTGTTGCTGATGTTGCTACCTGGTGAGCAATTTTCTTCCCCTTCACCTACCAAAATCCTGAGCCACAGGGGCTATTCTATGGAGTTTGCATCATTCAGCCACTCCTGATTATAACTGTTCCTCTGCTCAGACTCTTTTGTTTGTCAAATGTGGCTGCAGCTGCACATACACAATTCTGTAACACCATTCATAATTTGCAACTCAAATTTGCTTTATGTGTATGAAATACAAAATCATTCTGCTCTAACACAATGTTTTTTTGTGGAGGAGAAAACCTGGCATCTCCAGCCAGCTCACCCACTAAACTTTGTTTATGAGTTTTCTCCCTGTATCCTCCCTGTATTCAGATTAAATGATTCCCACAAATGGAATGGGGTCTAGGCTCTGCCACCAAGGAGGTCCTTTTCCAGTGCTAGGGTGTTGAAATTGTATGTGAGTACACGAGAAGGTACTACCTCAAGAAGAGATAGTGTGTTTGGTAATGTCACATTAAAGGGCTTTTTGCTTACTGTGTTTGCATCACAGTATAAAACTGTTCGTTTGCCTCTAGGTTTTCAGAATAATATAACTGACATCTCAATTCATTTACTGATGTGTTCAATGAAAACTGGGGTTCTGAGATGCTCGGTCAGGAAACAAACAGTTCAGGAACATAGAAATTATATTGCTGAGTACATGTCAAAGAACATTTTCCATCTTACCTATAGATAGGTCAAGGAATACATAAAGATAATCCTTTTCATACTCAACAAATACCAAAGCAATGTCTTAGAAAGATTTTGCTTAGATATAGCCCTTTCCTTACATGAAATATTTTTCTATTCATAGAACTTTTCTGATAGAAAGCATTATTATTTAGGGATTAAGAGAAACAAAAAACTTAGAGTTGGGGCACTAACACACACCTAGTTTATATTCATTTAAGCCAGATTTCTCCATAGACTTTAAATGACTGGCTCCTTTTTAGGTGTCCTGAATAGATAATAGCAACATCAGGCTATAAGCTAGATTTCTAGAATGCTACTCAAGCCTGAAAGTAACAAACCAGTTTTAAATATGAAACTTATCCTAATACACACACATGTAATATATGTGTATCTGCATTCCAAGGAGCTATCCATCAGCTTTTGATTAGTATGATTCTTGGGACAAGACATCATCTGCAGGCAAAGTGCAAGAACAGTGCAAGAAGGTGATGAACAAAGCAAAAGCTTTACAAAAAAATGAGCCTTTGAGGAAAATAACACAGTTTGTGCACTTTGTTTGCAGACTCTTTTTGCAGGGTGTTTTGGGTTTTGGTGGTGGGTGGTTTTTTTTCTTTCCACTTATGTGTTCTGTAAGTTTTGAAAAAAAAATTCAGCGTCAGGGTCACCAGAGACAGTGTTTTTAAAAATGGTGTAAGAATTATTGATTGCAAAGATATGAGCGTGCTCCCCAAACAGTTTTTCCCCCCCTCTATCAATACTTTTCTTTATCAGTATCTTTTTTGGATTGTATATGGAGATTTAGAAAGCAGCTATATTTTTACAAACAGACAATGTTTTCTCAAACACCTCTTCTACCTTCCAGTTTATTTCAAGATTTAATTGAAAAGTTCTCTCCTAGGGATTGCAAACACTCAGCACGCTTGATGAGCTCTCACCCTTGCACAGGAGCCTTGCTCCTCTTGCTCCTTTGTTACTAGATCTCTTTCTGTGCTCTGTACATTCCTCGGGTCTAACCCATTCTGTAGTTTTTAGAAGTGCTCTTCCTGTGCTTGCCTCTGAATAGCCAGCCAGCAAAACAGGAAGCAAAGAATTATGGTTGTATTTCAAAACGCCACGGATCACCCGCTTCATCCCCTCATAACTGTTTTATTGTCCCCTCTATCATTGTCCCTTGCCCATCTTTAAGGTCTGAAATTTACCTCTCTTCTTTGTGTTCTAACTTCTCCAATTATTTGAGTCTGCAATTGTATTATTTCAGCAGCTACAAAGACAGTATAAAGATAGACTTCATACAAATAAATTATATTTTCTATTCAGGAATTGGCAGTGTATTTTACTTCTCAGCACTGCGAGAGATGGAAAAAATAATAGGAACTGTTCTTATCTGATGATGCCTCATGGGCCTTCAGACTCTCTTGTGGCTTGAACAGGTTGATAGATATATACAAAATAGGCTAAATCAAGACAGATTGTCTCTGAAGCATCCCTGTCTAATTCTCTGAAATATCTATGTAAAATCCTTTAGACTGTAATAACAGATTATAAAGAAAGTTCATAACAGTTCTTCAAAAGAAAATCCACAATATTTCTTCAAAGAAAAAATAGCTTAAATTTGAATATTTTACTGAAATTCTCCTTTTATTCGATTCAAGAAGTAAATGGTCTAAAACTATAATTATGTTGTTTTGAGCTGTAAACACACAAAAATGAGTTACTTTACATATGAAAGCCAAGAAACAATCTGAACTATGCCTTGCTGGAGACCAGTAATGAATCTATTTTAGTACCACATAAGTACATATAAATACCCTCAGTGAAATCATGCTTTTATGGAACTCCTCACAATTTCAACTGATTAGGTTGACCACTTTCTATAGTTTATTTTTAATACAGAAAACAAAAAGCAAGGAATTTCAGTAATAAGTTTTAAGATGGTATGTCAAAAAGTTCTTAGTCAGTTCGGTCAATGTGTATCTAGTTGAACCAAATGGGGTTTTTGCTATGGCCAGCAGGTTAGCAATGATAAACAGTATGTCCATTTAGCTGTGCATAAAGACTATGAACAACGTGCATTGAATTCAGGTTCCAGTTTAGAAGAGGGGTCGGCATCCCTAAATCCAAGCTAAGCAGCATTAATGCAGAATTCGAAGCTTGCCTTCCATCTGAATGGCATATGCCATAAAAGCAACAGTTCCTGAAGTATGGTTATTTAGCTATAGCTCACTGCTAACATAGGTGTCACCAGCTCTTGACAAAACTTACTTCTGCCCTTTGAATTCTGTGGTGGCATGTTGGTGACAGTCATATCATGAGCCTTGCCTTTATAACATTCGTAGTTTTCTCTTTGAAAGAGTATTAGGATGAGCAAGCAGAGACATTTGGTACTTCAGCTAGCAACCATCTGTTTAATCTCTCCCTCTCTAGGCTCTTAGGATGTATTATGGAGATCATTGTTTTTAATGGAGCAAGAATTTCGAAGCTAGACGAGGTCACTTAGAGGTTCAACATTGTGACATAAATAGCTATGAAGAAGATAATGGGTGCCCTTTTTTATTTGCATTGAAATAAATATAAAGGGGAAGTTATGGACTGACCAGAGGCATTTGTGGGAGAAGGAGGAAAGAAGGCTTAAGGATTACTTTTCCTGTAAGGTATCACATTAGCTTAAGAGGAATTTAAAATTTCATAAACCAATAGCTTGATTCAAATCTGAGGTTTTAAAGACAATATTCTATAAGTACTGTAAGCGTGTTAGGATGGACAAAATCCTAGTGAGAACTGTTAATTTTTTAGTAATACAAAAGATTTATCAGTTGTTCCACCACTTACAGACCAGAGAGCTCTGGTGATGCTCTCCAGTGTGCAGTTCTAACCCCATGTCCTATAGAAATGAAAAGAAAAGAAAACAAGTGTCTTTTGTATTTTTATTGTAATAGATGAGATAAATTCTCTCTAAGGAATCATAGGCTGGACCAGATGATCTTACAAGGTCCCTTCCAACCTGGACTATTCTATAACTCTATGAAATCCTTAATGTAACAAGTTATCAGCATGAGAGATCATTTTCTCCTGCATCCCAGAGGATCAGTTGTCCTGTGTTAGCTATAGGCTGTTGCTGTGCCCCTTCAGAACTGAACTAGTGCTATACATGTGATGTGTAATTTTGGGGGTGAAAGTCACATGGTTTGGCAGTGAATATCACCAGATTCTGCAAGCAAATCTGGGGAACGGAGCGCCACTGCATCTGCAGGTACCTGTTCATCAACAACAGGAAGATGTTAAGGAACTAGTCCTAAATTTGCCACGAGCAATTCCGGAGAATTTCCCAGCTATTTTACCCCCCTCTACTGTAGTGTGCTTTGCACTGCTTATGAATCCTTTTTCCTCAGCTGCTGCTTTGCTTTTGCAGTAAGTTGCAAAACTCTTGTGTTGCTTTAATGGGGCCAGGATATTGGTCCAGTATGAGTTGCTTACACTTTTAAGGGGCTTCTAAGTACCTGTAACAAAACAGCAATCTTACCAAATTTGTGGAAACAGGGTTGGCTCTCTTTAAAAGCTGTGTGCTATTATAGCTAGATGATTAAATGAGCTTGGAAATTTTAAAAGGAGATAAACTTGCTCTTTGTTCTGTCAGTGTAGAAAACTACAGAGCCTGTATCTTCCATAGATTATTTGTTGGAGATGAGTTGTTATTATCACTTAAAAGTCACGATGGCACAGTGATTGCTTAAGCAAAAGGTGGCACATTCTTGGTAGGAGAGAAATGTAATCTGTACTTGATGTCCTGATTGAATGTAAATATTATTCATGGCATATAGCTGAGTCCTCTTCCCTAGTGGTTTTATGGCTTGGGGTTCATTGGTCTTCTATTGCTGAGCTACATCATTTCCTAAATATATCATCTGTATTGGAAGCACTTAACAAATTCTGGATTGACAGACTATATGGATCAGTGAAGCTGGAAACCGTTTATCTTTTAAATTATCTAAACATATTCTTCCCACCGTGCCTGCTTTAGTTGTTATGTTTGGGTCATAGCATATACCGTACAGGCTTCTGTTGATATTTTTCTGAAAATACTTAATATTTTATTAGGTATCCCTAAGGAGGAGAAAGCCATCAGAAAGACTGTCAGGTTCCCTTTCTACCTTGACAAGTACGGGCGTGGATTTTCAGTGGCAATTACATACCCAGAGGGCAGGAAAGGGTCACAGCTTATGTCCAAAATGCTAGGCTGATCCTGGCCTCTGCAAACATTACTGGTATACCTTTGCAAAACTGTGTCTTTCATGAGTCCAAATTTATGTGGAATGTCTTTGTGTGGCATTTCTAACCCCACTTCAGTTACTGTTCCATCACTTGCCCCTTGAAGGAGATATTGCTACATCATAACTGGTCAGTCTGAAGAAAAATGTACATTTTGTCCTGAAATACACAAACTAGAAACACTGAAACATAGTTTACAAAAGGGATCAGCAACTTCCACCATAAATTCCAAAAAAGAATTGTGGACAGAGTTTCAATGGCCTGAGTAAGAGCTAGATGCTGGAAGCCACAGCATGGAGACACTGCTTCCTGGTTTTGGAGCCCACAGGACTGGCAGAGAGCTATTACCACACAGAGGCAGAATGGACTGTTATTTACTATTGACGTGGTATTTCTGTTATGCCTTCTTTGCAAGGATCTCAGACAACTTCACAGCCAATGACTGCAGCATCAAAATATTCCTGCCTTCAAGTAAGCTTTGTAACTCATTGCACAAACCATGTCAAGACTGGTTAGTTACTTCTTGCTAAGCACCCTCTGAATGCTGAAAAGTGTGTGCATTTCGTCTACACCTGTTGATACATACAGATTCAAAAGTTCTGTGTGTGATGTGCCTGCCTTAACAGGCTTTAAGATGTGTCTTCCAGGAACAATGCTTGGCGCTCTCCATTAGGGTAGTGCTATTCATTTAATGGAATCGCTTGTGATTTACACTGGTATAAGTGAGACTGGAAGCTGGGCCTTGATCTTTTTAATGCAAATTAATCAATTCTGTTAGATAAGAGATGAAAGGAGTCCATTATGTTCTTCAGTCATCTCTTGAAGCAAAATCATTTGATTGGTTCCAGGCAGTAAGAGGTCCCTACTCCTGCAGTTAGCTCCAGAGATGAAACCTTGCGTTGGTGACCAAAGCTCTTACCAGAGTTATTTATTTTTCATGGACAGTAATCAATGATGAGTGCTAATAATGGCAGCAGTCATTTCAAAGTTAAAAGTTAAGAATGTAAAACTTAAAGGCTAATATGCCTCTGGTGTTAGACTGAGCACTATGTGTTTAAACGCAGGCATTCTTTTAATTCAAAACATTTTACCCTCCTTTTAAATCCTTATCTTGATGTTGATCTGACAGTGGTGCAAATAAGAAGGTCACAGAGGTCTCTCTGATGTAAAATCAAAGTGAATTCAGAAGCATGATGCGGATAGTGGAATAGTGTAAAACACGGAGTATGTAAACACAAGAAATAGCTGGCGCATACAGAAGTATATCAAGTGCCAAATGTCTACAATACTGCAAATTAACTGCTATGGCAGGAGAGCTAGCAGTGGTGTTCAGAATGGAAAAGCAGAACTCGATTACAGAGATCATAAAATAATCCTTTCCCTTGATCTTTGGCTCCCTAAACCAGGAGAAGCAGAAAGAGCTGGCTCTGAACAAACAATCTTTTATCAGTGATGGATGTGGTACTGCTTTGTCCAGTAAAATTGCTGATTTACTAATAGGAAAATAATAAATCTTTTGTGATGACACCGACCTCTCTAACCTGCTAAAGGAAGTGCA
Organism: Falco naumanni; assembly: GCF_017639655.2. NCBI lineage: Eukaryota > Metazoa > Chordata > Aves > Falconiformes > Falconidae > Falco > Falco naumanni. The sequence goes on along the minus strand of NC_054061.1, from coordinate 28,288,926 downwards.
AACAGATGGGTATCTCTGTGACTGTGAGTGATGAAACCAGACTAGAGAAATATCAGTAGAGTCTGACGAGAACTAATATTGCAACCTGCAGTAACATCACCAGCATCCCCCATTAGGATATATTAATTTTCCCTGTGCCAAGAATATGACCACTGATACTGCATGGTTTGATTTAACAGACCTGCCTCTTCTAACAACAACGTAACAGATATTTCATACTAATGTGAAATGTACCCAGGGAAGCCTGGACAGATTTAACTTCCTTAGACTTTCCTCTTTATTGCAATACCAGCAAAATTAAGGGACTTGTGATCCTAATGGTAATTTTTGTAAAAAATGCAGGATACCTGCTTTTTGGATTTTGAAGGGAGAGAAATATGGTTTTGTTTCTGATATAAGAAGGTATTTTAAAAAATAATAATTTTCCTTTAGATATGAGACTCCGTATCGGCTTTGATACTGGTGATGTTTTTCCTTAAGACTAATCTAATATACTTCAAGAACAATTGCAACCAAGTCTGGTTGATCTAAACCGGTACAAACTACTGGTACAAGCCAGGCAAAACAAATAAGTGAAAACAGAATGAGGCCCTGCGTTGTTGGCAGAGCAGGTAAATATAGCTCAGAAACTTATTTGTGGAGTTGCATAGTTTGCAGTAAGTCAAGTACATCAAAAGATTAATACCTATCACATATCAATGCTGAGGAAATGGTACTTTGTTGATTATAAATCAAAATTGAAGGACTTTTGGGTGCAGCTCATCAAACAGTGACTTAGGAAACAATTTTCTTCTGGCATATTTTTTCTCCTCGGTAGTCTACAAAGGCAGTTGGGTAGTTTTTGCAGTTTTGGTATGAAAAAAATGCTTATCCTTTAATCCTTAAATCACAACAATTGAGTATAACTTCATGTCAAAAGCAGCCCATAAAAGTACAAAATAGGGATTAGCAAGAGTATTTTTAGATTAAATTTACTGGAGTTGGAAAGAAGTGGCACATAATCTCAGTACCTTCACAAGCACTGTAGCAAGCTGAAGAGGATTTGCTCTGTTTCATTTGAAGACCGATAGCATAAGTTACATGGGAGAGAAGCTATTATTCTAACAGGGAGGATTTCACAATAATCATAATCCATAACTACATAAATTTAATTGAAAGTTCATTCTTTTTTGTCTGATATCTTTTAATCATGAACACCATACAATACTTTTGCTTCCACTAGCAAAGCACAGGGGAAAGAAATTTAAACCGATCATTTTTGGTCATAAATTAGGACACTCCTAGAGCTACAGCAATTGCTTTCATTTCTAAATATTAAAACAAATGACTGTTCTCATTTAACCTTGAGGCACAGCATCCTCATCGTTTATATTGTGACATAATTCACATGAGTGAATATAAGGTTCTGATGGAACAAAAAATAATCCCTCTTCATTCCCTCCCCAAAGTGCTCAAGTTGGCAGGATAGCCACCTTTGCAGCGTGAAGTCCTGGACTCAGTCTGCATATTGAGGAGGAAAAAGAAAAACAACCTCCCAGCTTCTGATAAACAGCTTGCTTTAACAGCAACGTGTATTCGTTTCAGATCCTGATACTTGGAATATTTCTTAAGTCTTGCCTGGAATGGTGTATGACAGATATGTCGATGTCTATGCTTCCCTTTTTAGAACTTGCACAAATATATTTGTTATCTGCTGTACCAATACCTACAGCTGCAGATTATCTGTTCTACTCAACAGCATTTGAATGACCTTTGGGGTGCACAATGCATATCCCATTATCCCATTAACGACAAAGTGCAGCTCTGGGCTGAAATGTTAGTTTATTTATATGTACAATGATTATTGTTTTTCTCAACCACTTTTACAGCTTCACCAAGTTATAGAAGAGTCAATAGGAGACTTAATGACTCTGACAGACTAAATAATACTTTGTACACACTCATTGCTAGAGAAAGAAAAATGTTGGGTTTATTTTTGTGACCTTTAGATTCAGAGAACTGGCTAAAATCAATTTATAGTTCAAAGAGGTTGGATGATACCTACACTAAGCAGTAAAATTGCTTCCACTTTGATAGTGTGCATTAAAATATAACACCAAGGTAACAGTCCTTGATTTGGATACAGAAGGGGGGGGGTGGGTGAGGGTGGGTTTGTCAACTGTAGGAGGCTGGGGAACAATTTGACAGGTTTCAAGCCAGTCTGTCTGGAATACTTAAGACAAAGGTTTAGAAAAAACCCCAAGGAATCGGACCTAGTAACTACTGTTATTAAGGAATAAACATGAGTTCTCTTGGCTAATCACTCTGTGCAATAAAAAGTGGACAACCACCTTGACTGTCCCTGGAGAACCATGCATTGAGTTATGAGAATTTCATTGAGAGAGCAAGCAGGACTGGATGAGTGATGAGTGGTTGCTATGCTATTGCCACTTTCTGCCTGAGGTCAGGACCCAGCTTTGCTCTTATCACAGCAGAAGACCTCTTCTAATGATCAGTCCTCCGAGATTAATTGGGCCAGATGAGTTTCAGAGCTCCCTAAGGAAGTTTATTGCTCAGGCTATGAATGATACTATTGAAATGCTTTAATTATCTGCTGCCTTTAGTAGTTGGCATAGTTGTTCTTGCATGACACTTTGTTTATCATCATCTTCACAGGTCACCTTGGAGAACAGATGCCTTGCAGCAAAAGAATCAGGAAGGAAGGAAAGCAGAGTGATACTGGCATGTGTCATGTTCTGATCTTACTGAGGAGGAAACACGTTTTGAAATCCTATGCCAGTGCTGCCGCAGAAATACAGATGTGGTGATTCATACCATCTAGTAAGTCCTGTCGTGAAGAGTTCTCCCTAGTGGCAAATGAGGTTAATCTATTGAATTTCGACTCACAGAGCCAGGTATTCCTGAAACAAGACCTGCTAGCTGCTTACCAGGTAAGAGTGACAGAAAAAAAGCCCTCAGTGTTCAATTATAAAGTACATTGTATTGTAATGGCATACTAGTTCATATTTTCTTACATTCTTTGTATGCCAAATCTTTTTAAAATTCTAAAAATTACAAATTACCTGGTCTGGGGACTTTGGTACAGGTTCGACCATTTCCAAAAAACCCAGCTGGACATCGGCCGCAGACATAGCCGATGTACGGGGGTTTCCGATCAAAACACAACACCCCGGGAAAACACGGCCGGTTGGCACAGGTGGGGACATGTGACAGTGGTGCTGTGTGGCCTGAAAAAGAGGGGAGTTCAAGCATGTTTATTTTTAATTTCTCATTTCAGATGCATATATAAGATTAAGTAGTGGCTGCCTGAGCCCAGCTAAAGCTTTGTAACTGCTTTTATTCTTCTGAAGTCTAATTAATGCAGAATGTTCCCAAACCTTGAGCCAAACATGAGAATGTCCTGTAGGCACAGTGTAACAGAACAGCTGTTTCTCATTAAAGCAAGATTTATTAGTCCTCTAATTACATGTTTTCAAGTTTATTACTCAAAGTTGTTTGGCATTTATCATGGATAATATAGAAACTGTAATTTTCAGCATAAGTGAAAGATTAACTGAGTGAGAAACTGTATTAATTGATATCCTTTTGGTATTTTATAATTCGAAGGTAATCATCAAACTTCACAGCACATACATACCTTACCTTTAAAAATACACTGTCAAATACATATGTTTCTGATCTAGAAATCACCCTTAATGTGTCATACCTTGTATGACAGGAGACTACTTCAATTATCTTAGAACTATGTGCAAAATTTAACACGCCGGTAGTATATAACGGTTTATAACTTATGATGTCACTGAATAGCATGTGTATATGAACTGCCTGTGAAGTGTTTAACAGTGTCAAGACAGAACTGATGATGAATAAAACCATAATGATGGTTGTAGATCTTTTTTAATCGCCTCCAGTGAGGTCTCCATCATGATTCTCAAGTGTTTTCAGCATTATTCTTGCACCTTACCTACAGCATTATGATGGATACCTGTAAGAGGCAAGTTCTGGTTAGGTGTTGCCTGGCCTGGTACAGATATAAAAAAGGGTGAGAAAAAATAATATTTTCTTTTACATATTTTCTTTTACGTATGTCTTTACACAACAGATGTGTTCAGTCGCAATTTCTCTGCTCCCGGCTTTCACTAGAAAATCATTTAAATGTGCAACACTCATTAGAACAGGACCAACAAATCCATCAGGCATGTGCACACCCATGTTAGAGTGCTGTAGTGCTCCCCTCCAGGAAAAGCAACTGCCACGGTCAAGTTCACACTTCAGGAGTTGGTTTTCGCTTATGCTCAAAACTCAGTCTTAATTCAGTGACTGTCCATCAAATACTGAAATAAAATGTCAGCATCACCTGGCTATGGTAAACTGGCATAAGCTGTCATTCCTACTTTGCTTTCCATTGATCACTAAGATCTGGAGTGATTTTGTTCTACCTCATAAGCGATGCAATTTCTAGTTAAGCCTGACCACTCTGTTATTGCTGTAATGTCTCCCTTCCATGTAAAATTGTTTAGCAGCAATCCACAGTCTGATGTAATTAAGGGGGGGTTAGGTTTATCTTTCTAACATGTATTATTATAAATGGATAGTTCATGTTTATTGTTAAGACAGTATAATGTTCGATTTCTGAATATGTAAACTGCAGCAAATGAAAAAAGATTTCATATCCTTGTATACCTACCATGTCTATCACTTATGGTAAAATTCTTAATTACGGCAGAATCTTTTGCCTCTAAGGTTTGCAGTGGCTGCTTAACCTTGGTCATGTTCAAATCTTGTTTAAATGCTTTTGTAATGTCAGCAGCAAGCACGGCTGTGAAAAGAAAGCATGGAGACAAGGAAACAAGGTGTTAGAGCTTAGCTGTGGTTGATGATAAAAAGCAACAGTAACAGCAGATCACATAACCTGACTGAAGTTTATTCTGGAAGACAACCATCAAGCAAACAGAGGCAGATCAGGTGAGTCAGTTGCTGACACACAGTAAAGCTTCAACACAAATATAGAAAAAATTGTTATGCCCAAACTCACTGAACTTTGCTAATCTGGGAGACATATTTAATATGCACAGTGATCTTTTATTGAGCTAAGGGAACTAAGAAGGCCTCAGGTTCCCATGTATGAGACAGCATTGTTACTTGGATGAGGATGCTATGCTACACACTGGGACCTGTGCTCTGTCTGATTCCTGCCTCTTCTTGAAAGCTTCTGTCTGAAACTATGTTGTGCATATTTGTTGGCTTTGGTTAGTTCAGCTGCAAACTTTGTACGTGTCAAAATATCTGTACAAAGTATACATAGATGTAAAAAGGAAAACTGATTGGTGGAGACTCTAAAAATAGTGATTTCTTCATAATTTTAAGATAATTTCTTGAATGAATTAGGGGTTGTAAAGTCTACGTGGATAATGTTCAAGTTAAACAACTGTTGCCTTGGATATTCTCTACTCTTAATAAAGCCTGAGACTATGACTCTTTTTATATATTAAACAATGCAATGAGCTATAGCCCACTCTACAAGCTATAAAGTTAGTTTTCTCCTCCTTCCTCCCAGAAGCTTTTATACTTGCTTAAGCAAGGGAAGTATGAGTAGGTACATTAAGTTTGTATATCAGAACCACAAAGAATGGTTTCTGTCCTATTTTGGGTGGACAAGGAAGCCCTCAGGTTTATTCCTTCTAGTAAATGTCCATTTTTGAAATAGAGAAATCTTTCTGTAATTAAAAAAATGCAAAGGAAGAAAATACTTTTCTGATATATTTTTAAAGAGGTTATTATTTTATATAGCCTTCTTTCATTGGTTAAATCAGCTATGAAAATATGCATTAGTGAAACAGATGCAAAATCGCTTTGAAATGACCAATGTGGCCAAATAATACAGAAAAGAAAACATTCTGTTCAGACATTTGGCAATATGATTGAAGGGATATTTGGTAAATCTGGCAAAGGCAGTCCTGCCGGTGCCAGGATCCTGCAGCTACAGCTGAGTCTTTTTGCATCAGGTAATTTTTTTTTTCCTTTTGGTAGTCCATATGAGGAAAAGTTAATATACGCACAGTTAATATCTGTATTTTTGCTTTTCAAATTTCTTTGGAAACACCAACAGACAAACAAGCAAACAAATGCAAAACACTTCAAGTGTTGATTTCTCTCCTTCTGGCCAATGGAATGTTGGTTTTGGAAGAAAATTATGTATATATGACTGAAACAGATTGTGAGCAGATCGCATCCCATGCGCTGGGAAGGTCTCAACAGAATACAGTCACTGTAGCCTCCCTACTAAAGAGTCTGTTGCCCCAAAACCAAACACTGAGCAGGTGTAAAATCATTCTTGGTCATTTCCTTCAGTAGCTGGGATGTGTGGCTGACTTTACACCAAGTACAAGCTCAGCAGCTGTGGACTGTGTTCTCTAATGAAAGCACACCTTGGAAACGGAGGTGAAAGGACGTGAAGGATTTGCACATGGACTTTCTTCCTTTTACTCAACATCCTCCTTGCACAGCATTCATCCAAAACAACAGTCATCCTGGGGGTGCTCCCCAAGTATGTGTTAGTGAGCGGTATATTTAGGAGTGCAACAGTGGAGATTATGGAGAACATCCTTGGCAAATTATCTAGCTGGCATCTGAAAAACACTTTTTTGTGTGCAACAGTGTTCATTCTAAACCAAAATGAAACTAAACTGCAGTGAAAAATAGCAGAGACCAATTTGCAATTATCCATATTAATATAACACGACAACAGTCTGCTTTGTGTATTTCAAGGTCTGTACTGAGCAAGTGGCAAAGCACTCAATTAAGGATAATATTAGTAGAATGGAACCCATTTTTCTCCCCATCATCAAAATAAATCATGCAAAACACTTACATTTGCAAGTTTTACCATTTCCCTCCATCCCACTGGGGCAAATTCCACATGCATATGATCCAAAGGTATTCATACAAGACACTCCAGGAAAACAAAGACTGTCTTCACATTCATTCCTGTCTTCCTGACAAGTAAGCCCTGTGGCAAAACAAAGGGGAGGTTAATAATCAGGAAAGATTCCTTGTTTATTCCTCAGCTCAAATGTTGAAGCAGGCTAAGGCTTACTTCTCAGCTGTAAACTCATTACAGGGTATGTCACTCATGTTAGAGCCAAATTCCCCACTGTCTCACTTAAACCTGCTTTTATCGCACTGTTTATTACTGTTGTTATTGGCACCAGAAGTGCTGAACTTGAGACTACTGCTCATAGAAAACTGTGCATGTTAAATAAATTATTTCCCCTGCATTTCACACTTCTGCTGCTGGTTTTGTTGTCTTGTTTATGGGAGATCTTAACCATATACTGAAGAAGCCAGTGAAAGTCACCATTTTGGCTTTAGGATATGGAAAGCCATGTACTGACCTATTGTGGTTTTCATTTCTGTGTGAACCTCACATCACTAATGGCTTATTGTGAACCAGCCTGACAGAGTCTGGCTGAAAGGAAACCTTATCAAATTATCAGATTTTTTTAAAACCCATTTTTTTTCTATTTAAAATTAAAATTTGAAGAAACAGTCTGAAAACATCTCTGAGCCACAGCGCGAGTATACAGAAGGTAAGCTGCTCGAGGCTCTGAACCCAAAACAATGTGTCCTGACTCTTGCTGATTTTGGAAATAGGGTTTTCAAAAGACCTTTGAAGCAATTGATACGCAGATTCACAACTCTGGATGATTTAATAATAATTAATAATAATAGGACTTCACCAGAGTAATCACATATTATGTTGTTAAAAACTCCCTCAGGTTTCAGGTATGCATGCTGCTGTCTCTGTGCACTTTGGAAAACTTGCTTGGCTATTGCTGGTTACCAGAATCCACCGCCCTGACAGCAGGCTGGAAACTAGCCCGTACCACTTCTATTAAGGGATGCCCTTTGCTCCTTGTAGGAAAACCCAAGGAGACTGGGACATCTCCTGGAGAGTCCAGGTACCTGCTTCAAGACAAATGACGAGGTACGGAAAGGTTTGCTCTATATCAGATATCCAGCTTTATTATGAAAGAAGATCTAAAAGTAAAATAATTTTTTTTTTCTTCAAAAAAAGAAATTTGTCATAGTGGAATGAATTACAGGATGATGAAAACACAGCATTATTATTCATCTCCTACAACATAATCTCTCATCACTTCAGCATTTCAGATAGCTTCTACTACTCCTTTCAAGTTAAAATAGCATCTCCATGTTAAAATCTGAAATTGAAGTCTGTATTGATTGAGCTGCCTAAAAAAGCTAGTGACATCATCTTCTCATGTGTGCTTTGTCTTGTGGGAAAAAAAGAACAGCAGCACGAAAGCCATATGCCTTTTCTGGTGCCATCTTAAGCTAAATTGTTCTGGTTTCGCATGCTTCTTCCTTCTTTCATTTAAGCTGGACATCACATAGCATTGCGGGGCTTAACATACTTTTCTTCCTCCCTTGTTACATTTTGGATTACTATTTCTTTTATATAATTCAATTAGCACATTCTTAGCATCAGGCTGCTTTTCTCTCATATTGTTTTCTGATGATGCATTGGGAAATTATTAGACATCACATCACGGAAAATATTGAATGAGTTACCCTCTGATTAGATTAGTAATTACTTTCTTTCTCTAAGTATCATATAAAGACTAAACATGATACTATAGACAGTTAAAGCAGGAATGAGGTTCCCAGTTTCAGTAACAACAGACCCTCTTATCTCAGTCCCCTCTCCTCCCTTCTACATACTCTATTTTTGCTGCAAGGGGCTGGCTTTAAAATCTCAAAGAGAAGAGAATCAGAAAAAACAACATAAGTAACAAGCTAAATTTTAAAATTCAGTCATTTAATTGGTTTTTAGCGTAAAGGTGGAACTATGCAAGCACTTTTTTTCCCTCAGAGAAATTTGATTTTAAATAGTATCTGATCAATTTGGGCATAATGCTAACCTAGCTGAGTCCAAGGACAAATGTTTACGAAGTCTGAAACTTGGCTGAAGGTTGCTGAAGCGGCAGCAGCAACGGACAGAAAACTGTCTGCACCGAGAAGTGTCAGTGGTTGTGTTTGCACAACCTCCGGTGCACTGCAGCACAAGGGAGTCTCATTCTCTTGGTGCTGCTACGGTACAAATAAACGTAACAGGAACAAGCAATCTTCAGGTTGCAATGTTGAAACACCTGTTTCTGTGCCAGATCTATTTCTCCATCCCTGCATGGGAAATTGCCTGAGAAGATAAAGTCCTTTTATGCCTTGAGAGCAGCTGACCACCTGCAGATGCAGAGAAAGACTTTTTGCCTGTGCTCATGTTAAGCTGACTGCAAGGCACAGGCAGTCTCCTCCAGGGACTCTAGAGTTGTTACAAACCATGAACAAATCTTGGGGGTTTCTTCAGTTTCCTGAAAAGTAAGATGAAATTAGTTTCATATTCCTATCCACCCCACAGTTTTATATTAATCGCTGGCATTAGGGGAAAGAAAGAATGGTCTTGTGATTGAGATCAAGTTTTCAAGGAGTTGGGTTCTCAGATGGGTGATGTTCTTGCTTTCAGTGGCCAAATGAAGAAACAACAGGAATTCTTGTTATCTTGTTAACAATGTCAAAGAAAACTGAATGAGCTTTGAACACTCGATGAGATAAATGCTTATAAGTCTCTGCAGAAATGCAAAGTAGTAATAATTCTGGAGTCATCCTTCTCCCTGGTTTTCCAGTGGGTTCTCTCCCTGCCTTGCTCCTGTTCCTGCATCGTACCCTTACATTGCCTGAGATACACCGGTGCAGCTGACTGGGTACCGCTTGGCAGCACAGTGTTCCCTGTGCTGCTGCTTCTTTTGCCATGATGTTGGGAAGCTCTCAAAAGAGTTAATTTTTTCGTTTCTACTACCTGTTCACTATAATTTGTAAAGATTTGATGGTGAAGTGGTGCTGTCGTTGAGCAGTATAGTGTTGCCTTCTCATTAGATTATTGATGGTTTTCTGGGGAATTGAGGCATAAACACACCATCAAGGATGAGCTTTTATTGTTGTCACAGAACCTGCCCTGAAGTAAAATCATCTACTTCCCAGCTGGCTTTCAGCTCCACTTGCTTATAATTTTTCACCTGCTATTAAAACTTTGAGATGTATTCCTCTTTCACTCAACCATATCTTTTTTTTCTGTTGTTGTTTGTGTTTAGCATTTTGGGCTAGGGAAAAACAGAAGAACCCGTGCACTTTTATTTAAGTTGGCAAGAATTAAGGGTTCGGTATACCTGGTGTTTCCCGGCCATCAAGGTGTCCTGTGCCCTTGTCTCTATAGTCAGCTGTATGTTGCTTTTAAGTGCGCTGTTTTCAGTGGTAGATATTGAATTCTTTAGTGTTTGTGTAAGAATGAGGGACACATTTCAGAATATGCTCCACGTGAATTTATAAACAATGTGTTGTAATTATGGTAGTCTATTTTATATGGAATAATAGAGCTTGATTTCACTCCATGTGCAATAGCCCATAAAGTGAGGACAGCAGTGTGAAACTGGTGAAGATCAAACAACAGGAGCAGATCTACTGAAGTTATTAACTCATAGAATTATATTTTTTTTATTCATTCACTCCATCTCCTTACAGGCAATAAACACGTATTCTCACTGTAGATCTCCAGTGTTTACCCCAACACAGCCTAAAAGGTTCCCAAATTTCCCCGTGCTCATAGGAATGTTATTTCCAGGGGGATTCAAGACATTCTGTGTATGATTGTTTGGTTTGGGGATTTTTTATATTTTGATCAAACTTTCCTTTTCTAACTTTATTCTCCATACTTAGGCTTGTGCGTTCTTGCATTGGTAGAGTCCCAGTGGCACAGACACTTTGGACAGCAGCAGGTTTTATCTATTTGGTTGCATTACCTGGCGTCGATACTGTCACAGATCTTTTAGGCCATTTTTCTGAACTTCCACATCTGAATAATTTTTAGCATTTCTGCTGGAATTTTATAGTTAAAGAAATCTGGACTTGCAGTCCCACATGACCAAAGCAAAGGTTTCATGAACTGATGAGAAGCAGAAAGGGTACCTTGCTGCCTGCATGAGCCCTTTGTGTAAAAACTGTTCATTGCTCTTGTATAAAATTTATTTTCTTCTACATATATACACTAAACAGTAATAATTATGTGCATTTGATGTTACTTCTACATTTTTCAAACCTATAGCACGGCACAGCAGCCAACATTATGGGTCTCATGAATTCATTCATGCTTCTGTATGTGAACAGAGTAGTGTTTGGGATGGGTTCAGTGACTGAAATCTGAGCTCAGCCTAAGGTGTTTTTTTCTTAGTCTGCTTTTGAAATGGTTCTGGTCCAAGAGGTGCTCTAACACAGATTCAGTTAGCACATTTCACTTGCGGGAGGCTAATTTGACTCTGACAAGAACAGACAGTAATGCAATGTCTTTACTTTCCTATTGACTACACAGCAGCCTGGCTGAGAGGGGGTTGTTTTAACTGCACCTTTGCAAAGCAAAGCAAGTGACAGGTTTAGAAATCCTGTTCAAGTCCTGCATGTTCAGATCTGCCTCGTACCTCCTGACGAACTAAACTGGAAATAAAAAGACAACGTCTGTGCAACTCCAGGAGAAGGTGAGTTTAGGCCAATGTGAAAATCTGTTATGTTGGAAGTGAGTGGTGGTATGAGCAGCTGGGGTGTGGGTCCCAGCTTGGAGGAGGTGGTGGGCGCTCTATGAGACTCAACAGTGACTTGGCTTAGCCAAACAGCTGCCTCTGCTGTTTCCAGTCTGCAGAGCATGGGGCCGTCATCATCCCGTGCTGTCACAAGTGCTTTTTCATGTGTGTGAATCATTCACAGACATCCTGAGTGCAGTGAAGCTGACTGTAAATTGCTTGATAGGTACACACATGTTCTCTCCTCATCCGTGTTACGTATTAGGTGCTTCTCGTTCTCCTCACACTTCAGGTCTTTACTCCATTCCTGTTTGCATCATGTGTCTTGCATCCACCTCTGGCATCATTGCATTTTGTTCTCCAACTCCTCCTATTTGTGCTTTTCATTCTGCTTTACTAACAGAATCTTTTTTTGTTGATGTGATCATTCATCTTCCTTTCATCTTTTAAAACCATATTTTGGCCAGCCCTGAACAGTTTGAAAGGTTAGGTTTTGTTCTACCACCATGCCTGACAACCAGATACACTTGTGGTCTTCTAATGTTTAAATTTAGTGAAGTTTCAAGTGGGACTAAAGGACAATTTGTTTTTGCATGTTTTTCATATCTACTTCTCCTTCCTAGACATAGAAGAATCATTCATTCCCAGTTCTTATGTTGGCTTGATTTAGTCAAATTCTGTGGAGTGCAAAAGGGTGGTGGATCTTTGCCTATTCTCTCTTTCACTCAGTCCTCTCCTCACTCATCTCATGGATGGACAGATCCATAAGAAATAAGGAGGTGGAAACTGAGATCAGGGAGGAGATCAGCCCTCCCTGAGTGATGTTTCAGGACCACAGAGCCTTAGGTCATTTTTCCTTCCTTGATCATGGATAATTAGATAGCTGGGTTTGCACATTTTCTATCTGTCTAAAGCTGAGCCATGGGAGCAGAAGAGGAGGCTTATGTCTTGACAGATGCTTGTGGTCATGCTGGACTCAAAAAATCCTGTTGCACAACATATCTTCAGTTAAATCAGAGATGGAAACAGTGAGGTGTTACCTCCCAAGCCAGGGGGACATTTACAAAAGTAGCTATCCACACTGTCCACGCATGTTCCACTGCCGCAGGGGTTGGATTTGCAGTCATTAATATCTTCCTGGCAAAATTCCCCATCAAATCCATTTGGACATAAGCACAGGTATTCACCAAGGCCTGGAGGGAATTTAATATTAGTAACACATGTTCCACCATTGAGGCAGCTGCAGGGCTTCACTCCAACCTGAGGAAAGCAAAAGGGAGTCATGATAAGATTCCTCCAAATAATCACACCTGAGAGGTATATTGTTACCCTTTAGGAAGGGACAGATTTGCAGTGCAAACATGTTATCTTATTTATGGTTATTTTTTCTAACCATTCTCCTTTGTCTAGATAGATGGTCTCACATTCAGCCTACTTATTTATTTGACTGAAAGCTTGACTTTAAAGGGATATTTTTCTTCATCATTTAGGAGCGCATTCTAACTTCTTACCAGAAAAAAATAAATCCTGTTTTCTATAACAGCAGTTTTTACATAGTATCTAAGGGCAAAATTTGTTCCTTATTCTTCAAAGAAGAAATGAAAAATCTTTTCTCTTTGCCTGCCTGCTTTCCTTACAGTTTCACACAACAAACAGCTCCCAGGCAGGAACATGACTGTGGCATTCCTTTGCTGGTCTCTCTCTTCATGGAAGAGAGGTCCCTACTTGTATTTCACCTGCATACAAGAACAGCATTCCAACAGATTCAAACCTCTGTATTATCTCACCTAGTTAAACATAGGTCTGGTTTGAAATGTTTCCATTAAAACTGTATTTAGACTCTAGTTTCCCCTTTGCTTGTGGGTTCAGCAAATTGGTATTTTTTATGATAGTGGTTTGAATGAGTTAAAATAGGGATCTTCAGGAATGACAGTCTTTCCTTACAAAACTGTTCTTATGTCAGGAGTCTGCATCCCACTTTATTAGCTCGTCCTATCCCAGGATTAATGTTAGGCTATACAATAAAGACAAAGCAATGCACCAGCTCTGCCAAGAAACTTAAAGTGTGGAGTAATGACATAAGAGCAAGACATCCGCTAAAAATATCATTGAGAATGAATTATAATCTCCCTTTTATAGCTAAAACTTGGTCTTTTATGTTATATGCTTTTTTTCTGCAATCCAAATGCAGAATGTGAATTTTAAAGCAGATTAATGAACCATTAAAAGGCTCTGCAAGAGTGTTCTTTGAAATCAATAACACTCTCTCTTGTTCCTTGTATATATAGTTTCTATGGTCTCAGAGATATTTAATCCATTAATGATCATTATTGCTGTGCTGGATAATATACACTTATGAGGAAATAGCTGAAGTCTTCGTTTTCGAGACAGAAACAAATTATTAGCTATAATGACAATTGCACCAAAGCAATGGCATGATAAACAGGTTTGGTTTGTTTTTTTCTTTTAAAGTGTTCATTTCCTTACCTCAATAGAGTATCTGCTCTGTGCATTGCATTCATCTGACACAGTGAATTCAAAGGTCTGCATTTCTTCTGAATCAACTTTCCAGATAAGAAGGCCAGCAGGAGAGAGCCTGGCATCCTGTGGCCCAGACTCTAAGACGAAGAGCACAGCTGACCCTTCGGGATCCACTGCTATTAACTGGTAAACAAAATTCTCACCAATAAATGTCAGCAGCTGGCTGGAGGGGGCCTGGAACACAGGAGGCAGGTTGTCTAAACAGCAAAAATGAAACCAAGATTACAAAAGTTCCAGTTTCTCCCATGTAAAGTTTCACAGCGTGGGTCTCTCTAGGACTGCTCTCAGGGAAAGGTACAGAATGTACCCTGAGAGTGACAGAGGAAGCGATTTAGATGTTAGAGGCAGCACATGGCTTCACCCAAAAGTACACCTTTTTCATCCTCGATTTTTCATGCCATATACTGAACTTTTCTCCTATACTGAACTTTGATTACTTTTGGTGTTAGCTGAGACATGGGAGGAGATCAGACATGACTTCTGTAACATCCCACTGGTCCCCCAATTCTTAATTGTATTTCTAATACTTACAGATAGATATTTATTCTATCTACCACTCTGTCATCTATCCATTTAAATATAACTAAACTCAATTTTATAATTATGAATGACAAATGAATTGGGTGGGCAGCTCCGGGGGGAAGGGGACGACAACGACTTTTGTGTAATTCTTCTGTTGAATAGACTCTCCTGTCTATACACGTGAGTAGTAATTAAGCCTGAGCAGTTTGTCTGAATTCAGTTGCACATTTCATGAGGAATAAAGGTCTTTTCAGTGCCAGCAGAAGTACGTCAGTGATGCTGAGACTGTCTATCCCCCGTGAAGTAGTGCATATCATGTCACCATTGGCATTGCTTTTTCTAGTGGTGCTGTTTACATTCAGTATTTCCTTAATGAAGAAAAAAGCCTAAATATACAAGGCTATTTTACAATAGAAGACAAACACTACTTGAAGATACTTACAATATAAATAGGTAAGGAGGACAAGGTAGAGAAAAATATTGCATTTTTTAATTAGTAACCAAGGAAAAGTAAGATCGGATGAGTACCCTGAGGTGACAGCAGCTCTGTTGCAGGGCCAGGAATTTTGTCTCCATGTCCTAAGCCTCCTCAGTCTCAAGCCATCTTTCCTCTTTAACCAGCAGTACAAATTGACATGTATTGATATTTAAAGGAATCTTCTCACATTGTCATTTGGCTGTAGTTATGTTTAACTTAAAGTACATTTCTAATACTGAGGATTAATTTCAACCCACACTCTAAAATTATAAACCATATATGAGTTCTCATAAGGACTGCATGTGTCCTTGCATTATGCTTGTGGGAAGCCATCATTATGGTTTTTTTTGTGGTGCATATCCTTTTATCAAACTTTGCTTTCCATAACATGCCTCATATTATGCAATTATTTAAATGTGTCTCCCCACTCATTGCTGCTGTGCTATCAAGACCTTTCTAAAATGCTTGTCCAGCAGATTGTCCTGGCATAACTGTTGAAAGCTTCCATCTATTAATTTACCTTTTATTTCCCAGACACTCAAACCATGGAGCCCATAAAAGTTGTGCCCAAAGTAACCAATGAAATATTGATGCTGGGTATGCATTTACAGATAAACACAAAGGTGTTAACTGGATGGAGGGTAACCAGAAGCTGTAGACACAAAATAACATAAAATCAGATATTCTGAAAGTAGTTTGTGATGAAGGGTGTTTCATTCCACAGAGATCTCCTTGCCATCCAGTGTGTATATATATATCTCTACACTCTCGCAAATAATGCAAACTTTTAAAAAGTTTTTTGCAATTTTGAAAACAAGTCTGAAAAAACATTTCTTTTCAGTATTTTAAAATTTCATCATTAATAAAATGTGAACAGTGATCTGTTTCAGATTTCCCAAACCACTTCTAGCTTTATAAGTTCCAAAACAAACGCACTTTTCCCCTTTTAAGCCATTTTCTGAATTTTAAAATCAAACTGTCTTGGTATGAGTATTGATATGGTATGAGTCTGTCTATATAGCAATCGGGGTCAGCTCATCCCTAGAAATGTTGCTGCTGTGGCTGACACAATGGAATGATGGAAAGGGAGCAAGGTTGGGGAGTCACAGATGATTTCTCTCATTAGATTAAACTATATCCATATATATATATATATATATATATATATATATAACCATATACATAGGTTATATAGGTTATATAGCCAAACCTAAAAAGGTATGGTTTTTCCTTTCAGGTGTACAAGCTCTTTTTCAGGTCTGGCTTTCCCATAGGCATTTTAATTACTCATCCAAGTAATATTCAATGGGATTTTTAGTTGGTCAACACTTGGGATGGATCTTCCTACAACTCTTCCTGATGGAGGGGTTTAAATTCCAAAAGCCGGATCTTTTAGGACATAACTAGAGGTGTAAGTTTTTAAATAGAGAAAATTCAAGGTGGCTATCGTGGAATAGGGATTAAAAGGACTCATGAACAACTCTCTCCCTTCTTATTGTGTTCTTGCTTCCAAAATTGTTTTCAGACTACTTGTGGCTTCTTGTGTTGCTGGAAACTGTTGGGTCCTTTCTGGTCCTTCTCAAGGGCCTTTCTGTCACCTTGGAGGAGAGCGTGTCTGCTCACCGCTCTCCTCAGCAGTGTCTCCACTGGAGCTATGTGCTCCAGCCACTGTGATACAGCTCTCGCCGTTTCTGCTGCCATACCTTGCACTCTCTAGGAGCCTCTGTCCCTGAGCATCCCCAGCTGTTCCCCAAGGACAAGAGCAATCTTCCTCTCCTTCCAGAAGGGTCCTGCTGACCTAGTCACCCTAAAGGAATATAAAACTGCAAACAAACAAAGCAAACTGGTCCTGTCACTCATATACCTTTCTGTAATTTGCTTGTGTTTACAGAACCTAAAAGTGCAGAGAAACTATTTCTAGAGCCAACACATGAATCTACATAAAAGCAGTAATATAATCGTCATATTGACCAGATGCAAATATGCTCATGTAAGTGGCGAGATGTGCTGTGAGGATAATGCTGTGAGAAACATGTGTTATCCCTAAAGCATGCGGTGAGTAATGGCTGTCATTTACTTACATTACATTTCAAAAGCTCTGTTTGAAATCTGGAATTTACACTGGGGATGTAGACATGAAAAAGCTATGATTAAGTCCTCAGCATTCAGGAGGTGCTTCAAAAGGCAGCCCCCTCCATGACCCCTGCCACCACAGCTGCAGAAGGAGCCTTTAGGTTCTGCAGCAGTGGAGGTAATGAGTGGCTGATCCCTGTCACTTAGACTCCCTGCCAAGCCAAGGTGTTTTGTGTGGCATTTCATAGGATTTGGCTCAGGGAAAGCAAACAGTTCTTCCAGGTATCAAAAATATACACTAGTGGTTTAAAAACAGTGTTTTCCCCAAAATCAGTCCCTTAAAGATTGGTACCTGCAAGATGATGAGAGAGGTATTTAGGGTCCATCACCTTTAGCTGACAGAATTGGGCACTGTGTGGGGCACTGGCATATCAAATGTTCATTTTCAGTTTTTTCTAATTTGAGATTTGTCAGGTTTCAGCCGGAATAAGACACATGCCCAGATGCACAGAGCATGCAGTGGAATACTGTCTATTTCTGGTCAGTCTGCATTTCTGGTGCACCCAGTTGTTCCCAGTGCAAACTGTCCAGTCCATGCTCACTAAGCAAGATGGATTCATGTTAGTCAAATGAAGGAACAAAGTATTTCATAGACCGAGTCACAAATTTCCAGAGAAGTGTTTTTAAATCTTAGAAAAAAATGTCTTACTTTCATTAATAGACCAGGTGAACTTAGAAATGCCAGGTTCACAGAGAAGACAAGGACTGGTAGGGCTTGACTCTCCTTCGCCGTAGCAAAGTCCATCTATATTGCAAGTATTCTCCTGCCAAAAAAAGGGAGATAAAAATGGGTGGGAGTTCAAGGCAAGGAAAAAAGAAATGAGATAGATAAGAAATTAGCAGTTAATATTCTGGAATAAGCAGAAGCTCGCTTGTCTCTTGAAACAGTAAAATGGTAGCAAAAAACCGCTAGTACTTTCTCCTGACAGGGAGAAAACAAGACATGTAGGTTTTCCAGTTTCAGTTTGAGCTCCTTGCGGCTTTGAACGTTTTAGCTTAGAAAACATGTGATATTGCTTGTCATAAGTGACTGCAACAGAATATGATTTTTTTTTTTCATTTTCATGTTTATGTAGTGCATGTGATCATTATTTCCAGCTGTGACTTTTAATATGATGATGCTTAGGTAAAGCTCAAAAGTGAGCTCCATGAGACTACCAAAAACTGAGACTGGATAAAAGCTCTGTTTGAAATCTGGGAATCCTGTTCTGGTAATTTAATAATTTCTGGAGGTTCTTCATAAAAATATGAAAAAGCAATGCTATAAAAGCAGAATAAAGAAGTGCGTTAGATGTAAGCTTCCATGAGATGTAAACCAGATCTGAACCCGTCGGTGGTGCTGGGTAGGGCAGGACATCCCAGCAGCAGCTCATGTGGGGCACTATGGGCACAGCAGCCTTGGGTGCCCACCTGGTCCCCTCCTAGTTAGGGTGGCCACCAGGGCCAGGGAGGCCTTGATGCTGCCACGTGGACTGAAGACACTTGGGTTGTCTGAGAAGCTGACACAGGGACATAATTAAAAGATGTCATTAACTATCTATGCCAGGGAGAAGTCCTATGGCAGAGTCATTCCTTGTGCTTTCAGCCCGTGTTGGGGCACACTGGCAGATGGGACTTTGTCTGCCTGGCATTGCTGATTCCCGGCAAAACATGGGGTGCTGTTGGGAACCCCGGGGTGCCGCCGCAGCGGTGGGGCAGCAGGAGAGGGAGCTGCCAGGGCCAAAGGCGTTTTTCCATCTCCCTTCCCTCGAATGCACATCGCTTTTCAGAGGCTGATGTGTGCCCTGGTACTGGCCCTGCGGTTTCTGCCCACTGCTTCATTAGTTTCTCAAAGTTCGTTTCCAAAGTATATTAGTGAGTACTTTAAATAATACTGCTTTAAGATTAATGGGTAAGGTAGAGAAACAAAAAGGACTCTCATAATTGCCCTGACATGATAGCATGTGGCAGACCTTCAACATTAAAATCTGGATGTTAATTAGATTTTATTACATTGTTTTCAAAGGCTTGATGTTCTGATGAAAAAGATGAGGGGTTTTTCTGATGTGATAGCATGGTACAGAATGGGATCCATAAAAGGACACAGATTGTGAAATGGCCTGGTATAAAATGTCCCCTAATTGAAACATTTTTTTTGTCCCCTTTTCTGAATGCAATTTAGATATTCTGAAGTAATGTTATAAGAGGGGTAATTAGAACGTGGTCTGATGCAGTTGGAAGCCGAGTTCAAATAGTCCCTTGAAGCATCTTAGGATAGAGATTGTTACAGTCCCTGGAGACCACCAGCGCATGGAGGGAACGTACGTATTTGTGAGTTTTGAAAACGTAGGAGCAAGGAAAGCCTTCGACAAAAAAAACCCACACTAGCTTTAATTGAAATGGCTCAGACACAATTATTTTAATCTGAAATTTAAGTGGTTTGGCTGTACCGGGCCGGTGCTGCGGGCGCTGCTGCGGTGCTGCGGGCGCTGCCCCCGGGCGGGCCGGAGCCCGGGCCCGCCGGCTCCCAGCCGGGCCCGCCGCTGGCCGCGGCCGAAGCCTCCGGCACGGCAGGGGACAGCGGGAGAAGCCGGCACCGCCCCGGCGGGACGGGAGAGAGGAGCGAGGCCCCGGCAGCGGAGCGGCCCCGCGGCACCCGGGCCGGGGCGGGCGGCGGCGGGGGGGGCTCCCGGCGCCGGAGCGGAGCCGCCCCCGGGCCCGCGGGCAGCCCCCGGCCGGGCGGGCCGTGCCCCGGGGCCCGCGGAGCCCCGCGGGGGAGCGGCCGTGAGGAGCCCCCCCGGGGCCGGGGCCGGGGCCGGGGGGGAGGAGCCCCCCGGGGGGCCGGGGGTGTTCCTGGCCGCCCCGCCGGGCCGGGCCCGGGGCTGGTGGCGGGCGGTGGCCCCGTGCCGGGACCCGGCGAGCGCTGCCCGCGGCCCGGGAGCCCCCCGAGCCCCCCCTCTGCCCGGCGCGGGGGTGGGGGGCCGCGAAGCGGCGCGGCCCACCGCAGGGGCCCGTAAAATCATTTCTATTTACCGATTTATTTGAAAAAAGATGTGAAGTTTCTTTTTGTGTTGGTACCCGGTGTGAGCGCTGTTTTCCCATTGGCATTGAGAGCAGGGGGGCAGGTGAGACGAGATACACCTGATTAATCTTCATTGTATAAAAACACAGCCTGGTGGTCTCTGGGCACTCACACTGGCCTCAGGGCGGGAAGGCAGGGTCAGCACATCCTAATATCCCACCCGACACCCTCCAACAAAAGTTTTCTTTGAAGCCCCGGTGAAAACCAGCAAGGCTGACTAACACGGCTCCATGGAAAATAAGGCCCAGGAAAGTGTTTTTTTTTTTAAGGGATGAGGGATGTTACACTAATAAGTCCATGGGAAAGCAGAGGCTTATGGTGCTCTCCAGGCAGTTCCTGGCATGTTGGCAGTTTAAAATGTGGCCAAAACCAGACTTTGGATTACAGTTCTGAAGCTGTCAGAGTGCTATATGTTCATACTTAGCAGTGTTTAATGTAAGCAAGAATGTTTTACGTTCTCTCAAGGGTGTTTTCACATGACAAAAGCTGTATAACAGGCATCTTCGTATACCTCTTGCTAAGGCGGAAAATGGGTATAGAAATGATATACCTCACAGCTGCGGTGCCCTTGCCAGCAGGCACCTCGCAAGTGAAGCTAAGCTGCCTTTCGGGGAGGGTCCTCAGCTTTATTTACTCCATTTACAGCTGCAAAGCATAAATATGGTCAGCCATGGCCTTTCTGGAAGCGTCTGTCTGAGAAAGGTCCGTCATAAAGCGTGCTCTATGAGGTATTCATAGCCCACGTAAATACGAAAAAAAAAAATATCACAGAGAGATTGTGAAAGAGAGAAAAGTGTTGGGCTGTGCAGCTGACCTATGAAACAGATTTTCTTCTTCTAAAGCCGTTATTACGCGCAGTACATCAAAGGGAGGGAGAGGGCTAAGGAAGAGATGAACGATCCGTATTAAACCTTTATGATCTTTAAATTACCTTTAATTTACAAAGTCCGGTTGGATGGAATTGGCAGGCCTGGCAGACCGCGTCGTACAGGGTCAGCACTCTGGAATTACTGTACTGGAAGCCATCGTTAGTGATCTAAATGATACAAAAATCATCCTTATAAGTAATAATGTTCCATATGGAGACTGTCTGCTCATTTTTGAGCATATACCGTTGCCCCCTTGAACTGGATGCTTGCCAGAGAGATAAATTAAACCACTTGTGAGTGGCTGTGCTGCAAGCTAACAAATTGCTTAATGCTCCAAACTGGAAACTATTCATTAATAACCAAAAGATCTTTCGGCTTAGCTGGCATTCAACTTTTCTGATTGCTGTTAGGTTTTTTTTTTTCCAGTTTTTTTTTTACCATACAATCGTGCAAACCATGTTCAAGTATGACAAGGGGGTCTTTCAAGGAATTGTGAAGTGAAATTAAGATTTTATTTTAGCTGAAATTCAGGACCACTTTTGTACTAATGGCAAATCAGTAAGTAAAATCCTTGGGGTAAAAAAAAAAAAAAAAAAAAAAAAAAAAAAAAGAAGAAGATGCATATTTTACAGGTGATTTTAAATTAATATTAACAAAAATTGCTAGGGTGGATAATACCAGAGAACAACAGTCCCATTTCCATAGGAAGTTATATTAGAACAGCCACTTTCTGTCCCAGCTTACAATTCCCTGTACCTTTAGGTAATTTAGAAAGCCTTAATTTAGTGTGGTGTTTTTCGTATGTGAATGCTTACACAATAAGGAAGTGTTAAGTAAGTTTATATTTTAATTTTTTTACAATAGAAATGAAAAGATACCAGACAAGTATAGAAAGGATTAGCTTTTGAGAAAACATTGACTCTTGAAACGTGTAGATGTTAAAGAACACCCCAAAACCCTGCTGAAAGCCATGCTGTAAACACTGATGAACACCAGCAGGTCAGGGGTTTTTTAGGTTTTGGCTTCTTACAGTCAAACTAAAGCTGCTGTTTAGTAGATCTCACAAGTCCTTTGCTTTGGATGGGTCAGGTACCCCTCTGTCCTCTTGCTATAAAAACAACCCCCAAGCCCTCCTCCATCTCTCCTGTGACCTTGAAGCTGAAACATCCTCGGTCCTTTTAAAAGGGACTTTTACAAGATCAAGTGTATGAAGCTAAATTAATAAACTGTTTCAGCTCACAGAAAGAATGTATGTTACATTGAACAAAGATAACTAGAAGTACAGAAAGAAAAAAAAAATATTTCATAAAAAGCACTGATTATCATAAGTTCACTAAGAATGATCGGAAAGCTCATAGAACTTGATACAGTAGATATGCCCACAGTATCACATTTGATGGTTCTCAACTCAAAATGCACTGCAAGCTGAGTGTTTATATCTGCAGAAACCAACACAAGGAGATAAACAGGCAGTATTCATGGATATTCACGATCTGAAATTGTGGAAGGGAAACCACTTTCTTTGACTAATTTTTATTGTTCCAAAAGTTCAGTAAAATTCATCGGTGTAGCTTTAAGGAAAAACATAGTTCTTTCCTGGGCACCATATTCAGCTGAGTTATTAGACTATTATGTGTTATACTACAGGTAAAAACTCTTTTAAAAGATGTAAAGAACTTATCCTGCAGTTTGAGAAAAGAAAAAAATAAAACAGGTAACCCCCTTCCAGACCTGCTCTTCACTGAAAGGCAATGCTTATTGGCAGCTAGACTTCCATTAAGAATATATTATTCCTAATGCAATTTACTTTGCATTTAATTTCATTCTTTTACCACAGCGTCCAATATTGTCTCAATGCTAATAATGGGTGAAGAAATGGGTAGACAGGGAAAAATACAAAAAGCTATAAAATTGCACTAATTGTTCTGTCTGAAGTCAGCATTGTGATTGAAATGTAACTCTTGCCAATTTGATTTTTTTTTTTAATCTGTATTTTTTTTCTACATTCTATTATAAACATCCATTTTGGTGTCTTTTTAGAATTGGGTTGGTTTATAGCCATTTTAATTGTTTTTCCATTAGTCACCTTAGTGATGTGGAACAAATACTTCAATGAGACCTAAGCTGAGCAAACCTCTCTTCAAATTTGGTTGGCCATTAAAAGCCAAAGATGACCTTAGAGTTGTGCCTTGATTGCTTGAACATACATATATCATCTGGAAAGAAGGAGCCACTTCTGGACAGACAGTCAGGACAATCAGGAATTTTGTCACTTCTGCTTGAAGTATTTCATTCATCATGAAACAATCTTAGCTACTTGTATCACTCATAATCCACATAGAGTTTGACTTGTTCAGATGTTTGTAAATGAAAAATGAAAGCTGTACAAACTTGCTGAATTCAAATTCAGTTTCTGCCTTACTGGCTTTTTAACAAATATTTTTTCTGCTCTTGACAAATACAGGCAACGGTAATGACTTGAGGATAAGCGAGAGACCTGCTTCCCAAATTAGATAAGTGCCTGCCAAGCTCTTTCACCTCTTCACCCAGGCATCTGTGTGGACAGCCCAAGTCATCCTCTGCCCAAGCAGAAGTTTGTATTTTGATATCTAAACTAATTATACCAAACGCTCTAGGGTAGCCCCGTGTACTTTCTTATCTATGTTCGGCAGCATGTCATGGAAAGAATGAGCAAAATCTGAAACATGAATACAAGAGCAGATAAAATGAAAGAGCCCTGAGAAGAGCTTGTCAAGCCCCTGTTCCCCTAACGTCGGTAGCGAAAAAAGCTTATGTGAAACTTTGCTGATTCCTCTGAAATTTGATTTGGGAAGGGGGAGAGATTATGAAAATATTGAACAGTGATATTTCCAGAAAGAATTGTTTTGATTTTTGGTTCTGAAAGATCCTTTACCTACATTTTAAGAAGTATCTATTAACATAACACAGAAGATCAATGTTGCAGTAAGTCTTATCAGGAATTTTCCAAAGCACGAATTTTTGAACATCTGTGGAATTAGTTTCAAATCATTTTTTATCTTGAAAAGCTCTGTCGTTTTGTTCTCTGTGCTGCCGTGTAAGGCCAGCTGCCTTTGAAACAGCACTGAGCTCTGCCTTCCCAATTCGATCAGCAAAAGGATCCACAGGAGAACTAGGATTCACATGGGGACAGAGATGATTTAATTGTGCATTCACTGCATAGCCATCAACCTGTTTTTTCTGCAGGATTTGAAGGGGAGCGAAAGGGCAGAAGGCTTACAGGTGCAGATGTTTTCTTGAACTTAAGTGCAAGGAAAGAGACATTCTGTATCTGTTTTGAGGGGGGGGAAACGAGAAAAATTGTACAGACCTCCTCAGGGCTGAAAGGCAGCACTTGAAAGCAAACTGCATCTTAATGCAGCTGAGCTGTGAGGAAGCTGTCCTAGTTACACTGGAGAAACAGCCCTGTGCACATGCAAAAATGTTAGCTGTCCTCCTGGGCCAGGAAACTCCAGGGCATCTCCCGCTCAGATCCTTCCATCATGAGGCAGCATTTCATCTCATGGTTGGCAGAGTTCAATATCTCTTTTGAGAAATTTTGGAGCCCTGAGCGGAGGAACTGCCCTCCTGGTTCAGCCTTGGTGTTTGCCCAAGGTACTCACCCTTGGTGCCTGCTGTCTAACAGCACCATCTCCAGAAAGATGGTCCAAGGTCCACCCCAGCAGCCAGCAGCCAGGCTCTGCTCCCACAGAGATCTTACGCTAATCTTTTAAAACACAACTGCCTATCTATTTAAAATACATGAGTGGCTAGAAAATGCACACCAGCAAATATCTTTCTGCTTCCCCTAAGGCACATGGCAGCATGCGTCTCTGGTCTGGGGTACAGACAGCTGCGGGGTACAGGAGAGGCAGGAAGTGTTTTATGCTTTTCATTTTTACATGCTGCAATTTTCAAAATACATCTGCAGTTTTCCTACAATGGCAATATATTTGTCTCAGCTATAGAGCCTTTAAACGATCTCAGTCTTATAAAACCCAACCAATCTACAGAAAATAACCATCCAGGCTGAGAGCAAGACCAAGGGTACCAGGCGCAGGGTCAGTAAGACACTGATTTCCTGGGAATATTCAGAAAGTAGGTATCATTTTGTGAATAAAAGGGGCTAAAACTGCAGCAGAGAACCTGGCATGAGCAGGTACTGCACAAGCTTCTTCCTGCAGTTACTCAAGGCCAAGTTCGTGCCCATGATACCCCTGCTCACGTGCCAGCCCTTGCTTGCGTCCAGGGCATCAAAGCTGTCTTACACTCCCTGCCTAATCAGGAGTTTGAGCTGGGATTTCCAGAAATGAAATACTAATGATTAACAATTGATTAGTACAACTGCATCAGTCTCAGGTGATTACCTGGAGAAGTGATTGTAATTTGCACTTTCAGATTGCCTGTAAAGATAAGGGTTTTTTAACTTATATTGGTTTGGTTGGCGGTTGGTTTTTTTCCCCTACATGACATTAACATGAGTATTTCTACAGGCATTTTCATTTCTGAAGGGAAGAAAACTGTGCTTTGCATTTTAATTTACTATGACTACTGAATTTCTCCTCCTAAATAATTTCTTAGAAACATAAGAAATTCCTACTTTCACTTGCCATCTTGCAAACGGCTCATCACCGGCCACAAAGTGCACAGCCTCTGTCTCTGTAATGTTCGGGAGAGGAATCTGGCAGTCAACAGCCTCAGAGCTGAGAAAATCCGCTTTTGTGGTTTGTTGTTCTCTTGATATCCATTCACCATTGAGATGCTACAGTAAAACAGAAGGAGAGTGCAGAAACTGAAGGCTCGTATAAAGAAATTCCAGTTGTCAACATATGTTTGTATTTCTAATTAATAATATAAAGCATTTCCAGATGGATTATTTAAAAGAAATGATGCTGTTACTATAGCCACAGTAAAGAGCAAACCATGCTCATCTATGCAGGCAAGTGGTCTATTGATTTAGAAAGTGCCGTGATCTGCGCTTGGGCTGAGCAACTGGGATGAGGCAGTATAATGTGATGGAGCAACTTTGTGTTTGCTTCTGGAGCCAGCTCATTGCTCCTTGAAGGTGGTGTCAGCTATTACCTAGATCGGCTGCACAAGACATCACTGCTTGTTAAAAGCCTAGGGAGCCCTAAGCAGGCATGGTAGGCAAATCTCAGCTGTGCCTCTTTAGCATGGTAGCACTGAATGGGAATCAGGCTGAATGTCTTTTATGAGGTGGATTTATGAGATTAATCAAACACTTCATGTCTGAGTATGCTGATACACCAAGCAATTCACCCTGTGTATAGCTGTTTATAGTAAAATTATAGTGTTAGCTGAAGAGGTGGGTTTAATACTCATTAAAACTTCTGATTTGGTACTCAACTATGACTAAGAAAATTCAAATAAAAGCCTCCGTAACTATGTTGAGGAAACCTTATATTTAACCACAAAACTTAGTATTCATATGTGTTTAGGAAAACAACCAAGCGTACCAATTCCAGATGTACAGAATGAGAAATAATATTGTGATTTCAGGCTTCACCGGACCACAGTTGAGCTGAACGAAGCAAGAGTTCAACAAAACCCCACAGAGAAAATTAGCAAGAACGCATAGCTGTGCATTTCCAAGAAACCACTCCTGGAAAGGGCTGAGCCTCTCCAGCTCCCCTCGCTCATAGCAAACATATTAGCAATGGGTTTGGAAGGTATTTGCACCCTGCTGTGGCAGCGAGAGATGATGGCGTTCAGCACCGTTTGGGGTAATAAGCTGTAATATAAACATGTCCAAGTTTGACAGTGGTACTTTACGAGCCCATGGGAAGTTGCTTACCATCAGCCTGGTGACCTCACAGTGCAGGTTGGGTGACTCTCTGAAGCCGAGGCCAAACACCCGGATCCTGGTGCAGTCAGAGGCACGGATGTTGCAGAGGCCCCTGTTCTCTAAGCCTGTGATTTCCAAAGCTTGCTCTGAAAGGGTGAGAGAGAAAGCTTTAGAGAGTAGCACTTACATGCTGTTCTGTTCTAGTTTACCAGAGATTTTGTTGTTTAGGTTTAATTGTTTTCCTTGGGCTCTTCCTTGCCTCCATGTGAGTTTCCCTTGCAAAGAGGAGCAGCAGTTGTCAAAATGGGAAGCAGCAAATATCCAGTGAATAATTGCCCTGCGCACTCAGTACTGCAGGATGTATCAGTGAACATTATACGACCCATGGAGTCAATTAACCAAGGCCATGGCTTCACGTTAAAAGGTCTGCGATGGTCATACTGCTGCTGACCCAGGTAACAGGATGGAAGCACAGCTGAGAGAACAGCCTATGCTATGCCATAGCACAGAGAAGCACGAAAATGAGAAGTGGAAATATCTGAAGATGACAATGCTGCTAGGCTCCGCATAATATGAAACAGCAGTGCAAAAGACAGTCCTTTTTTTTTTTTTTTTTCTCCAAAAGTTATGGATGCAATAAAAGTAATGATCCTCAAAGGAATACTTGCTTGCAAGGGTTAAGTCATTAATGGGTGGCACTCAGCTCTGCACTGTGTCAGCACAAATGTCACGTACCAGCTAAGTTTCACTTAAATCCTATTTTGAGGCCTTAAGTATAGCTTAAGTGATGTACTGCCTGTGCTGCCCCCCTTACAAGGTGGAAATTCACCCATTACTCTTTTAAAAAATGTTTTATGATTCTCAGGTAAAGTTTCACTTGTGTTCTGTTGTACTTTGGGTATTCACCATTTTAAATTGCTTGTTGCTTTCATATTGGGTTATTTTTACGAAGTGAAAATGCAAGTTCTTTGGGTGGCAGAATTCATATCTTTAGAGAAGAATATAACTGGGCAGACATTTGCATCGGCACTTGGATAGCACAACACTCAGAAGCTCTCTAATATCCTACGTCGGTAGCAGCAGTCAGGATCATGGTTTTGTATTTTTCCTGATAATATTTGTAGTTCTAATGGTCAGGAGAAGTCACTATGATGACAAATAACACAAAGCAGAAAATTTGCTTCATGTTTCCTGAATGACACTCAATAGCAGGGGCATGACTGGGAGCTCTCAGAGGCAAGTCGTGTACCAGCACAGTGTAGTGCAACCTGTTTTCCCTGTTACACGGTGAGGAGAGACTGCTTAGCTTTTGCTCTTCCCTGCCCCATCGCCACTTCCCTGGCAAAGCAACATTGCCCATCAATTTTCTCTGAGCTGTAGCTTATCTAAAACAGAAGCTCTGTGTTGCCTAATATTTTAATGGTACATTGGTTCAGCTCAGATTCAAGGGGTAAAATGCCCTCAGCTGAGTTGATAACCTTCCCCCGCACCTCGCTGTTCCTTTAGGGCTCTGCCATTTAAGCTGCAACCAGGTTGAACACAGTTTAAACACTGCGATCCCACCAGACTGCAGCCCATAACAACATAGCTGCATGACTTGTTTTCCCAGGCAAAGGAAGGAAAGCAACATAAATGTGAAAAATACTGAAAAGAATTTTTTCTGCACTTCTGGAAGTTTTCCAGTTTTTCTTTCTTTTATTTTCTTTTAAATTGATTTTATTGCAGCAGTATTAGCAGCACTGTTGGACACTTCGCAATATTTACAAGAAGAAAATGGTTTACGGCTTATCAGCATTCATCGGTTAGTTGTGGATTCCTGTAATGTACAGAACTATTAGTCAGATGTAGTGAATGGTTTTGATAAATTGCCTTCTTCTGTGGTTAGTGCATAAAAATAAAAAAAAAAAAAAGAGAAAGCTTCATTATGTTTTTCATGAGATTTTAATAGTTAGCCCCACTAGTACTGAGGTAGCTCAGATTGCTTTAACATTTTCATTATCATTGCAGATTTTCAGGCTTCTGTGGGTGAAGTAAAACCTCCTCGCCTGGGAAGGAGCGAGGCACAGGAGTGTGCTCCTGCAGCCCTTCCTCTCCCAGAAAGGCACTCCTAGGTTGGTTGCTTGTTGATGATCCCTGTGTGCTTCTCTGAGGGTTTCCTCGCATCCTTATGAGCATCCTGATGCCACCGCAACACTGTTGTGTCAAGGCCAGGGCAAGATTATTCAGCCTCAATGCTTTTTGAAATGACTTCCAGTATCAGCACAGCATTATGTATTTATTTCTCTCCAACTATTCTGTACACACTTTTGTACATCATCTTTAATTTGATCTAATCTGGAAGAAATACGTTGCTGTATGTGCTTTGGACATCTTTCAAGATTTGCCATTTTGCGGGTTGATCAGGATGAACACGAGGTTTCTTTTTCTGTTGAAAGGGGTGAAAGGTTGTGGAAGAATACTGCACCTTGTGTTACCTTAAGTTTGGTGAAGGTGGGGAAGGACTGAGCTGCTGTTTGAGTGGGCTTTCTGCTGTTACCTTGGCAGATGTGTCCAGCCATCGTCAGCTGGGAGCACGCTAAAGGAGGGAATACACAGCCCAGCTGTGGGAGAGACCACATTTAATTTAACGGTCTGTTCCTTTACTTCTGGCCAGCTGCAATGTGATACTGAGGAGGCTGTGGACTCCCTGTGCAGATTTTCACCAAGACAAAGGCAAAAGTGCAGCGGTTATTGGGAGGAGAGGAAGAAGAGTGAGGAAGTCTGGTGGAAAATGAAAGTTATTATGACTCCTTTTTAAGCAAATGGATACTAGAGCTCAGTAGAGGCAGTACATAACTTCTGAAAATGGTACTTATTTTTATCTAACTGGTTTTGAAAACGAACTATCACATTTAATGGACGTAGGAATTTTAGGCATTTGTTTTTAATGTGGTTTTCTGTCTATCTTTCCCTCTGCTGTCTAGTTTTGTCATGTATTAGCCAGTTTCAGCCAAACACAGACGGTGAAATCTCAGTGACGTTAGCTTTGGAAACGTCTCTGGACAGCTGGTAGCTGGATGCTTACACCGATCCTGCCCTTGCTGGGGGAAACACAATCCAGGCTCAGCTGTTCATCGCTGCCCGTGTCAGCCGATGGGTAGCTAATAAGCCTGTGCATGGCATACACTCACGGGGCAGAGAGGTGCAGACGTGAGAAGGAAATATTGGGCAGCCTGAAAAACTTCAGCAAAAGAGCTGGAAATGCTGCAGTGGAAGACTGGAGGGGAGAAAGAGAGGAGCAAAGGGAAGAGCTGGGAAATATCAGAAAGGTGAGAGTCAGGGCAAAGGTGCAGATACCCAGAGAAAGCGGAGGTTGTGGAGACCTGGGAGGAATGAATAATGTCTGCGGAGGGGCAAGGTAGAGGCAGGAGAGGAATCTGTGGGAAATCAGGCAGTGCATGGAACAAGCTTGTGAAAAGTATGATCTGTTTATATATTTATAATTTATGTTTAGGAGTGTGAATACCTAAATAGAACAAAATCTGGGACAGATCTTCCTCCTTTTCTCTGTATGGCCTATAAGCAAAAATGTGCTTTGACTCTTACTGGAGGATTAAATACTGAAGCTCAGGGCAGCACATGGCGCTCTGATGGGTGGCAGGGTACAATCACATTATGGAGGAGGATTTAAGGGGCTGTGTTCACATCCACTGGCTTAGACATGGGCATCCAGATGTATTTCTAATGCCTGGTCTGCACACACACCGAGCAAACACACCAGAAATGTCATCTGTCATCTGGTACAGCATCTCACTGGGGCACTGAGCCACAGCAGGAGAGCCTTGGGAAGGAAGTAAAAAAATCTCAACTTTCAATGAAATTGTCTTGGAAAAAAAGGAGAGGGCTCTGGAGGTAAAGGTGGAAAACTGAGAGGCCTCCAGACCTCAGGCAATTAGACAGAAGTAAGGGATCTGTCAGTTTGGTTTGCAATACTTGCATCGTGCCTCCCTTGAGAAACAGGGACCCTCCTTGTCCCTCTGCTTTACTCCCAGTCAGTATGTGCAGTAGTGAATAGTAAGTTCACTGCTGGCCGTGCTGACAGTGCTGTTTCTTCCCATAAGCATTTACATGAGTCAAACCTGACAAGGATCACAGGCTACACAACAGTGTTAAAAAACCTCCTGTATAAATACCCGATTGGTTTTACAGATATTTGTTGTAGTGTATTATGTAAATAATAAGTATGCACAGATGTAGAAGTAAAATGGAGACAGTTGACACAAAATCCAGATTTGCAAAACTACACTTTTTGAAGTGTTACTAATGGATACATGTGGCTCATGTTGGGTTTCTACTTTTGGTTAGAAAAGTGTTCTAGCACAAATAAACATTCTTCTGCAGTATTTGAAAGCTACACATGCAAGTCTGGGCTGGAGCAGCAGACCTGAAATTGAAACTGGCAAGAATTTTCTTCAGATAAAGAGAAGGAAATGGACTGCCCTGCTTTTCTTGATCAGGACGATAAAAACGCAATCTAAGTCATGAAAAGTAAGTCAAGAACCAGATCATAAGTTCTGGGGATGGTTGTAGCTTTGCTGAAGTGCATAAGAAAATTGCCCATATTGTCCAGTTGCCCTATCCTTGAAATCTTACAGCTAGTTGAGCAAGCTGCTGCTCTGGAGCTTGCTGGTATGGTTGTGGACATCCAGCTATTGCAGCTATGAGGGTTCTGGATCAGAGCAGGCTGACACTTTGTTATCTCACAGCTTGGACAGAGCAAGTCTGAATCTGCCCCCATTCAAATACATGCACAAATATTGTATTTTTTTCTTTTGTAACTAGGGTTATTACAGCAACCATGTACACAATTACTGAATGCATTATTCTGGAACTTGTGTTATCCATAAACCAAAGCTCACTGGAAAATCCTCCCTAAGAAAAAGTATTAGCAGTTATATGCTGTTTGCCAAGAGTTTTGTGCATCAGTGACGTCCCTGGCTTCTAAATGAAGACTGTTTCTGTCCCTACTTCCAAAACCAGTTCTCAAAGAACCAGAGAGGCTGAGGGAACCGGGTTTGTTCAGCCTGGAGAAAAGGAGGCTCAGGAGGGACCTTATCACTCTCCACAACTACCTGCAAGGAGGTTGTAGCAAGGTTGGAGTTGGTTTCTTTTCCCAGGTAACAAACGCTAGGAGAAGGGGAAATGGCCTCAAGTTGTACCAGGGGATGTTTAGGTTGGATAGAAGGAGAAATTTCTTCACTGAAGGGGTTTCAGGCATTGGAATACACTGCCCAGGGAAGTGGTTGAGTCACCATCCCTGGAGGTATTTAAAAGATGTGTAGATGTGGCACTTAGGACATGGCTTTGTGGTGGACTTGGTAATGCTAGGTTAACAACTAGACTTCGTGATCTTAAGGGTCTTTTCCGACCTAAACGATTCTATGATTCTGTGATTTTATAGTACCAAACTGCAGACCTGTGATATTTAGCTGCCATGGAGTGAATCTGGTTTTCTGCTTTGGGTGTCTCTGGTACCAGATTGCAGAATTGAGCCCTAGGAGAGCATGGGAAAGCATTTTGCAAGTACTCACTGCATGCAAGAAATGGACTGGCTCGATTTCACCCTGGCAGCATCCATGTGCTGCAATGGTATGGTAGATTATTTTTGCTATAGAGATATCACTATGACATTTTATGTTTATTTGATCCTTCTATTTTTAAAAGGCTTGCTAGCAATTTACTTTAGCAATAGAAAGGAAGAGGAGTGCGCTGTTAAGCTACAGAATATTTGTTATTTTCTAGATGGCCTTGTATTCTGGCTGTGCATTCATGTCACTTACTGGCATACCAAAGCAGGTCTGCGTTTCAGTCCCTTGAAGGCACTTCAGGGCAGAATCCCTAGCAGCATCCTGTGGCTCCCTATGAATGACAGCAATGATGCCACTTAAAAGGATTTGGGCACAAGGATGCTCGTGGGTGTCATCGTGGTCCTTATGTCCATGCTAGTATCCAATTGGTTGTTTTTAGTAGTTTTCCGATCTTTACAATTACTGAATTAGAGTAAGACCTCATTATTACTTAGGTTTTTATTCACAATTGGTTTAACATTCTGTACTGGTAGATTGTGGTTCTTTACACAACATAAAGCATGAAATAAAGGCATTTGGTCTGAATTTTTTG